>NC_132908.1:74597800-74934050 GCF_047675955.1 Chlorocebus sabaeus
TGCCAGGGAGCCCTTCCCACCTGGCTGTCTCACAAATTCTCGGACCAGGAGGCCTTCCTTGAAAAGACGAGTTGGATCCCTAGAATTACATAAGGGGAGGAGACAATCTGAGCCTCAGACTCACAGTGAAGCCCACTAGTTGGGAATTCAGAAGAGACTTAAAGAGTTGAAAATTACCGAAGGAGACTTGCCCAAATACTTAAGATAGAATCACAGCGCTCTGTAAGAATATGCTAAGTCACTGAATTTTTAAGAATTGGGAAAATGTGTTTCCTGCTACTATTTGGAAAGAATGACTCTAAAAACGTAAAGGGCAAAACCCTTCTTTTTATGAGCACTGGTTACTGTTGCTAATACCTGACTGCAGAGACTGCGTCTAAGTCTGGACCACTTGGGACCAGTTCCTGAGCTCCACTTTGGACCTAATGAATCAAAAGTTATTGGAGATGGGCCCCAGAGTTTTCTGTTTTAATATGCTACCGTAGTGGTCCTAATGCACAGATGAATTGGAAACCACTCTTCTAAATCTGTCTTATGTCTCCCTTGCCTGCTGGATCCTAATTCAACAGATACTTATTGAATTCCAACTATTTAGCTGGCTGTGTTTTGTGCACTTGAGATATACCTATAAACAAAACTGAACCCCCTGTCAAAAAATTCTGTTTTCTAGAGCTTATGTTTTACTGTCTGGGTAACATTGTTTAAATGTGTGTCCTTATCGAATCTCATGTTGAATTGTAATCCTCAGTGTTGGAGGAGGGACCGGATGGGAGGTGACCAGATCATGGGGATGAAGTTTTCATGAATGGTTTAGCACTGTACCCCCTTGATACTGTATAGCAAGTTCTCATGAGATCTGGTTGTTTAAAAGTGTGTGGCACCTCCCCCCTTATTCTCTCTCTTGCTTCTGCTCTGGCCATGTAAGACGTGCCTGCTTCCCCTTCACCTTCTGCCATGACGGTAAGTTTCCTGAGGCTTCCCCAGAAGCTAAGCAGATGCCAGCATCATGCTTCCTGTACAGGCTGTGGAACCAAGAGCCAACTAAACCTCTTTTCTTTATAAATTACCCAGTCTCAGGTATTTCTTTATAGCAGTGTGAGAACAGATTAATATGGTAAAAATAGGTGAGTAGGGAGGGAAAATAATAAGCAATAAATATAACAAGTAAATCATTTTTTACTTTGTAATTAAAAGATCATCTTTTTTTAAAGAGGAGGCAGACAAAAGGGGAAATAGGAGTGTGGGGATGGCAGAGAGGAGTGGGTTGCCTGGTGTGACCCTGGATCTTCTGTGTAACCCAGGAATGAGGCTTTAAAGCTTTCCTGCCTGCACCAAACTGGGCTGCTCAGATCTAGGCTTCCCACTTCTAGCTGCATCCTGCTCTGAGTGCTCTGTTGCCCTCCCACTTCCTAGGTGCTCCACCCACAGGGCACGGGAGTAACCCTTCCTCTACTAGCTAGATAGGATTCATGACCACCTCTCCTGGCTAACTCTGGGAAAATGCATGTTTATACCTCCCTGTAGGACTGAACGCTTACCAATTCTCTGAAACACTGGAAAGGCTGGAGATATATTTGAGCAACACTTTGTGGTGTGTGCTGGAGCCAGTATGCATGAGCTCCTGAGAGCCAATTGTGTGCATGTTTTTTAAAGCGAGGCATCAGTGGTGTTATAGCTCAAATCAGCAGAGGGGGGTAGGGGAAGTAGTTACACTGAGGACTGTTGATAACTCAGCAAGTGGTACAAATCAGGGCTCCCTCTAGAGATCTGTTGTTACATATTGACCATCACATCAGTGATAACAGTTACGTGCTAGAAACAGCCCCAGAGGAACATAACTCCAAAGCTGTTTCCCTAAATCCAGTAACCTGGGTTTGGTTCTTCTCTCGCTTCCTGGGTACACGAAAATCTCAAACCCTCTTGCTACCGAAGGGTTTGAGATTCTAGACCAAAAAGATACACAGAGAGGCTTGGAATAAAATAGACAGTAGTGACTTGAAGGAATACAAAGGATGAAAAATTCCTGCACTCAATTTATTGTCTTATATCTTGAGGTTTATTTTTCCTAATAATCATTATACCCTCAGAAACTGATGAGTTTCCAGGGCATTATAAATTTCGAACATTTAGCAGGGCTAGCACTAAAACAGCTCATTAAAGAGTGTGGGTTGGAAAGAAGGCCTGTTAGTCTACTTTATATACGATGATCAATTACAGCAAATTTCTCAGCAATAGTTTCTATCACTCTTCTTTAAGATACAGTAATAGAAATGAGATCATCAGACCTAAGGAAGCTGTTCAGTGCATCAAGGTTTTCCACAGAAATTTTCCAAGGCAGAAGAAAGAGAAGGGACATTCCAGATGTTTTAGACTGTGGTTTACAGAGTCTAAACAAGCTCAAAATATCATGAAAGCTTTGGCCAGTGATAAGCTAGTGAATGTTTTAGCAATAAAATCTTAGGGGTGGGGGAACTCTGATTTACAGCATTTGCCAACTTCCATAGCATCAAGATTCCCACCATGGCCAATTTCAAGCTACAAATGTGCTGTCAACTGACTTACTGTATTCCTGAAAATTTAGCTATTGATTCTTATGAGCTAGTACAAGCCAGGTCTACTGACACCACTTGGTCTTTTTTTTTTTTTGAGACAGTCTCACTCTGTCATCCAGGCTGAAGTGCAATGGCACAGTCTTGGCTCACTGCAACCTCTGCCTCCTGGGTCCAAGCGATTCTCCTTCCTAAGCCTCATGAGTAGCTGGGATTAAAGGCACGTGCTACCATGCCTGGGTAATTTTTGTATTTTTTAGTAGAGATGGGATGTTGGTCATGATGATCTTGAACTCTTGACCTCGTGATCCACCCGCCTCAGCCACCCAAAATGCTGGGATTACAGGTGTGAGCCACTGCACCCGGCTCCATACCACTGTCTTTAGCTCAAAAGTTAATATGAATTTTGCACCCAGCTCAATGATACATCCATACTTAATTTAAAAGTAATAGTGGTTTTCTGTCTGTCTTCAAATTTCCCAGCATCACCTAATGTATATTTTCCAAAGACAGCTCTACTCTTATGTGAGGTGACTTGGTGGGGGACTGGGACATGGAATAGCCTTACATTGCTTCCTTTGCATTTCTCCTTCTCCATCTTTCCAATTATATTAAGATTAAAGTCTCAGTGGGGTACTAATTTGCTTTAACACCTCTTGAACACTTATCCCTCTCCCTTTTCAACAAAGAGGGAGCAGGCTTCAAGTTCAGAGTCTTCAGGCAGGCAACAGAATCAAGCTAGAATGTATTAGACTTGCTTCTTTTCATTTTGCTTATTATGTTCAGCCATCTATAGCAAATAATACTGATTTTTTTTTTCCATTTATGGATGCAGAGTGGGGTTTTCCTTTAAATATGTTATTAGTATGTCAGTTAATATGTTTCCTGTACTAAGGTGGTACCTGGAATAAGCAAAAGTCACTTGCTTCTCAGAAGATGAGGCCCAGCTTCTTGTGGGGTGTGCTAGTGGGCTTTTTGGAGGCAGAAATACCCAGTGGCAGCTTGTTGCATTAGCAGTAACTCTCTACCTTTAGAATCTCCTGCTGCCATTCATCCTACTCACCCAAACAGATTTAGATTCAAGTTACGATGTGCTGTCATATGCTGATTTGTATCAGCAGTTGCTCACTTGTATCCATTGCCAATTTCCATAGTGTAAATCTTTCCACCATGGCTGATTTCAAGCTATCAACCAGACAATGAACATAGGCATTCATGTGTCTTTATGACAGAATGATTTATATTCATTTGGATATATACACAGTAATGGGACTGCTGGGTAAAATGGTAGTTCTGTTTTTAGCTCTTTGAGAAATTGCCACACTGTTTTGTTTTTCTTTTTTGAGTCTTGCTCTTGTCGCCCAGGCTGGAGTGCAATGGCGCGATCTCTGCTCACTGCAACCTCCAGCTCCCAGGTTCAAGCTATTCTCCTGCCTCAGCCTCAGGAGCAGTTGGGATTACAGGCACCATGCCACCACGCCTGGCTAATTTTTTTCTATTTTTGGTAGAGACGGGGTTTCACCATGTTGGCCAGGCTGGTCTCGAACTCATGACCTCAGGTGATCCACCTGCCTCAGCCTCTCAGAGTGCCTGGATTACAGGCATAAGCCACCGCGCCCAGTCTGTCACACTGCTTTGCACAATGGTTGAACTAATTTACACTCCCCCCAACAGTGTATAAGTGTTCCTTTATTCTCTGCAAACCTCTGCAAAGGTTTCTCTACAACCTTGCCAGCATGTTATTGTTTTACTTTTTAATAATAGACGTTCTGACTGGTTTGAGATGATATCTCATTGTGGTTTTGATTTGCGTTTCTCTAATGATCAGTGCATTAATCCATTTTCACGCTACTGATAAAGACATATGTGAGACTGGGTAATTTATTTAAAAAAAAAAAAAGTTTAATGGACTCACACTTCCACGTGGCTGGGGAGGCCTCATAATCATGGTGGAAGATGAAAGGCGTGTCTTACATGGTGGCAGGCAAGAGATAATTTGTGCAGGGAAACTCCCCTTTATAAAACCATCAGATGTCATGAGACTTATTCACTATCACACGAACAGCACAGGAAAGACCCTCCCCCATGATTCAGTTACCTCTCCCCGGTTCCCTCCCATGACATTGTGGGAACTACAGTTCAAGATGAGATTTGGGTGGGGACACAGCCAAACCATACCAATCAGTGATGTTGAACCTTTTTTTTCATATGCTCATACAGCTTTGAAGAGAGGAGAATTCTTTGGAGAAACAGAAATCTTGCATCCATACTTGCCTCATTCCTCTTTTTCAGTTATTGACTCTCCCAATGTAGAAGGATCAAGTGGAGGGAGGCCACAGGGTCACTTACATGTGCAGTGGTTTGAATTCACCCTGGTTTTTTTTTTTTTTTTTTTTTTGAGACAGAGACTCACTCTGTCACTGAGGCTGGAGTGCAGTGACAGCTCACCGCAAGCTCTACCTCCTGGGTTCAAGCAATTATCTCACCTCAGCCTCCCAAGTAGCTGCGATTACAGGCGCCCACCACTACATCTAGCTAATTTTTGTATTTTTAGTAGAGACAGGGTTTCATCATGTTGGTTGGGCTGGTCTCAAACTCCTGACCTCAAGTGATCCGCTCACCTCGGCCTCCCAAAGTGCTGGGATTATAGATGTGAGCCACTGTGCCCAGCCCACCCTCTATTCTTTTTTTTTTTTTTTTTTTTTTTGAGATGAATTCTGCCTCTGTTGCCCAAGCTGGAGTGCAGTGGCTCAATCTCTGTTCACTGTAACCTCTGCCTCCAGGGTTCAAGTGATCCTCATGCCTCAGCCTCCTGAGTAGCTGGGATTACAGGCATGCACCATCAAGCCCAGCTAATTTTTGTATTTTTAGTAGAGACAGGGTTTCACCATATTGGCCAGGCTGATCTCAAGCTCCTGACTTCAGGTGATCCATCCACCTCAGCCTCCCAAAGTGCTGGAATTACAGGTGTGAATCAGCGCACTCAGCCTGTTTTTTTTTTTTTTTTTTAAATTATTTTTATTTTTAGATGGAGTCTTGCTTGCTCTATCGCCCAGGCTAGACTGCAGTCTCCCAGGCTTGAGTGCACTAGCGCGATCTCGGCTCATTGCAACCTCCGCCTCCCAGGTTCACGCCATTCTCCTGCCTCAGCCTCACAAGTAGCTGGGACTACAGGTGCCCACCATCACGCCCAGCTAATTTCCTTTTGTATTTTTAGTAGAGATGGGGGTTTCACCGTGTTGGCCAGGATAGTCTCGATCTCCTGACCTCGTGATCCGCCCATACTCAGCCTCCCAAAGTGCTGGGATTACAGGCGTGAGCCACTGCGCCTGGCCCACCCTGTATTCTTTTTTTTTTTTTTTTTTTTTTTTTTTTTTAATTCTTCAGCTAAAAGAGCGGAAGAGGTGATTTATTTTAGGGTTGTTACACTCGGCCACAGATAAACACAGAAATAGTCCAGAATGTCACAAGTCCAGGGCAGAGGACCAACATGGGCAGTTTTGTTTATGAGCAAGGTGGGTCTCAGAGGTGATCGGCGATCAGAGGGCGATGAAGTTCTAGATCCATTGAGACAAGCTCTAGACAGTAGCATGCAGTCCCACAACTTGTACCAGCATCCCCAGCGCCTGGCATTCCATGTTTCTGCTCCTGTGGCCTCCACGATGCAACAAGCTAGCGGTTTACTTGGACCTCTGCCTCATCTTTCTTCTTTTACGCTTCAGCCTGCGCATTCGCTTCTTCCTCCACTTGGCTCTCATGGCGCAGAGGTTTCCAGAAAAATGGCGCTAAGGCCGAGAGCACCCTGTATTCTTAAACTAGCCCAAGCATTCACTAGCTGTGTGGTCTCAGGCAAGTCACTTACCCTCCAACCGATGACATTTCTAGGAGCACAAGAGCATAGGGCTCTCACATAACATATGGAAGTTATTAGGATGCAATTAGCATCACCGTTGCTTTCCTCCACACCCACAGCTGCAGAACCAGGGCACATGAGCATTGTTTAAAGCAAAGCTTCAAAGATGATGTATCTTCAGAGCTTGATGCCACCTGCTTTTGCCTACCTGGTGCTTGGCCACAGACCTGGCTCCCCTCCAACCTCCCATTTCTAATGCTACATCAAAGGCTGTGCTTCTCAGCTGGGAGCAGATTTGTCATTTGGGGGCCAGTTGGCAATGTCTGGAGACATTTTTGATTCTCACAACTGGAAAAGTGTGACTGGCATCTAGCGAATGGAGGCCAGGGATGGTGCTAAACATCTCATGATACACAGGATAGCCCCCTGCAACAAAGAATTATCCATCCCCAAATGTCACCATGCCAAGAATAAAAAACCCTGCTCTAAGGATTAAGTGAGCTTGGTCCCTCTAAAAGATGTGTTTACGTTACTGGAATACTAGAGAAATTCCTCAGGGTACCATCCTAAGGTGGAGTAGCATAGCCCCTAAAGATTGTAACCAAATTTTACACTCCCCAGGCAGAGGTACAAAGATGTTTCCAATTTTTTAAAGCAATACATGACTGAAGGGTAATGGGCATGACAGAATAGATTTTTGACAGTCTGATTCCCATCTTTAAATCCTAGCTCCTCTACTTTTTTAGCTCTGTGACTGAGCATAGGAAATACTAGGATCCTCAATGTCTTCAACTGTAAAAACAGAAAGAATGCACCTGTCTTGTGTAAAATTGTTGTGAAGATTAAAGGAGATAGTGCCTGTAAGCCAGTTAGCCAGTTACTGCTGGTATACTGTTATGTTCTCAACAAACATAATCATTATCATCATTACTCTTGCTATTATACTGCCTACAGTAGTCAGAGCTCAAATAGCTATTTTCATCATTATTATTATTTTAGGTCTATTTTAGTTCCTTAAACAGTTGTGGGTGGCTGAGAGGCACATGTACCTATCTCTTCTCTGTGCCAAGACTCTGCAGAGCGGTGAACAGCAAGAAAGGAAAAGAGTCAAAACAGGTGGAACCTTCACGGGGCAGGTTTCTCCTAGTCCGCCCCCCACCACACACACACAGAAACTAAACACTTTTCCAAGCTGTCTTCATCCATGAGATAATTTCTTTAAAGCCTTCGTGGAATCCCAGGTAATGAAGAATGATGAGGCTAATTATAGACTCACCATGGTACAAATGCCTGTTGGTTGTATGTTCATATAGATTATCCAGCTTGAGTCACAGGCCATTCAGAGTGTTCGATTTCAGAACCATCCAGAAGCTATCAGACCTAGTCTGTCAAATCTGGGGGGGTAACGATGCTGTATCATCTGGTTTTATAGTTTGAACAAAGCCAAGAACTGTTCTAGCACATAGAAGAGCACAAAAAACATGGCTTGTGGTGTCAGTGCTTAGTGAGACCACTGACTCACTTGGAATGGCCAATTACAGATCGTAGAACTTTTTTTGTTTGTTTTGAGAGTGTGTGTGTCTCACTCTGTCGTTCATGCTAGAGTACAGTGATGCAGTCATAGCTCACTGCAGCCTCAAACTCCTAGGCTCAAGTGATGTTACCACCTCAGCCTCCTGAGTAGCTGAGATTACAGGCACTCACCATCATGCCCGTGTAATTTTTAAATGTATAGTTTCTGAGACAGGCTCTTGCTATGTTGCCAAACTGGTCCCGAATTCCTGGCCTCAAGCAATTGTCCTGCCTCAGCCTCCTAAAGCACTGGGATTACAGGTGTTAGGCACCACACCTGGCCGGAACTTTTTTCAATTGTTATTTTTTCCTGATAAGAAAAGTAGCACATATTCAACAGAGACATGTAAAACTGTGTCCCTTCAAAAGCGAGAAAAATCATACTCCCATTACCAACAATAACCCTTGTGTGTGACTTGTCTTTTCTTCCAGTATTTCCTTTTTGGACATGTGGGGATTTGTTTTTGCTTTCGTTTTCTTTAGTGGCTTGACTTTAAAAAAAAAAAAAAAAAAAGAAAAGAAAGAAGAAAAAAAAGACAAAACCTCGCTCTGTCACCCAGGCTGGAGTGCAATGGGGCAATCTCAGCTCACTGCAAGCTCCGCCTCCCGGATTCACGCCATTCTCCTGCCTCAGCCTCCGGAGTAGCTGGGAGCACAGACACCTGCCACCTCGCCCGGCTAATTTTTGTATTTTTAATAGAGACAGGGTTTCATTGTGTTTGCCAGGATGGTCTCGATCTCCTGACTTCCTGATCCGCCCGCCTCGGTCTCCCAAAGTGCTGGGATTACAGGCGAGAGCTACCGTGCTGGACCCGAGAATGTATCTTAAAGAAATAAACCTCTCATTGGAATTGTATTTAAAAAGTATTTATATCTAAAACGTTTGTTGTAGCTATACCAACAAAAATGAACAAGTCACTTTGGGAGGCCGAGGCAGGCGGATCACGAGGTCAGGAGATCGAGATCATCCTGGCGAACACGGTGAAACCCCGTCTCTACTAAAAATACAAAACAATAGCCGGGCGTGGTGGCGGCGCCTGTGGTCCCAGCTACTCGGGAGGCTGAGGCAGGACAATGGTGTAAACCCGGGAGGCGGAGCTTGCAGTGAGCCGAGATCGCACCACTGCACTCCAGCCTGGGCAACAGAGCTAGACTCTGTCTAAAAAAAAAAAAAAAAAAAAAAAAAAAGATACATTCTCAGAAATACAATTGCTAGGTCAGAGAATTTTAAAGACTTTGCAAGGTGTTTTAAAGACCTTTAAAAATCTCTGCCAACATTTCCTACTCTGCTCAGTGTGGATGTGACTTCAGTTTATTCTTGGTGGGATGCATTGCCACCTACCTCCCCAACTTACCAAACTCTTGGTTATGGAGACTTCTTAGATCCACCCTTCCTTGTGACTCTAGAGGACCTGACTACTGTCCATAGCCATCCCTCTGGGATCAGTCCCATTTGAGATCCCAGTGAAGCCCAGGCTGAAACAAGAGTGGCTGAAGTCTGGCTATCCATCCCTAGTTGACCTCTGAGCAGGAATGGAAAGTTGCTGGAAGACAACACCTCCCTCAACCACTTACTTTAATTCCTTGTCTATTGAGCCTGTTTTTGTCTCGTTACCATGGCAACACAGCCTCAAGGCTGATAGATATTCCTTGCCACTTAGACGAAAACACTCAGCTGATAGGCAAGTAGGAAGGACACAGGAAAGAAAAGGTGAGCGCTTTTCTGTTTACCTTCCCTGCCTCTGCAAATGGGCAGAGATAATTAAAAATTAGATTTTAAAGTCACACTGACACAGATGGAAGGAACATAAGGAGGATTCCAGGGCTCACAAAACCATCCGCTTCTTGTGCTAATTAAAATGGATGAAGATAAATCAAATTACCCCAGATCTCATCTCTCCTTCATGAAGAACCTTTGAAAGCATAGGTCATTTTAGGCACTCTTTTCGCCCTTTGGGGATTACCTGGCTTCTGAAAAACCTGAAACAATCGTAAAGATCAAGTGGGTTTTAACAGCATGCCCCTGCATCCTACCTCAAATCTTGTTGCTCTTACCTCACCAGCCTCCCTAATTCCCGGTTGTCATTGCTCTCCCAGTTTCTCCCCATCCAGGGCCCATTGGCCAACATTACTCTTGGGGTTATCTTCCTGAAACACACTTCTGGTTGTGTCCAAATGAAGACCATGCCCAGCTCCCTCCTGCTCACATAAGAGGGACCAGCTGACCTTGCCCAGCACACAACATCCCCAGGACAACCAATGCCACCGTCAATCACTCTCAGTCCCCTGAATCAGCAATGCATTCCTTTCAGGACTGTTCTCTTGCCTGAGTGTATGCAGTTTCTCTTCCTGAAAAATGCCTCCCCTCCCTCTGTTTTTGAGACGGAATTTTGCTCTTGTTGCCCAGGCTAGAGTGCAATGGCACAATCTTGGCTTACCACAACCTCTGCCTCCAAGGTTCTAGTGATTCTCCCACCTCAGCCTCCCAAGTAGCAGGGATTACAGGCATGCACCACCATGCCTGGCTAATTTTGTATTTTTGGTAGAGACGGTTTCTCCATGTTGGTCGGGCTGGTCTCGAACTCCCAGCCTAAGGTGATCTGCCCGCCTATTACAGGCATGAGCCACCGTACCCAGCCCTACCTCCCTCTTAAAACCCAATGGAATAGTTGTTTTTCTCTAAACTGAGTCATTTCCTCCACTGGACTCACATGCCTCTTCATTCATAGCTAGGATATAGCTCTTCCCACACTCTGTTGGAATTGACTGTCTCCATGGTCACCTTCCCTCCTCTCCTGGCTTCAACGGCAGGGGCTGCCTGTGCTCATCTCTGTGTGCTGCCTGGCACATAGTAGGTGGAGGTTATTATCCCACAAACACAGGCCATTTGATTGAAAGGGTACACTTGTCTATCTGGGAAATGAGAATAACACATTGAACTTCTCTAACAGCTAACTCCTAGGAAATCCAGACCCACCCCTCATTTGCAACACCATCATCAAACATACGCTGGGTCCTTAGCAATATGGTGTCACAGTTAAACATTTGGGAGCTGGAACTGTCGTTATAGTTGTCATTTGGGGAAGAAAGCTCAAAGTTCACATTTTGTAAAGTTTTTGGAAAATTTCAAACATTTAAAAGCAGCAGTTATAGGATACTAACACCCCCTGACCCCATACTCCTTCCCTGTCACCCAGTTTCCACAGTGATTAGTATTTGGTTGATTTTTTTTTCTTCATTGCCTTCCCTTTCTCACTATTTTTCTGGAGTATTTTAAAGTAAATCCCAGACATAATATTATTTCATCTGTAAATATTTCATAAACATTTTAAGTTAAAATCCTAACTCTTTGACATACTATGTCTATGACCTTAGGGAGGTTAATTAATGTCCCTAGTGTTCATCTTCTACATATATAAAATGAGGATAATTATGGTACATTCCTCGTAGGGTTATAATGAGGAGTGAAGGGACTATTCCATGGAAAACATTTGACACTTAGCATGTAATCAGCTCATGTGCTAAGGGGTCAGTGTTAGCCATCAAAATCACTGTCACTTATCAATACTGAATTTACAGCACAGCATCAAGCTCTTGGGACATGAAAGACATAAGATCCATCAATAATCTGTATCTATCAGTAATCATGACTATGGCAGCAGGATAGGAGCAGAATGGAGCATGAAGAAGCTAGGACCTTCAGAGAACAAATAGGAGGCTAGGAAAAGAATACTGTAGGGAGATGATGAGACCTTGAATGACGCAGTGACAGAGTGGAGACAATACACGCGAGGAGATCAGAGCCAAGACCTCTGATCGACTGGCTGCAGCAGGGAGACATCCTTCTGCAATTAAAGGTCAAGTCTAGATTCTGGTGGCCTGGAGCAAGTAAGTCAAGGGAGGTGGAGGCAATGGCAGATAACAAGTTTCTTCTTCCAAGGATCATGGTACTGACAGGGCATCCCACAATGGGGCATCCTAGAAAAAAGTGTAGGCAATGTGCTAAGAGTTTGGATGCTTGTTCTCCAAACCTCATATTGAAATTTGATCCCAGTGTTGGAGGTGGGGCCTAATGAGAGGTATCTGGGTCATAGGAGTGGATCCCACATGAATAGATTAATGCCCTCCCCTACAGGAATGGACAGTGAATTCTCCTTCTAGTAGTTCCTGCCACAGCTGGTTGTTAAAAAGAGCCTGGTGCCACACCTCTCTGTCTTGCTTCCTCTCTTATTGTGTGATCTCTGCACGTGCCAGCTCCCCTGCACCTTCCGCCACGAGCAAAATCAGCCTGCAGCTTCCACCAGATGCTCAATCTTCCAGCCTCCACAATTGTGGACCAAATAACTCTTTTTTCTTTAAAAATTACCCAGCTTCAGGTATTCTTTTATAGCAATACAAAGGGACTAATATAGCAGGTGAAGCTACCGATGATGACACAGCAGTGCTTGTCCTGCCCTTTTTGTGAAGCACGTGGCTCCTCCTAGACAATTAGTTGTCAGTTTTATGTTGGTGTTACTTATGCAGCTTCTAATGAAAGATTTCAGATGACCCTGCCCCTAAGCTTTCCTTCAGCCATGGCTCCGTAGCCTGGTTTCACTGCTGTGGTGATCAAAGTGAGCTGGTGGTTGCCTCACAGTCACTTTTAATAACATTATCCAATGAATATGCGCTCATTTTACTCATTTTTTAAAACACAAAAGCATTGGCCAGGTGCAGTGGCTCACGCCTGTAATCCTAGCACTTTGGGAGGCCAAGGCGGGTGGATCACTTGAGATCAGAAGTTCAAAACCAGCCTGGCCAACATGGAAAAACCCTGTCTCTACTAAAAATACAAAAATTAGCCAGGTGTGGTGGTGGGTGCCTGTAATCCCAGCTACTCAGGAGGATGTCACAGGAGAATCGCTTGAACCTGCTAGGCAGAGGTTGCAGTGAGCCGAGATCACACCACTGCAATCCAGCCTGGGCAGTAGAGCAAGATTCCATCTAAACACACACACACACACAATTTATAATGGAGAAAATGAAAACTAGCCCTAACCCTATTACTCAGATATAGCCAGGGTTGATACAACCTATAATTTGCATTAATATATATTTTACATACATAAGATCATGCTGAACATACAATTTCTTATTTTACTTATCGTGTTAATGAGAAGTAGGAAGCAGTGATCTTCAGGGATGTTCTGTGATGCCCTTAACCATCCTAATCCTGATGGACGTTTTACTCCAGTTGTTTGCTTTTCAATATTGAATAACATATAGTAACTGTTAAATTAGTGAATGTTATACAGCTTTATTCCATTTCTTTAATTTTTCTCCTTTTAAAAGGCTGTTTCTACCGACAAACATAAAGAAAGAATCCATTATTTATCCTGCCTTTCCTGTATAACCTGTTTATCACTGGTAATCAAATAATGGATGAAGGGAAATGTCTCCTTATGAAATTATGGCAGCTAATAAATGAACACGACTGTATTTATCTCCCCAGTAAATTACTGCATCTAGGCATTAGCTAGTATCCTGGAAAGAGAGCCAGCCAGCCATTGTATAGGTTCTGGAGAAAAGACACAGCAGCGCCCGCGGTCTTGGCAAAGAAAATCTATGAACCTGATCAAACCTCACCCTCACCTGAAGGAAAGAGAATGGAGAGAGATGTTGGCTGCACTGGCTGGCCAAAATCTGTACAATCCAGATGGTGTGCAACTCCACAGAGCTCAACAATCGGAACTCTTCAGACATCTTTCAGGGAACAGCAGCAACGTGGAGGGGTAACTTGTAGTTTTAAAAGGACTTAAGGGCTGGGAGTGGTGGCTCACGCCTGTTATCCCAGCACTTTGGGAGGCTGAGGCCGGCAGATTACTTGAGGTCAGGAGCTTGAGACCAGCCTGGGCAATGTGGTAAAACCTAAAAATCCAAACATTAGTCAGGTGTGGTGGTGAGAGCCTGTAATCCCAGTTACTCAGAAGGCTGAGGCAGGAGAATCACTTGAACCCAGGAAGTGGGGGTTGCAGTGAGCTGAGATCGCACCATTGCACTCTAGCCAGGGCAATGGAGTGAGACTCCGTCTCAAAAATAAAGACTTAAAAGTATGAGTGCATTTATATTTTTTTAATGAGCAAGACAATACTATGATGCCTGGGATGCACAGTTGGGTGAAATTAAGGAAATTCAAGGAAGTGATTACTCTAAAAGTCAGGATTGAGCAGGTGACATTTGAGGGAGGGGAAGGAGGTAAGATTAGCACAAGGGACTCAGAAAGGACTTGGGGGTGGCTAACAAAGTTCTACTTTGATATATCGGTTTTGTGTAGTTTTCTGTAGCTGTGTTTTATAATTTTTAGAGGTTTAAACTTTAAAAAAAAAAACATGAGAAAACAAACTTTGAAAGCTGTTACTAGGCAAGATTATTTCAACAGGGCAGACAGATTGAACTCAATTCCTTTGAAACCAAAGGTAGAGCATTTTTGAGCACTAGGGGGAGATAGTGGCAAAGTCTTAGAGGACGTTTCAGGAAGAAGGCAGGTGAGCTGAAGTCATCAGGCCATCTGTGTTTGCTAAGTGGTGCTAATGGAAGTTAGGCTGTTATCCTTCCCAGAGACTGGGAGATAGAGATTCTTTCTTTCTTGATTACATTTTGAAGGGATGGTTCCCAAGTCCTTGAGAAAGACGTTCCTGGGTTACAGAAGATTTATGTCTTAAAGGAGCAAAAGTAATTTACAACAGCAAGTTTTCTAAAGTAAATGCTCTAAGGGAGGATTAGGGACCTACAGTCAGGAAGAAACCTGTTGATACACTTTGGATCTGTGTCCCAACCCAAATCTCATGGGGAAATGTAGTCCCCAACATCGGAGGTGGGGCCTGATGGGAGGTGTTCGGATCAGGGGAGCAGATCCCTCATGAATGGCTCTCGGTCAGAGTTCACACCAGACCTGGTAGTTTAAAATTGTGGGGCCCCTCCTCCCTGTGGCCCCCATCACCACCCCTCGCCTGCATCTGCTTTTGCCATGTGACATGCCTGCTCCCGCTCTGACCTCCCTAGAAGTTGAGCATATGCCAGCACTATGCTTCCCATAAAGCCTGCAGAACCATGAGCCCCTGGTGACTCACGCCTGTAATCCCAGCACTTTGGGAGCCCGAGGCAGGCAGATCCCGAGGGGTCAGGAGTTTGAGACCAGCCTGGCCAACATGGCAAAACCTTGTCTCTACTAAAAAATACAAAAATTAGCCAGGTGTGGTGGCGCATGCCTGTAGTCCCAGCTACTCAGGAGGCTGAGGCAGGAGAATCGCTTGACCTGGGAGGAGGAGGTTGCAGTGAGCCAAGATGGTACCACTGCATTCTAGCCTGGACAATAGAGACTCCATCTCAAAAAAAAAAAAAAAAAAAAAAAAAAAAAAAAAAAAAAAAACCCTTAGCCAATTAAACTGCATTTCTTTATTTAAAAGAAAAAACAAAGCTGTTACTAACTATACTGTGTTGGCGAGTGTCCCCCTAAATTCATGTTTCTCCCTGAACCTCAGAATGTGACTTTATTCGGAAATGGGGTTGTTGCAGATGTATTGCCACATTGCAGGTAGTTAAAATGAGGTCATATCAGAGTAGGGTGGACCCCTAACCCAACATGGTGTACTTGTAAGAGGAAAAAAAGAGAGAGAGAGAATGCTATATGATGATGGAGGCAGAGACAGGAGTGATGTGTCTCCAAGCCAAGGGCCACCAAAGATGCCAGCAAGCACCAGAAGCTAGGAGAAAATAATGGAAAAGATTCTTTCTCAGAACCTCCAGTAGGAACCAATCATGCTGACATTTTGATTTCATACTCTGAGCCTCAAAACTGTGAGAAAATCAATTTCTGTTGTTTTAAGCCACCTGGTTTGTGGTACTTTGACAGCAACCCTAGGAAACTAATATACCACCCAAACATTACCATGTATTCCTAATTTTTTTAATGAAAAGAATGATTCGTTTAGCTGAAGACTGGGTATGATTTGTGTAAGCATTATGTCTAGTCCTTGTCTGTATGCAAACAATTATTTACTTGGTTGAAGTTATAGCCCAATACAGTTTTATTTCTGGACTTTTTTTTCATTTGACAGAACACCGATTTACATTTCTTGTTTAGTTGTATTATTATCATTATTTTTGATAAAGGGTCTCACTCTGTCACCCAGGCTGGAGTCCAGTGGTGCAATCATGGCTTACTGCAGCCTCAAACTCCTGCGGGCTCAGCCTGCCAAGTAGCTGGGATTACAGGTGCGTGCCACCACATCCAACTGTTTTTTCATTGCCCAAGCTGGTCTGGAACTCCTGGACCCAAGAAGTCCTCCCACCTCAACCTCCCAAAGTGTTGAGATTACGGGCGTAAGCCATCTTGCACAGCCTGATTTGCATTTCTTAATTCGAGCACGTGCATCTCTACTAGGCATTGGTTCACACTAGATCCTGCTGTTTACTTCCTTGAAAAGAAGCCGACCTACTGCATTTCCAGCATGCAACTTTGCTTCTGAGTTTTCTGTTCATGTTGCACTAAGATCTGGCTCATTAGACCATAAACTGTGGGTTGCTCTCGTAACCCGCTGATTCTAACTTCTCACACACATCCTGTGACCCCACCACCACTGAGATTCCTCCCTCAAACCATCAGCAGATGAAACTCAGCTGCTGAGTCTTCTGAGGGGCCACAAGGAGACAATGAATAGGTATAATTAACAGAAAAACAGTATCTTCAAGGTTTCTTCATGCACTGAGCAGAAATCAAGTTGATACTTGCACAGAACCAAAACTGAGGTCTGATTTCTTCTCTGTTGTCCTGGAGTGAAAAGGGTTGTAGTCACTGCTCTCTAATGCTTTCCAACATGCCAGGATATTTAAGTCAAGTGTTAAACTAGGCTCTATTCAGATACTAAAAGTGGAACGTCAGGCCAGGCGCAGTGGCTCATGCCTGTAATCCCGACACTTTGGGAGGCCCAGGCGGGCCAATCATAAGGTCAGGAGTTTGAGACCAGCCTGACCAACATGGTGAAACCTGGTCTCTACTAAAAATATAAAAATTAGCTGGGCATGGTAGCACACGCCTGTAATCCCAGCTACTCAGGAGGCTGAGGCAGGAGAATCGCTTGAACCTGGGAGGCACAGGTTGCAGTGTGCCGAGATCGTGCCACTGCACTCCAGCCTGGGCAACAGAGTGAGTCTGTCTCAAAAAATATTTAAAAAAGGAACGTCATCTGCCCTTCTCAGCACCTTAGCCAAGCAGGGGACCCATCTTGCTTGTTCTTTGCATGAGTCACCCCAGCATGATGCCTTCTCACAGTAGGCAGTCAATATTTGTTAAATAAAGCACTATTTGAATTAAAAGGCTCTAAAACGTCAGAGCTGCAGAATCACCAGAAGTGGACTACCTGCCCAGTCTCAAAACAAGAAGTCTAGGGTGAGGCCAATACATCACTTTTTAAAAGCAGCATGTGCGATTTTTTATTTTTATTTTTTAAGATCAATGCCAGTGATAGGAAACACGTGCTTTTAATGCAGGCAGTCTTTAATTTCTATTTTTAAGAAAAACTAATGTAACCACTTGAGTGTTTTGCAATCAGAGACCACATTATGTCCTGTTCACGAGCGCCTATTGAGCTGTGTACCACACACTCTTCCTCCTTCTTGGGAAACAGCAGAACCAAATCTCCTGTGTGCAAGGTGATACGTGGATACTGAGATGAGGCAGGTGCCTGCTCTTCAAGAGCCCATGGACCAATGGGAGGGTAGAGATATAGAAAAAGTTTTTAGAACACTGATTCTCCACTGGAGGTGCTTTTGCCTCCCTAAGGGACATTTGGCAATGCCTGGAAGCATTTTTGTTTGTCACAACGGGGTAGCGCTACTGACGTCGAGTGAGCAGAGGCCAAGGATGCTGATGAACATCCTCCAGTGCCCAGGACAGCCCCCACCACGAAGAGTTATCTGGGCCAAAATGCCAATAGCTACTAGATTGAGGAACTCTTCAAGAGAGAATGGGGTCAGGCGTGGTGGCTCATACCTGTAATCCCAGCACTTCGGGAGGCCAGGCGGGAAGATCACTTGAGGTCAGGAGTTCAAGACCACCCTGGCCAATGTGATGAAACCCTGTCTCCACTAAAAACACAAAAATTAGCCAGGTGTGGTGGCACTCGTCTATCACCCCAGCTACTCGGGAGGCTGAGATGGGAGAATCACTTGAACCGGGGAAGTGGAGGTTGCAGTGAGCTCAGATCGCACCACTACACTCCAGCCTGGGTGACAGAGGCTCCATCTCCCCCCACCCAAAAAAAAAAAAAAAGGAGAGAGAGAAAGAGAATTTCCGTTCTCTCTCTGTAATGACCCAGGGACAAGCAAGATGCATATAGATCTGGCTCATTAGACCATAAACTGGTCTAATAAAAGGAAATAAACCATTCCCGGTCCTGCAATACTATACGCAGCATCCTACATCCTTCCTTCCTCTCTCTCCCCTCTTCGCTCTCCATTGCTTCCAACCCACTGTCTCATATCCAGCAACAGTGCATCAAGCCTGTAGTTGTTTGGGGCTGGGTCTGAAGCCTGGTTTCTCTGTATTCCACTGTTTAACCTTAGGCAAAAACAATGGGTAAGACCTATTTGACAGCACAATGGGGTGACTATAGTCAACAGTAATTTGTACATTTTAAAATAACTAAAAGAGTATAATTGGATTGTTTGCAACACAAACAGATAATGCCTGAGGGCATGGATAGCCCATTCCTCATGTGATTATTATCTATTGCATGCCTGTATCAAAACATTTCACGTACCCCATAAACAGGTATACCTACCAGGTACCTACAAAGATTAAAAATTTTAAAAATTTTTAGTTAAAAAGAAAAAATAACCTTGGACAAGCTATTAACCTTCCTGAACCTCATTCTCATCTCAACTCTCCTCCTCAAGCCACAGAGACTTAGGAAGAAAAGGGGGCCTATTTTTATGTACCCCTGATTGACAGCCTGACAAACTCCCACTTACCTCACTGGGATGATGCAATGAAATGAGGTCATGCATATGAGGTGCTTTGCTCAGTGACAGCACCTGGTAAGCACTTGTCATATGTCAGCTGCCACAATGATCATGAGCAATGGCCTCCACCACGCCATAGATTTACCACCTCCGCCTTGTCCTTTACATTTACCCGATTTGGGGTTCATCTCTTTCCTTGAGACTTATCTTCTCCCATTACAATCTATGGGCATCTGGTGACTCTCATATTAGTACGTTCTTAGGTCCAGAGCCTATAGCTTGCTCCTCCTATCCTTCCTCTCTAAGTGGGAGGATCCAATATATACCCGCCTTTAGACGAAGTGGGAGAGAAGCAGCTTTTGATAACAACACTTTGGTTGGCAATGCTTACACAAATAAAATCACTCTTTTATTATATACTTTATACTTGTCTGTTCCACTTTATACTTTAGTCTGTTCCCAGACTGTTTATCCCAGTCTTGGACTCTGTCTCTGTCGGCCGACTCTAATTTTGCAGCCTAGGAAACCCTAGCATTTGTCTAGACAACAGTTATATATGGATTATAGAGTCAACGTATCTCAATTTCCTCAGGTACTAAAAATACCACCTATTCCTGGCAAACCATCCCTTTTTCTCCAAGCCTAAGAAATGATCACCTCTGACTTCTCTGAAAGTAATTGTGCATTTTGCCATTGAAAATAAGGGCAAAAATCACAATTCCTTTGTACCAACTTAATAAATGGTGCTTTCCCAAATGCTATTAGGTCTGGCTGTCATCCCTTTCAAAGATAGCTCGCCACTTGGGAACTTTCAAGGCTTTGAAGGGTCTTTGGACTCCTTATATTTTTAGCCCTTTTCCATTAATTCTCACGTTTGACAATTCTGGGTGAAAACTTTCAGACATTATGGAATGACACAGTTACCAATCTATGAGTAAATAAAACCAGTGTGACCTGGAAGCAAGGTAATTACATCGTTAGTAAAGAACTAGAGTCCTCCATGCAGAAATATAGTATCTTTCTCCCCGAGTTGAAGGTTTTGCTGAAAGATTCAAAGCCAAAAAAAAGTTTAAAATATATTTTTTAGCTGGGCGCAGCAGCTCACCCTTATAACCCCAGCACTTTGGGCGGCCAAGGTGGGCGGATCACAAGGTCAAGAGATCGAGACCATCCAGGCCAACATGGTGAAACCCCATCTCTACTAAAAATACAAAAGTTAGCTGGGTGTGGTGGCACGTGCCTGTAATCCCAGCTACTCGGAAGGCTGAGGCAGGAGAATCACTTGAACCTGGGAGGCAGAGGTTGCAGTGAGCTAAGATCAGGCCACTGCAGTCCAGCCTGGTGGACAGAGTGAGACTGTCTCAAAAAAAAAAAAATATATATATATATATATATATATATATAAGTTCTACCATTCTCATGTGGAATTTCAGGAGTGGTGGGAGCTCAGATTGTTACTTTAAATGCTCATTCTCTTAATAGAGCAGTATTTCCTTGGGTTATTAATGCATTTATTTTTGAGACAGGGGTTTGCTCTGTCACCCAGCCTGGAGTACAATGGCACGCTCTCAGCTCACTGCAATCTCTGCTCACCAGGCTCAAGCAATGCTCCTTCGTCTGCCTTCCAAGTAGCTGAGACTACAGGCATGTGCTACCAGGCCTGGCTAATTTTTTTATCTTTTGTAGAGATGAGGGTTTGCCATGTTGGCCAGGCTGGCCTCCAACTCCTGGGCTGAAGTCATCAACCTGCCTGGCCTCCAGGTTGATTACAGGCTGGAATTACAGGCATGAGCCACCATGCCTGGCCTTCTTGGGTTATTTATATGTCCCTCTGTTTGGCTGAGTGACCAACTTCTACTCAAGTTACTTCCTCTCAACAGCTTCCTCTGGTTTTCATCCTTCTGCCATACCAAATAAATGGCTTCCTCTTCTGTGCCCATTACACTTCAAGCATCTCTCTTATACACTGTGCAACAGATATTTTTCTGCAGGTCTTTCTGAGAGACTGAGCATCTCCAGAAGAGAAAGCACCTCATATGTATTTTATCCTCTTCCCCAGGTCTCACTCCCGTGTTGGAATCAGCATCCCCTGAGTGTCCACTTCAATTCTATTCAACCACCCAAATACAGCACCATGGAGCATTGTTAATTAAGACAAACACTCGAGGGAATTCACCTGCTTTTTTTTTTATCTTCTTTAGTTCAAAATACAGTAAGACAAGAATACATAGTTTGGTTTTGTTATGAGTCAGATTTCTGCAGAACATTCTGGCTCTTGGTTCAATGTTTAATTCATATGAACCCCTTATGACCATGATGTATACTTGATCAAGAGAATCAATACCATCCAAGGATGCAGGACAAAAGGAACAGTCGCGCCATCCAAATTACACTGCCTTGCTTTTTGCTTTCTCTTCTCCCTGGAAGAACATTCTGTCTCTTGTAAGCCAGTGTTCCTACTAACAGCCCCTTTAAAAACCCTCTTGGAGAATCACATTAGTTCTCCTGTTGCCAAGTAGGTACTTCCCTTATGATAACTGGTTGAATGGTTCTCCCATTCCTTTAAAAATAATAACCATCCTTGCAGGACCAAGGCTATGATTAGTCAAGAGAGACAGTTAGGGTATAAAATGTAAGGCAACGCTCACGGTTCAGGTGATGATCCTGCACTTGAGCGAGACAGAGAATGGACACCTCCTTATATTTTGCATCCCAGTCACCTTTCCCCACCCTAGTCTATGCCCTGCATTATTGCAAAGACCCAATATGCAGCTGGTCTAAAAAGGAGTCGAGTGTTTGAATCCTTTCTCTATCCTTCCAGTGGATTAATTCATGGTTCCTGACATTCTACTTTTTCCAGTCACTCTTCCATTGGGTCAAAATCTTGGGGCTCAAGCACTTTAGACTCCAGAAGCTACTTGGCAGAGGCCAGAAATTCCAGATCTCAAGCCTACTTGCAATGAATGTGTTACATTTAAACACCCACTTTGTATTTTAGATAATCATCAATCCCTCCCAAAGATGGATATTGTTAATATGAGGAATATCTCACCGATGACTTTGGTAGATGTGCTTCTTAATTATAGTATTAATCATTTCTTTGTTTTCAAAGCTTTTAATTTATCATCTAACAGGCATAGTGATCCATAGAATTACCCCTCTTGATTTTTTCCTCTTGTTTACATGGCTATGCTTATTACTATTCACAGCACAAGCCAAGTGCTATGGTTATTAAGTGGTGTCATTTGTACCCTAATGACTTAGTGCCTTTCACACCATTGAAAAGGAAGTTGGCTATTATGTAGCACTAAATGAAACCCCAAACAAAAGATTGAGGATTCTTAACCCTCATGGCCCAAGTGTGAAGGAACTAACCACTCAGGTAGGTGAGGGGAGATAGAAGGAGGTTCTAGATTTGCAACCACTTTCGTGGAAACTCTTTGGAATGTAGTAACCAAAGTCCCCAAATACTTTCCAGAATTTTGCCCCACCTTGACTTTTGCTCTTTTGTCCCCAAGGCCATTGGCTTTTTTCAATCTCTCCTGTCACATTCTACTTCCTCTGCTTGGAATGGTCTTCTCCCTATCCTCTTGTCATATCTAAATCCCATCCATCCTTTAAATCCCAGCTCAATTATCACTTCTGCAGAGAAGCACTCCCTGATCTTCGCAACCAAATCCCCATCCACGTGTTCATAACACCATCTTACCAAGTGGTAATGTTACATTTGTTTGAGTCATTCTTTGATGAAACCCATGGCTCCATGAAACTGTAAAAGCCTCACCAGCTCAGGGGGTCTTGTAGGGGTTTGGCTTGCTTGCCGTTGTCTTCGCAGGACTTAACAGTTAGTACACACTCAGTGTATTCGTTGAATAAAAAAGCTTGGAGCCAAATATATCAGTCAATGCCCTGGCAGGAAGCAAGCGGCACACTTAGCTGGGGTTCTAAAAGTATCAGAGTTAAGGAAACCAACTCAACATGAATGTTGAGATGCCCAGAAACAAGTCACAGTAGGAAGGTATTACCCACCCTGGGCCTGAAGGGACATGAGGAAGGAAAGGCATTACCAGATTGCAGAGAGAAAGCTAGGACCTTGCAGGAGCTGTAGTTGTGAGGAGGCATAGCTACTTCCAGAGACCCATCACAAGGCAGGAATGAAGGGGGAAATATTTTCATTCTCCTTCCTCCTGTTTTCTGATCTACCGGGATCTCTCATTGGCCAAAGTCAACTGGAAGCCACGGGACAAGGAGCCTGGTAGATACAGTCCATGGGGGAATGAACAGAGGCCAGAGAATGGATGAGGGGAGGAACTCCCTAATGATAACCAAGACCCCAAGGTTGCAGCCCATGAGCCCTCAGCCCTGACTGAGGCTTCCAGCCACCCCACCTCTCCTAATTTCATTGCAGACAGACATGACTATAACTACTGCCCAGAAATGACTGACTACTGTTCCTCTGCTTGCATGGGGTGAGCCAATTAAATTTTCCCCATGGGTCATGCACTGAGTCTTGAACACCAGCCGACTTCTTTGAGAGCACGAACCGATGGCACGAGTTCAGCTCCAGTGGGTTGCAATCCACTGGGGTTAAATAAACTAATCAGGAATTCTGCATTAATGAGTCGAGCTGCACAGAGTGAAATATTTTTAAATAAATTTTTCTGAGAGCATCTGTCAGGACGCTGCAGCCTCTGTGCTGATCTCTTTAACCTTGAGGGAAACAGCTGGGGCAGTTTTCAAGAAGGATGGGCTTGAGGAACAAGTGTCTTTGTTGGCTGCACGTCTATTCACAGAGAAGCAAAACAGTTGGAGACAGGAGTTCCAGGCTGTCACCAAGGGGGGTTTCTCCTCGGTGCACCGTGATCAAGCTCCTGCCCACTCCACTTTGCTGAGTCAGTCCTCTCTAAATCACCATGACCTGGGTTCAAGGACCTCCTGCCAGTCTTTCTACTTCCTCCCTCGGACCTGTTCACCTTCTTGTTCCCTCACCTTGCCCTACTCCTGGCTCCCAGATCCTTGGGCCTGTTCCAATCTCTGATCTACCTTTCAGAGATGGAGATGGGAGAAGAAACCATTGTTCTCCAAGGTTTCCATGGCCCTCTTTTTATCGGGAACGGGATCAGTCTGTGACTCACAACATCCAGGCATTTCCTGCCATTTTCCCCTGGCTGCCCAGCCAGGATCTCAAACACAACACTAGACATGAATGCAGCTGCTTCTCCTTGGAGAGGAAACCAGGTCTAATGGGAAAGCCTGGACTTGGCCCCCTCTCCTCTGACCTTACTCCCAGCTCCTGCACTGTCAGCTGTGTGACCTTAGGTGAAACACTTAGCATCTCGGAACCTAAGGTTTATTGTTCCAAAACGAAGCTCAGCAAAGATGGGAATGCTATACAGATGTGAATACTGTCATCATTTTTGTCATTGTCATCATTCCATTGTGACAAATCCCTCACTGGGTGCCCCATTCTGACTAGCGTCTAGAGCATCATAGTCCTTCTGATCAGCTGTGAGTCATCTCTAATTCTTTCTCTCCTCAATCTCCGTCATACCCACATCCTCATTTCCAGAACCTGCCAGTCATGCCACGTAATCACTGTGTCCTATAGCCAAACCCACCCCTCACATCTGCAGGGCCCTGGGCAAGAGTGCAAATGGAGGATCCCAGCCCGTGGTCAGCCCCCTTCTGTCTCCACCCCAGTGTCCCACCTACACCACCAGAAGGGGTCCTGTCCACATAGTGGGAAAAAGTCCCCATTTGGTCTTGGGGCCATTTGAGATTAGAATTCTGCAAGGCCAGGAACTCAAAGCATGGTCTAGAAGTATATGTGTTGGGGGAGACAGTTTGCTTTGCAGAGCTGTCTCTTTGGCTCCAACCAAAGGGAGCCATAGGTAGAGGTGCAGGCATAGGTAGGGGTGCAAGCAGAGGAAGGCCAGGGTAGGCCCCTCTAAGTAGGGACCAGGTCTCAGAGTAGAACCTCTCCTCTGGACTTGAGAGACAGAAAGAACCCAGTTGGAGTCCACCTTTTATTAGGTGGCCTTGAGTATACTGTAGGCAGGACAGTATACTGTAGGCAGGACAGTATTTATCCGATAAATAAAGAATTAGGCCACAAGGCCAAGGCAGGAGGACGGCTTCAATCCAGAAGTCCAAGACCAGCTTGGGCAACGTAGCAAGACCTTATCTCTACTTAAAAAAAAAAGGAAAGGAAGAAACAGAAAAAGAAAAAATAGCTAGGCATGGTGGCTCGTGCCTGTAGTCTCAGCTACTTGGGAGGCTGAGACAGGAGGATTGCTTAAGCCTGGGAGGCAGAGGCTGCAGTGGGTTGTGATCATGCCACTGCCTTCCAACCTGGACAACAGATAATGATCCTGCCCTCAAACACAAAACGAGAAAGAAACAATCTTAGGGTTCTGGGTGAGGAGGACATGGATGGCTTTCAGAAATCCAGTAGAGGGCACTGAATCCCCAAGTTTCCTCCTAAAGCAGCTTCTAGTGGACCCAGTAACAGTGTCAGATGCTTAACAGACATCGGCCCTCAACCTTCATGGCAGTTCTATTAGGTGGGTGAGAACCTGGGCCAGGCAGAATACTACCACGCAAACATGCCCACATCCTCATCCCCAGAACCCGCAAATCTGGTACCTCACATGGGAAAACGGACTTTGCAGATGAGATTAAGTTAAGGATTAGGTGTTGGGGAGATCCTCCTGCATCTTTCAAAGAGGGAGGCAGGAGGAGAGTGAGAGTCAGAGAGATGTGAAGGTCTTCCCTGCTGGCTTTGAAGATGGTGGGAGGGACCTGCAAGCAAAGAAATGCAAGGGCTTCTTCTAAAAGATGGGAAAGTCAAAGAAATGAATTCTTCCCTGGAAACAAATGCAGAAAGGAATGCAGCCCTGCGGGAGCCTTGATGTTAACCCTGTAAAACCCATTTCAAACTTTTGACCTCCAGAACCGTAAGATAATAAATTTGTGCTTGAAGTCACTGTTGGTGGTCATCTGTTACGGTAATAATAGGAAACTGATATAAAACCTTACTTCCACTTTGTAGAAAATAAAGGGGGAAAAAACCCACAGTGTCACAGAGAGGCTGGGGGAACTGCCCGAAGTCACACTGGCAGAGAATGCAGGAGCCTGGATCCCTCCGGAGACTCCCATTGCTCCACAGTACAGGCTGGTGTCCTCACAGGAAAGGCGTATGCATTTGGCAAATAGGGGAATATTGGGGAAGTCACGGAAAAGTGATATTCACTTCTCTGTGACACTTCCCAGCACAGAAATGATTTGAAGCAATCAGAGACGAGCTCTCTCACTAGCAAAGAGGAAGTCTTCACAATATGTGAAGACCGTCAGAGCAAAACCAAGAGTCTTACAAAAGGGCCTTCAGTGGTGCAAATAGTGACTGGTTAGGGACTTCAAGATCTGCCCCGCTCTCCGCTTCCAGACCCCAGTGTCAGGCCTCTGAGCCCAAGCCAAGCCATCGCATCCCCTGGGACTTGCACGCATACGCCCAGATGGCCTGAAGTAACTGAAGAATCACAAAAGAAGTGCAAATGCCCTGCCTCGCCTTAACCGATGGTATTCCACCACAAAAGAAGTGAAAATGGCCGGTCCTTGCCTTAAGCCATGATATTATCTTGTGAAATTCCTTTTCCTGGCTCATCCTGGCTCAAAAAGCTCCCCCACTGAGCACCTTGTGACCCCCACTCCCGCCCACCAGAGAACAACCCCCCTTTGACTGTAATTTTCCTTTACCTACCCAAGTCCTATAAAACGGCCCCACCCTTATCTCCCTTCACTGACTCTCTTTTCGGACTCAGCCCGCCTGCACCCAGGTGAAATAAACAGCCATGTTGCTCACACAAAGCCTGTTTGGTGGTCTCTTCACGCGGACGCGCATGACACCCGGGATCCGTCCGCTGCCTTCCTCTCCACCCGCCCTTGTATTTTTCTCCACCACTCTGGCCACCTCTTAGGGAATCCCACGTGGGATTCAGATCCACCTGGAGCCAAAGCACATGCTGCTTCCCTTCCTGAATCCCTATTGCTCACTTCTTTCCATGGCTCACTCTTTCCTGCTTTTCAGGTCTCACCCATCACCTTGTTAAACCCACCTATATGAGTGTCCTGTAAGCTGCTGTCACAAATGACCACAAATATAGTGGCTTAAATAACAGAAAAGTATTATCTTACAGTTCTGAAAGCCCAAAAATCAAGGTGTCAGCAGGGCTGGGCTTCATTCCTCATGGAGGCTCTAGGGCAGAATTTATTTCCTTCCCTTCTTTAGCTTCTAGAGGCCACGTGTGTTTTTCTTGCCTTGTGGTCCCTCCAGCAAGGGCATCACTCCAGACTCTGCTTCTCTTGTCCCACCACCTGCTCTCTGACCCAAACCCTCCTGCCCCCCTCCTGCAAGAGTCACTGTGGTTCCATGGGGCCCCCAGATAATCCAGGATAATCCCCCATCTCAGATTTTTAGCTTAACCACTTCTACAAAGTCCTTTTGCCATGTCAGGTAACAAACATATCCACAGGTTCTGGAGAGTAGGGAATGGATGGCTTGGGAGTGTGAGGTCATTCTGTCTGCTGTCCCCAGGGATCTTGTTTAAGTGGGTCACTGTCCCTCCACCCCTCACCATCTATTCTCCATTGTGGAACACTGCTCACTCCCTTTGTAGCACTTTTTTTTTTCTTTTTTTTTTTTTTGAGATGGAGTTTCCCCCTTTTTGCCCAGGCTGGAGTGCAATGACATAATCTCAGCTCACCACAACCTCCATCTCCCCGGTTCAAGTGATTCTCCTCCCTCAGTCTCCTCAGTAGCTGGGATTACAGGCATGCACCACCACGCCCCGCTAATTTTGTATTTTTAGTAGAGACAGGGTTTATCCACGTTGGTCAGACCGGTGTTGAATTCCCGACCTCAGGTGTTCCGCCCGCCAGGACCTCCCAAAGTGCTGGGTGAGCCACCCCACCCAGCTGTAGCACTTTAATGATTATAAGCCTATTTAATAAGGGAAAATATGATTCCCCCAGGACAGATGGAGAATATCTGTTTCACCCAGTTCCTGGCCTAGGACTTTGGTTCTGTTGAATAAATGAAAGAATGAATGGGTAGTATCGTTATTATCATTCACATAAGAAAGATGAGATGCAGAGAGAGGAAGCCACTTGTTGGAATGATATTACCAACTCAAAGCAAAACCAGGATTCAGTCCTGGAATGTTCCCACTGCCTCCTGCCACCATCCACTTGGGATGCTGTCAAAGTGGCCTCCCAGACACCAGAAGTGTCAGAGAAAGTCCAGATGTCCTCTGAGCTTAGAATGTTGGCATCCTGAGGTGCTTGAATGACATGACTCAGATTTCCTCCCTCCAGCTCTGTTGGACATGGCCTGAGTAAATCCAGAATCACGGCCGTGGAAAATCCAGCTGCTGAGACCAGATCTGGCCAGCCATGCCACTGGCAGTGGCGTCCCAGACTGGGTGTGGGACGATGGTTCTGATTATGAACAGACTCCGCTGGGCCACCCAGGCTGCACTGAGCAGGCCACCAAGAGATAGCTGCCCAGGCCAGGGGTTCTAAGTTGTGCGGTAGGCAGGACAAAGACCTCTAGGTGAGGCTCAACCACATGGCATCTCACATTCTCCACATATCCACTTTTTCATGCATTCATTCATACTGGAAGCTATTGTGTGACAGATGTCCTTTTGCTCTATGGACTCTGAGGTAGACACCACTGTCCTGCCCATATACAGCTGAAATCCCCAATATGGTAGCTGTGAGCCATAGGAGGCCAATGAGGACTTCAAGTGTGGTTCATCTGAATGGAGATTTACTCTCAGTAGAAAATACACCCTAGATTCCAAACGGTCCCCCACAAAAAAGTGTAAATTATCACTTCATTATATTGAGTATATATTGAAATAACATGTTGGATATATTTGCTTAAATATCTTAAAATTAATTTCACCAGTTTCTTTTTACATTCCTTGACTTGGTTAATTAGAAAAATTTTAGCCACATTTGTGGTTCACTTTTTATTTCTTTTAGATGGCACTGTTCTATTGATTTGCAATGGAGAGGAGAGGCAGATGTGTAACTTACAAGGCTGGGGTAGGGTTGACATTACCAGCCAGCTAGGTGTGAAGGGAGAAGTGCTTGGGCAAGATTATGAGGTTGGGGGTGAAGGGCAAATGTTTAGAAGAGCTCACATCCAAGTCAACAGCTGCAAGACAAATCCAAGGTAGCTCAGGGACCAGGGCACTCCAGGAAGGGACCCAGGATATAGAGAGACACAGTGCAGAGCCCAGTGAACTTCAGATGCATTGTAAGTGGTGGATATGAGGGTGCGTTAAGAGGTGAAGAAAAACAATAAAGCCAGAAAAGGCAACAGTTACCAGCTCCAGAAACATGTAGTCCAGAGGTGTTCAGCAGAATTATGTGAGCCACACGCAAAGTTTTAAATTTTCTAGTTTCTAGCCATATTTTCAAAACTATAAAAAACTAATTTTAATCACTGTTATTTCAACACGTAATAAATGTCAACAATTCTTAGTGAGATAGTTTGGATTTTTTATGATGATTAAGTCTGTGAAGCTGGCGTGAATTTTACACTGACAGCACATGGCGATTTTTACTAGCCAAATTTCAAATGCTCACTTGCCACATAGACTAGTGGCTATAGTATTAGGCAATGCAGGTCTAATAGACAGTTCTCTTGAATACGTTGGGGAAAGGTTCTAAACAGAAGAGTACTTTAGGGAAAAAACCACCTCTGACAGTCCCAACGGAGAAGACAAGTCTCCCACGTGCTACTGAGCTTTCTGGAGCCCATCAGCACTATCTTCTGGGCATGGTCACCCACGCCAGGGTACTTCCACTTATAAATGGTAATTTGGAAGTAATGTCTCTTTTGTGCGGACTTTGCTTTGTCAAGGTGTTACTTGAGAGCAGTGTGGGGTGTTGACAACAGAGGAAGGGGAAGCTGCCCTCTCAAATCCCCCATGGTTCTCACCACCTTTCAGATGGGCACCAGAGGCAAGAACCTTGGATTTTGTAATCATTCGGTTTTGCATCTGTGAAACTGTGGTGCTTAACTCAGCGTATCATCCGGTTTCTCCTCGTGAAACTGATGCAGAACATCTAAGAGGCTTGGTGTGTGTGGATAAAAGGAAGCAACTTGTGCAAAAGGCTCATACGGTGACCTAAGAAAGAATTAATCAGGAACAGTATCATTTCTTTCCTTCAACACTGTCATCAGAAAGGGTCTTTTCCATCTCCAAGAGCATAGAGGATAGAAATGCAAACAGCGTGACTAGGGGGTCAGGCTACTGAAATGGCCTCTTGGAAATACTGCTAATCCTTTATCCATCCTCTCCATAAGGGACTTCAAGGAGTCAGTTCATTTCAGAAGAAATATCCAAAAAGCATGCAGATTAGAGGCAGCCCTGCAGGGAGCTTTTTCTCCTGGCATCACAATAAGCTTTAACTGGTGAGAAAACAGCTTTTCAGTTTCTCTGGGCTCTGTCTTATTGGAGAGGCAGCTTAAAAGTTGTTCCTAGTCTCCAAGGAGTTTTCAGATGCTAATAACTTGCCAGAGTGAAAAATAACTGAATGCTGGGGAGCCATGACGTGAGACATTACCTACCTCATTCCTCTGCCTTTGAGAGTCAAATGAAGCAGTACAGACTGGGCAGAACTGGGAAAGAGCTTTGGAGTCTGGCAGCCCTGAGTGTCAACCACAATTCTGTCACAATTAACTATATAATCTTTGGATAAATTACTTCTATTTTTGAGGATCAGGGTACACATATCTGTAAAACGGGGATATGTGTTCAAAGGTAAGAATTATGTACGTAAGATAAGAATATATTATCTATTATTACATTTAATCTCCCCACCCCTACCCGCCCCCAACAAACTTAGAGTCACTTATGGTCTTCCCAGTTTCTGTGAGTGGGGAATCTGGGCACGGCTAGGTTGGTCCTTTGACTCTCACAAGGCTGTAATCAGGAAAGGGGTCCAGACCGCAAGACAGGGCCTTGGGTCTCACTCAGAAAAGAATTTAGGGCGAATTCACAGTGCAAAGCAAAAACAAGTTTAAGAAAGTCAAGTGTTGAAACAATAGCTATGCCACACAGTAGGGCATTCCAGAAAGTAAGAGGAACAACATATTCACCCTCGGTACAATGCTTGTTTAAATGTAGGATAAAAAAGAGCATGGGCTGGGCGCGGTGACTCACGCCTGTAATCCCAGCACTTTGGGACGCCGAGGCGGGTGGATCACAAGGTCAGGAGATCGAGACCATCCTGGCTAACACGGTTAAACTCTGTCTCTACTAAAAATACAAAAAATTAGCCGGACGTGGTGGCAGGCGCCTGTAGTCCCAGCTACTCTGGAGGTTGAGGAGGAAGAATGGCGTGAATCCAGGAGGCGAAGCTTGAAGTGAGCCGAGTTGCACTCCAGCCTGGGCAACAGAGTGAGACTCCATCTCAAAAAAAAAAAAAAAAAAAAAAAAAAAAGAGCATGGGGTGTCATGCGCATCCGCGTGAAGAGACCACCAAACAGGCTTTGTGTGAGCAACATGGCTGTTTATTTCACCTGGGTGCAGGCAGGCTGAGTCCAAAGAGTCAGCAAAGGGAGATAAGGGTGGGGCTGTTTTATAGGGTTTGGGTAGGTAAAGGAAAATTACAGTCAAAGGGGGGTTGTTCTCTGGCGGGCAGGAGTGGGGGTTACAAGGTGCTCAGTGGGGGAGCTTTCTGAGCCAGGATGAGCCAGGAAAAGGAATTTCACAAGATAATATCATGGCTTAAGGCAAGGACCGGCCATTTTCACTTCTTTTGTGGTGGAATGTCATCGGTTAAGGCGAGGCAGGGCATTTGCACTTCTTTTGTGATTCTTCAGTTACTTCAGGCCATCTGGGCATATGCGTGCAAGTCATAGGGGATGCGATGGCTTGGCTTGGGCTCAGAGGCCTGACATGGGGGACATGTGCTCTGCTACAAGGGTTTGTGATAAAGGATTAATTTTCTTAATTACTGTATTTTGCAAGAATCAATATTATTTTTTTCTTTTTTTTAGGTAGTTTCGCTCTGTTGCCCAGGCTGCAGCACAGTGGTGCTATTTCAGCTCACTGCAACCTCCACCTCCCGGGTTTAGGCAACTCTACTGCCTCAGCCCCTCAAGTAGCTGGGATTACAGGCACCCACTACCACACCCAGCTAATTTTTGTATTTTTAGTAGAGATGGAGTTTCTCCATGTCGGCCAGGCTGGTCTCAAACTCCTGACCTCAAGTGATTGGCCCGCCCTGGCCTCCCAAAGTGCTGGGATTACAAACGTGAGCCACTATGCCCGATATTATTATCTTTAAAGTAAAATTAGTAATGCTTCTGTTCTCAAGATATCAAGATATCGTTATCAGGACACTCCCAAGTCTGGGTCTGTTTAGTAAACATTATTAATCTGTGAGCATCTAGAGGCTAGGAATATCTGACTCTCTGGGGATGTGGCCAGCAAGTCCCAGCCTCATTTTCCTACCCCTCACTCAGGAGGGAGTTGCTCTGGTTCAAACGCCTCTGACAAAGGTGTCAGCTGGGGCTGTGGTCTCACCTGGGGAAGGGTCTGCTTCCAAGGTCTCTGTGGTCATTGGCAGGATTCAGGTTCCTCACCGGCATTTGGACTGAGGGTATCTGCTCCTCACTGACTATTGGCTGGGGTCTGCCCTCAATTTCTTGCCATGTGGACCTCTCCATAGAGCAGATCACAACATGGCAGCTCGAGTCATCAGAACAAGGAAGCGTCAAGAGTTAGAGAAAGAGGAACTGCAAAATGGAAGTTACGGTCCTTTACTACCTAATTTTGGAAGTGATGTACCATCACTTTTGCTCTGTTCTGTTGCTTAGAAGCAAGTCACTAGGTCCAGCCTACATTCACAGGGAGGGGATGAGTACCAGGCAGTGGGGATTCCTGACAACCATTTTAGAAGGTGTCTGCTATAACACTTGAAGATTCCCGGTGGATAGTAGCTATGTGAAAACCCTTTGAAAAGCAGAGTTCACTACAGAAATAAAAGGAATCTACTGGATTGTGTATTAGGGCCAAGACATTTAACAATCATATGACACTATTAGTCAGAGATCAGGGCCGGGCACAGTGGCTCATGCCTGTCATCTCAGCACTTATGGGAGGCCAAGTGGGGAGGATCACTTGAGGCCAAGAGTTCATGAACAGCCTGGCAACATGGCAAAACCACATCTCTAATAAAAAAATAAAAAAAAATTTAAAAAGCAAAACATTAGCTGAGCACGTGGTGACGCTTGCCTGTAATCCTAGCTACTTGGGAGGCTGAGGTTGGAGGATGGCTTGAGACCAGGAGGTCAAACCTGCAGTGATCTATAATTATACTGCTTTACTCCAGTCAAGGCAACAGAGCAACACCTTGTCCCCCAAAAAATGGGTTGATTCTGATCACTGCGGGGTTGTTCAAAGACTGCATTTAAAAATGCATTTATATTAAATACTGATTTGATAATATGTTACCAGACAGACACTAAAGTTAAAAGGTATCCATTTCTTCTACATGTTTTATCATATATCCATAGCCCTTTCTAGTTATTTTAGTATATGTGTGTTTTTATGGAGATAGAGATTAAAATATTTTAAATATGCATGTCAGTTCTCATTTAGCAATATTACAACATTTAATTCTGCTGTATAGTCTTTGTAATTAGCTGCATATATCTTTATATTCTTTAACAGTCACATATCATTTCCTTTCAGTAGATAAATGTGAGTGAGTCATTGTTTACTCAACCATCCCCTTAACTCTGGGACATATAAGTTGCTTCAATGTTTTGCCATAAAAAGCAACACTGTAATTGAGTATCTTTTGTGTAATAAGTTTTTTTCCCCATAATTTAAATTATGTCTTTAGGATAAATTTCCAGAAAAGCAATTAGAATACAAACATTTTAATAGCTGTGTCAAGTTGTTATCCAAATGTGTAGAAGGCTTTGGTTTTCATACAAGCAAACACTGCTCTATCAATCAGCCACAGGGTGAGTTCCTCAGAGGCAGGCACTGTATCTTTTTGTTTAACCATAGCACCTAGGCTAGAAGCAACATTTAATGAATATTTTTGGACTGAATGAACACAAATTTTAAATGTTTGAGACTTCAGGAAAAATATTTAGGCTAGATCTATTTAAAAAAAATTTTTTCTTAATCAAGAGATGTGGCATTTCCACGCAGATTCCAGTGAGATGTGGAGCATGGGCCTGTACCAAGCACCAAGCTCCATGATGCCCTTTCCGGATTTCATTTAACTCTCATGCCTTCCTCCCCGACCCCACCCCTCAACAATTGGAATTCCACGTGGCAGCAGAATGAGAGGCTCAAAATGCAAATGGGATTCTGCCACAACCTTGCTGTTTCAGAGGTTCCCAGGAGACAGCTGTGGGCCTGGCAAGCCCCCAACATTTGAAAACAAACAGGAGGCCCTCTTTTCTGGGGAGAATTCTATAACGTTGAGGGGAAACTCCACTTGGAGACAGCATTTCCTCCCAATAACAAGAATCGCGAGAATTTTCCTGAGTGCAGTTCAGCTTTGAGTAATGGGTCAATTTAGCCCAAATGTGAGTCAGAGTTAAATAACACTGAAGTAAGCGGGGCACAAATGACCTTCAGAAAGTATCTTTATTGGTCAAAATGTAATCTGACTAATGCACCCTACCACCCTGCAGCACGTAACTCCGAGAACTCCAGAGAACCTTCCCCCCACCCTTTTAAGAAATGTTCATCGACTTATTTCAAGAGCTGTCACCCTCATTTTTTCGACCCAGAGGATGTTTGCACGAGATCGGTGTGTGTGAATGGCACAACCAGAATGAAGTTGCACCCCAACGTCCAACGTCACCCTCTTAACCACTAAGCTTGGGCCGCAGCGCCCTCTGGTGGTCACTTGACAGTTTGAGTTTTCCAGGCCGCTTTTGTAACTGGGCAACATCTCACCTAACCAGCACCTCTGTTTCTCGCCTTGTCTGGCAGGTGAAGGAGGCCATGCAGCGGATTCACGACCGAGGGAACATTGGCAAGTTAATTCTGGATGTAGAAAAGACCCCAACTCCACTGGTGAGTGAAAAGCAGAGGAGTCTGTTCAGTTCCACGTGAGAGAGCACCACGGGTCAATCAGGTGCAGACACAGGTGGAGTAGAAGGAAGTACAGGTAGCTTGGGGGCGTGGAGGAGACCAGGGGTAATCAAATGATTTCACACATGAGGGATTCATGACAAACTGAGATGAATGCTGAAAACGAAAGGCCAGTGCTTCAGTGACAGCATATCAAAAGCAATCTGAAGGCATAGGCAGGAACGCACAGCAACAACAGACCTGTCTATTACAGCTGCGAGCTATTGGGGGAAATTCTTGGAAAATTTCAATAATTTCAGTTCCTAACAGAATGATGCCAGCTGCTTCCGAGATGCTCCCTGATGGTTCCCCTGATTTTTTTTCTTTCAGAGAGAGACAGAGTCTCACTCTGTCACCTAGGCTGGAGTGCAATGGTGCGATCTCGGCTCACTGCAAGCTCCGCCTCTGGGTTCACACCATTCTCCCACCTCAGCCTCCCAAATATCTGGGACTACAGGCGCGTGCCACCACGCCCGGCTAATTTTTTTAGTAGAGACAGGGTTTCACCGTGTTGACCAGGATGGTATCGATCTCCTGACCTCATGGATCCACCTGCCTTGGCCTCCCAAAGTGCTGGGATTACAGGCGTGAGCCACCGCGCCCGGCCTGGAGTGTGTATTTTTGAAAATATTTCCTTGACTTGTAACCATAATGTAATTTGGGTGTGACAGTCATTTCATTCAAAGAAGGACAACTTCAACATTGTAAAACGCCCTCTTGTTAAGTGACTTATACAATAGGGATATAGCTTATTAAATACTTACGAAGTTCTAGGGCTGTTCAAAGCAGATGAGAGGGTAAGGTTAGGGAGGGGAGGGGAGGGGAGGGGAGGGGAGGGGAGGGGAGGGAGGGACTTGGATCCTGAGTCTCCTGTACACCTGTTTGTAGTCTTTAAACATATGACCAAGCCTATTTCAGTCCCATTTGTAGAAGGCAGACAGGCTCTAGGGCCATCCTGGAAGCTTATTGCTTTCAAGCAAAATAGTTGGCACCAGTTTCCCACCCCGGGATGCTCCTGTATCTATCACACATGAGTTGCTGCCAAGTCCTTAGGCTGATAGGAAGGCCTGTCTTACGGAGTAAGGATTCTTACCACAGCAGATACGGAAAAACCCACCTTTCAGGGTAAAAGCACAGGATCTGCCTGTGCCACATACAGTGTCATTGTCCTTGTTTCTGAACCTCCTGAAGGCCTCTTTTTTGAGATGGATTCTCTGTCATCCAGGCTTGAGGGCAATGGCACAATCTCGGTTCACTGCAACCTCCACCTCCCAGGTTTAAGCGATCCTCCCACCTAAGCCTCCCAAGTAGCTGGAATTACAGGAGTAGCTGGAATTACAGGCACATGCCACCACACTCAGCTAATGTTTTTTTTTATTTTTAGTAGAGGCAGGGTTTCACCATGTTGGCCAGGCTGGTCTCGGACTCCTAACCCCAAGTGACACACCTGCCTTGGCCTCCCAAAGAGCTGGGATTACAGGCACGAGACACCATACCTGGCCCTCCTGAAGGCTTTTATCCCTGAGACCTAAAGAAACAAAGACAGTAGAGAGTGGGTATTCAGAGCAACCACGTGATAGAAAAGAGGCCATGGCCTATGTAGAAGGAAAAGCAGACTTGAAGGAAAGGGAGCATGTCATCAGGTTAAACAGAAGACATGGAGACGCAGGAGGGATGCAGTGAGGTCATTTTAGGGCTAGCACCTGACGGAAAAGGAAACAGCTCAAGCTGCAGGCCCCGCAGGATGGGTCGCTGTCCACTCGGCAGGTGTTGGAGGAGGGGAGGGGGACGGAGGCGCCTGCAGAGGTGCTTTCTCCTACTGGAATGACTACTTTTTGTTGTTGCTGTTGTTAAGACAGAGCCTCATTCTGTCACCCAGGCTGGAGCGCAGTGCTGTGATCTCGGCTCACTGCAACCTTCGCCTCCCGGGTTCAAGTGATTCTCATGCCGCAGGCTCCAGAGTAGCTGGGATTACAGGTGCACACCACACGACGCCTGGCTAATTTTTGTGTTTTTAGTAGAGACTGGGTTTCATCATGTTGGCCAGGTTGGTCTTGAAATCCCGACCTCAGGTGATCTGCCCGCCTCGGCCTCCCGAAGTGCTGGGATTACAGACAGGAGCCACTGCACCCAGCCGTGACCACTCTCAGCCCTCACTCAGCCCCGAATCTGCCCAGCCAGCACGCTGCAGGAGATGCACTGCTCCTCTAGAATAGTCTGGGCTGTAAGGCGTATCGGCAGCGCCCAGGCAGGGGAAGTCAATTGCTCTTGGCAGCTCCGGAAGTGAATTTTCTGGGAAGCACTAAGAGTGGAGCCTCTCCTGCGCAGAGCCTCCTCTTGATGAGGCTGGACCAAAGTAAAAGTCGGAACTCATCCTATGATGTGTCATGAGGTCAGAGCAGAGGCAGAACTACTGCCTCCAGACCCCACAGTACCAGAGGGCAGCCCTACCCCAGTCCTGGTCATCAGACCAGTGCCCCAGAGAATAGGGGTGGCCTTTCCTGAAGGCAGCTGACCTCTGCTCCCCTTACGGCTTCTGTGGTCACATCACCTCAGGGTGTCCCTTTCCACTGCTGCAGAACGGAACTAACAATAATTACTACTATTGCTACTACTTCATAGAGTCGTAGAGAAGATTAAAAGAACGAATGTCTGTGAGCCAACTGGCATATTGGTGATGGCTATGGATTATAATATATACTACTAAGGGACAGCTTAGTTGGTTAGTTCTTCATTATCCTAAAGCACTTGTTGCATACATATCTAGCTGTAGGGAAGAAAACTGCTGAGACCTGGTCCTCCCCTGTGCTATCTATGGTTCGGAAGGGGCGGATGGACATTGGTCAATGAGCCATTCATATAAATGGGACATTGCAACTCTTGATCAGTGCTACAAAGAAGAGGTATTTGGGCCATGAAAGCTCATAACATGGAGATGGTTCCAGTTAGGGAATTCTGCCAAGGCTTCCTTGAGGAAGTAGGATGAGCCCTAATGGAAATGTAGGGATGAACCTGGCAGAGGGGGTGGAAGAATGACATTCCAGGGAGAAGGCACTGCACATGGCGTGGCCAAGGGGGGAAGCCCAGCTTCAGGTCAGACGACATGGGGTGGGCTGAGATTCAGGGGCCAAATTCCTGTTCGTCAGAATAGGCCGTGACGCAGCCAGGGACTCTAGTTTGGGAGATCTGGGGTCCAACCTAGATCAGGAGCTAAGAACAGAAAAGAAATCTGAGGCACACACAGCTCACATAGGGGGATGTTAATGGACATTGGTTCTGAGCCTCTCTCATGTGCTCAGCCGTTTGCTAGACTCTTCAGATACATTGCTCCATCTTCTTTCACCTGGTTCTTATAACAACTTTATAAGGCAGGTGGATTTATCGCCACTGTCATGATGGAGGAAATGAAGGCCCAGAGGAGTATTCATAACTATGCCAGGTACCAGTGGTTAACAAAAGAAAAGGAACCAAGCAAAATCCCAGTCTTCCCAGAAACTATATTCCAATGGGGGAACAGAGACCAAAAAGCAGATCAATACACCTTTGTTCTGGTTGTTGTATCTGTTCTTCCTAAGTGACAGCATCAAGACTTCAACTCTGGGGGTCTGTGCAGCTGACGCTGTCAGTACCCCTCCCATCTCCCCTTGGCGCTTGGGTCCCCTGCACTCCAGCACCTGCCCCTCTCTGCCTGAGAGCTAACTCTCGTCACCAGAGCATGCTTGAGTTTTGCACAGAACCTGCATGGGGTACAGGGAGGTAACTCACCTCCCCTGAGAGCAGTCCCTAGCTATAAAGTGATTTCCTCCTCCCTCAGAAGGGGCAGCTCTAAGATGTGCCCCCCAGGGTCTCTCCGAAGTCCCCAGCAGGACTGAGTCCCACTACCCACACAGGAGCTGACTTACTAACATCCCCTGCATTGGATTCTTCCCCTTTTCAGTCTCATTTCTTCACTCCCCTGCTAGTGCTTCGTGGGATCATCTTCCAATTCCAGATAGTGGCATTCAAATCCTTATCTCAGCACCATCTCTTGGGGTCCCCAACATATGACAGTTAATCCTGCACTGCCTTCCAGGGAAACAAGCAACCCTAGCTCCTAAGCCCCCAAGTCCTCCCCATGGGATTTTGTCAGATGCTCAGAGATGACGGATCCGGGTTGCATAGCTCTCAGTAACATCCTCTTTTGAATTACAGATGGCCAATGACAGCACAGAGACCAGTGAAGCAGGGGAAGAAGAGGAGGACCACGAGGGAGACAGCGAGAACAAGGAGCGGATGCCCTTTATCCAGTAACCCAGGACCCAGGTGGGAGAATGTGAAGGATGGTTTGGAAGACGAGGACCCGGCTGAGAAAACTCTTTTGTGCCCCAGTGAACAAATGCTGTAGTCCAGTGCGTGTCGTGTTTGTCTGCAGTCAGCTGAGCTAAAAAGCTGTTGATCAGTTGTTTTTTGAAATTAAGTGCCAATCCCATGCCATGCAGTATTATGCCCCTCTTCTATCTCTGTATTACACACTCCCCTCTTCCCTGTATCAAAACCATCCATCTGTGGGTTCTTCTTGACAGTTCTAGAACAGCCTTGCAAGTTAATACAAGCCCCAGGCCCAATGCCTAAGAGACCAGACATGGGCAAAGACAAGTTTGGATGGAAAGGTGTTATCATAGAGCCCTGTTCAGCTCCTAGAATTCTTCAGGCCAATGACAATTTTTTGCTGCTGACGACCCATGCCTCTGATGAGAACACTTGCTAATTTGGCCAGCAGAAAGAAACTCTCTTAGTAGTACTTTTTCCTGCTGCATTTAAGAGACAACTATGATGAAAAGTTTGAGCCATTCTCTTCTACCCCTTCAGTGTTTGACCCTTCCACTGGCTCTTATCCATAAACAGAGGGAGGCAGGTATGGATTTTTCACAGAAGACAATGGGTCAATGTCATGAGTTTGAGGACCTGCTGTGAAGATTTATCCTCCAAAACACATCTCATGAGCAGGATTCTTCCTGCTCCATATCTATTTTAATTTTAAGAAAACACCACGTACGAGATGCATTCAGAAGTCATTCTTGAGCATTGCTGGTGTTTGCACACTTGCCACCTGCATTACCAGTTCTGTAAACTTGAATTTCTGGGGGAAAGTGACCACGTTGACCATGCATGAATTTCCCAAAGAGTTCCCTTGCGGACCATAGGTGGAAAAGTCAAGGAGCATCTCCTTCCCGGCTAAAGCATGTCCCAACATGTAACAAACTCTAGTGATATAAAAGGTTTATATTCAGCATCTGATGCCAGATGTACAGTTCCTCCCCTCCCATATATAAACCCCTGGTGTAGAATCTGCTTCACCCCTGCTCTTGGGAAACCAAGGAACAAGCCACCTGCTCACACACCTTGTTCAATTTTTCAGCTCCTAAGAACCCCACCCCCATGTCATTTGACTGCACTTGAGAGGTGAATATAGTTACCCTCGAGAAAGAGAAGGATCTCAGTGTCTCCCCGCAAGGGCGCCCCTCACTCCCTCATTCCAATCCTTTTGGCTAAAATGGTTAACTATCACTCACAGACCAATCTGGAAATCCCAGGAGCTCACGGGATTAGTACCCCAACTTTGTGTTATGAAAAACATCAGAGGGCTTTTACATTGCCCAGTTTCTCCACCAACAAGCCTTAGGGTGGACCCAACCCTTTCCCCAAGTGGTAGGAACGAATGCATCTTAGCAATTACCTGATTTCCAAAGTCCTTTTGTAGCAAATGTCACCTCATTCGTGTTCTTTTTTCCTATCCTAAGCTTAGGATGATGAGTTATGTATGCCAAATATTTATCTGAAGACTTTCTCCCCATTGTGAATGTGTATGTAAAATATGAAGACAAGAAAGGGTGCCATCATCTGAGGAACCAAGGGATGAGAGTATCCCAAAAAGAGGACACCAACATCATTCTTTTCTTCCTACTCCAGGACTCACCACTATTCCAGTTCTGGGCCATTTAGAGAGATAATGGGGCGTTTATTCCCCTATTGCCTTTGCTAAGTGCTATATTATTGGCTGTTTCTTCCGTAACCATGCTGAAAAGGGGGTCTTGGGGAGAACTGTCATCTGAGTGGCATTCCTAGTAAGTTGGGCAGAAATGACATTTTCCAGAGCTGAAGGAGTGAAGAGCCATTGGCCATATTAGGGCTCTCCTCCCTAGGGACGTGGGAACTCAGCTACATTCAGAATTCACATCGCCTTTGTTACGGCCAGAGGAGAGGCATAAAAAAGGTACTCCCCACTCCACCCCCAAATCTGGGTATGGTTTTGTTTTGTTTAACTAGCAAAGTTAATCCAGTAATCACAAATTATGCCAGATGGTTAAAGAAAACCCTTTCAGAGTACAGAATGAGAAAACTCGAGTTTGACCAGTATGACTAATTTCTGCCGTGAAGAACCGGGGGACGCACGTTCATTGTTTAATGTACTGTCATTTTAAGCACCTTCTTTCCTGTCTCTTGATTGTTTTTTTCTGAAGGAAGTGTAAAGAATGTCTCAGTCTGCCTTAAAGGAACTGTGAAGGCTTCTCTGTAATTTAAGCTTGATTGAAGTGAACTGAAACATTGTCTAACGTCTTCGTGGCTTTAGAGCTTTTGTTATATTGTGCCTACAAAGCAAATTATGTTTACATAAAAATATAAATAAAGTATTCAGCATAGCAAAACCTCGCCTGGAATCTGTTATTCCACATAAATCATTGCTGGATAAGCAGTTGCACTAATTTTTTTTTTTTTTTTTTGAGATGGAGTCTCGCTCTATGGCCCAAGCTGGAGTGCAGTGGCGTGATCTTGGCTCACTGCAAGCTCTGCCTCCCAGGTTCACACTATTCTCCTACCTCAGCCTCCCGAGTAGCCGGGACTACAGGCACCCACCACCGTGCCTGGCTAATTTTTTGCATTTTTAGTAGAGACGGGGTTTCACCGTGTTAGCCAGGATGGTCTCGATCTCCTGACCTCGTGATCCACCCGTCTTGGCCTCCCAAAGTGCTGGGATTACAGGCGTGAGCCACCGCGCCCGCTGCAGTTGCACTATTAAATATGCAATGTATGTGGAACTGAAACAGGAAAAGTTAAAAACCTAATGGGAGCATGTCCACGTGAGAAACTAAAGACCACACGGAGAAAATAGGGGTTAAGAAGAGAAAAGCCTTTAAAACCACGTTCGGGTTCCCTCAAGCTAGGAATTAAAACTATGAGGTAAAATATATATATATATATTGAAAACGTCATATGGGCCAGGCCCAGTGGCTCACACCTGTAGTCCCAGCACTTCGGGAAGCTGATGCCAGTGGATCACCTGAGGTCAGGAGTTTGAGAAAGCCTGGCCAACATGGTGAAACCTCATCTCTGCTAAAAATACACAAAGTAGCTGAGCATGGTATTTGCTTGTAATCCCAGCTACTCAGAAGCCTGAGGCAAGAGAATCACTTGAACCCGAAAGACAGAGGTTGCCATGAGTTGAGATCACATCACCGCACTCCAGCCTGGGTGACAGAATAAGACTCTGTCTCAGAAACAAAACAAAACCAAAAAAACTATCATATGATCACGATGACAGTGATGATACAGGTAACGATAATAGAATAACAATAAGCCGGGCGCGGTGGCTCACGCCTATAATCCCAGCACTTTGGGAGGCCAAGGTGGGCGGATCATGAGGTCAAGAGATTGAGACCATCCTGGCTAACATGGTGAAAACCCGTTTCTATTAAAAATACCAAAAATTATCCGGGCATGGTGGCGGGTGCCTGTAGTCCTGGCTACTAGGGAGACTGAGGCAGGAGAATGGCGTGAACCCAGGAGGCGGAGCTTGCAGTGAGCAGAGATCATGCCACTGTACTCCAGCCTGGGCGACAGAGTGAGACTCCATCTCAAAAAAAAAAAAAAAAAAAAAAAAAAAACAGGATAGAATAACAATAATGCCCAACGTTTAGAAGGCGACCTACTATATGTGGCTAAAAACTGTCCACGTATTAATTCACATGCCTTTCCCACAGCCCTAAGAGGTAAGGTCTATCATTATGTCAACATACAGGTGACAAGATTGAAACCCAGGGAGCCTCTGCCCTTTCCCAAGATCACATGCTACTAAGTGAAAGCTGGAACTCACCAATTTCCAGCCACAGTTTTGCCGCCAGAATTCATGCTCTTAACCACCTGATCATGCTGCCTTGAACCTTAAATAAGGGGAAAATATAATGCATTTCAAATGAGCGGTCTCTTGTTCACTTGAAACCCATTAGGGGTTCGGTTTTCTGATTTCAAGGATATGTTTGTAAATTTGTCTTGCTTGGTAGCAAATAATATGCATGTCCAGAAGCATATTTACCTTTCTAACCTTCCACACAAGTGTTTGGTGACATACTGATTTTGAAACTCACATGTCTCATAAACAGTTTTCATTCTCATGATTTAAAATCCTCAGGGTTACCAAAGAGATACAAAAAAGTAAATATCCACCAGCTAGGGTTTCACAAAAGAGGAATTTATGGCTGGGGAGCGTATATAGTGTTTTACCGTCTTTCTCAGCAGGAAGTCCACGAAACAGGCCTGTGTCAATAAAACACCAGATATATAAACCAGAGTTGACAATGCAGAAAGTTAGACACGCCGTCAGTGAAATTCTTAGGAAGTTCCACACTACTAACTTTCTTGTTTTTTTTTTTTTTTTTTTTTAAGACTGGGTCTTGCTCCATTGCCCAAGCAGGAGTGCAGTGGCACAATCACAGCTCACTGCAGACTCGACCTTCTGGGTTCAAGCAATCCTCCCACCTCGGCCTCACAAGTAGCTCAGACCATAGGCACGTGCCACCATGCCCAGCTAGCTTTTTAGTTTTTTTTTGTAAAGACACGGCTCTCCCTATGTTGCCCAGGCTGGTCTCATAACTCCCGGGCTCAAGTAATCCTCCTGCCTTGGTCTCCCAAAGTGCGGGGATTACAGGCGTGAGCCACTGCGTTCAACTTGTGTGTGTGTGTGTTTTCAGACTGAATCTCACTGTGTCGCCCAGGCTGGAGTGCAGTGGCATGATCCTCGGCTTACTGCAACCTCCAGCTCCTAGGTTCAAGTGATTCTCCTGCCTCAGCCTCCTGAGTAGCTGGGATTACAAAAGCACATGCCACCATGCTTGGCTAATTTTTATATTTTTAGTAGAGACGGGGTTTCACCATGTTGGCCATGCTGGTCTCGAACTCCTGAACTCAGGTGATCCACCTGCCTCGGCCTCCCAAAGTGTTGTATATTCTTATGCTCACGTTCTCTGTACGAATCCCATGGCTGCACCCAGCCAGTGGTTTGCACACTGTCATATTTAAAAATGGCTCAGCCACCAAATCCAGAATCTAAACTAAATCCATATCTTCACTTTTTAACTGGAAATGGGAAAGAGGTCTACTACAAATTGGAAATAATTTTTTTTAATTTTTTTTGAGATAAGGTCTCGCTCTGTCACCCAGGTGGAGTATAGTGGCATGATCTCCACTCACAGCAGCCTCCACCTCCCAGGCTCGAGCAATCCTCCCACTTCAGCTTCCCCAGTAGCTAGGATTACAGATGTGTGCTAACTTTAATATTTTGTAGAAACAGGGTCTTACCATATTGCCCAGGCTGCTCTGGAACTCCTGGGTTCAAGTGATCCTCCCACCTTAGCCTCCCAAAGTGCTGGGATTACAGACGTGAGCCACCCTGCCCAGCCCAGATTAATTTTTAAAGGTTTGAAGGAGGTTAGAGTAGTAACATTTTAAAAGCCATTTGGGGCATAGGAAACATTTGTATATGAGCAAGGTAGAGAGAAATTTGCGGAGCAGAGAATAGAACAGCATAGCTGAAATACAAGATTGTGGGGAGGGAGTGGAGCAGGAGATAGGCACTATGGGAAGTCAGCACCAGGTCTGGGGGCTGTTGAATACCACTGGCCCTGGTATGTATTTTATGCTTAAGCACATCTCAACTTCGACTAGACACACTTTAAACGTTCAGTAGCACCTGTGACCAATGGCTACCACTTTGGACAGGCAGGTGTAGAGGAAGGGCGGGAATGGACTGCAAGATATAAACGTAGCTTTAAAGATGCAATGGGAGAGGGGATAATGAAGATGCACAATAGGGAGGGAATGGCAAGGAAAGCAGACACAGAGGAGGAGGCGATGCCAGAGTGAAGCCATGAAAGATGAGCACATGTCATCCACGAGAATAAGGTACTTAAAGGACACAGGGTAGTGCCTGGCATGCAGCAAGCACTCAGTAAACATTACTTCTCTTTCCCTACTCCCATTTGTCAATGCTGGGAAGAATGGGATGCTTGGGAAAAACTCACTAACTTCTTTTTTCTACTTTTTTTTTTTTTTTTTTAAACAACAGACTATATACATCTCAATATTTTGCTTCCAGATTTGTTTGTGGGAAAGAATAAATGTTTTGCTATTCTCTGCCATGAGCAGAGCTTCTATTGCCAGCCAAGCAAAGACACTGGGAAATGTTATTCAAATTGGCATCCAAACACCCAAACTAAGAAGAAACTCAGACAGGGGCAACTGAAACATCAACACAGCACGGGAGTGCATGCTCACGGACAACTGTGCAAGAGCAGAAGCCTTAGAATCTTCCAAACCAGGGATCAAACTTGGGAAATTTGCTTGGTGTTTGAGCTTTCTCCTACTACAATGGAGATCATATTGTACATATTCTAGAAGACCAAATGTCACAGTGTAGATGTAACCCAGCTGAAATCATGATCCACAATTCCAGTCCAAGAGCCAGACAACAAATGCCTCCAAAACCAGGTTTCTCCACTCATTCATACACTGATCAAATGTCTAGTATGTTACCGACATATTATTTTTAGTGTCTTAGCTGCAAAAATAAGTGCATAGCCCCTGCCATTCAGGAACTCAGTTTAATGATGTGGTAATAAATAAGTTATTTATTGTGCAAATGGCAATGTGTTTGTAGAGCCTGCATTGGTACTGGGCATTTATGTGGGCCGAGTGGCAAAGAGGCTATAATTGATGAGAAATGAGTATCAGGAGCAGACAAAGAGAGCCATCTAGGACAACTAACTATCATTAGGTACATCAGTGAGGAAGTCCAGGGTAGGTTCATGGAATGGTTCACTTAACTACTGCATCCATCAAGAGAAAAGCTAGAAAATCAATAGGACTGGATTATGGAAGTCCATGGATTTCACTTCAAGGGTTCTGGATTTTGCACTAAAAGAATAATTCATTGAGGGATGAATCAAGGGATTGCTAGAGAGGGTCTCAAGTAAGAGAAGACCATGGGAAATCTTCCCAGAATGAACTTTACTATTTCACCTGGTTCAGCTGTGGGAGGTGGAACAGAGGAAGGCGCCATATTGGAGTAACAGTTCTTCGGCCAGTCTCCCAGCACCCATGCATGGTCTATTTAGTTATGAGATAAGGTGCCCGTGGAATTGGCATGCATGGGAACAAGAGAACTCCTCTCCATTTCAGGAGTTGTGAGACAAGGAGGGGCTGGTGGTTCTTTTTCTGGGGGATATGGGACCTCTTCTCCATGGAAGTAGAGGCTCCCAGAAAGCAAATCACCATTCATGGGAGTCAAAACTAGTGCGAGTGACCCATGTGGCATACTCACAAACACTGACACTCAAAGATTGGAACCGTTTTCAAAAACGTGCCCCAGCTCAGAGTTGACAGATGTCCATTGAGTGGAATTGAATTGAGACCAACTATGGAAATGAAACTAACAATTGTGGAGGATTTGCTACTTGCCAGGCATTTTACACATACCCTCACTGAATCGCGGCAGTGCCTGGAAAAGCAAGCATCATCCTCACTTACAGATAAGGACCTGGATTTCAGGGAGGTTAGGTGGCCTGCCCTTGTTCACTCAGTCGGAAAGCAGAGGTGTCCAGTCTAGAACCCAGCTCTATATGACAGAAAGGTTTCTCTCAATAGCTGGGAGATGATAGAGGCCAGGAGTTCCAATAACCTCCTGGCAAAGAAAAAGAACTTTCTCTTTACTAGCTCTAGTGTGAACCAGGTGCTCTCAGGAAGGTTCTGATTAGCCCATTCTGGGTCACATGCCAGTCTGTAAAACAGTCACTGAAGCAGAGGGATGGCTATTACTTGGCCAGCCTGGGTCACACATCCCTGGTAGGTTCCAGCAACCTGATTGACAAGACAATCAGGACCATGTCAAGCTGCAAAACGATCCTCATAGGAAGTGATGCTGGATGGTTAAACCTATGTCCACTACAGCTACAGTATATGGAATACCCATTGTGTGCCAGACACTGTTTGAAGCTCCTGTAGCAATCACCACTGACACCCACCACATGTTGTCTTGGTGCACTAGAGTTCACCTGCAGCTATAGATAGTTCCTGGCATGGGGACAGCTTTCCACATCAAGCACCTGCACTGGTCTTTCTTCTGTGCCTGCAGGCTTCCTCCAACACCACAGGGCACAAACGCATGGGGGTCACCCAGAATTACTGTGGTGCGGGGCAAGGGGCAGCTTCAACTAGCAGAAGATGGCAGCTGGTGGATAAATGCCAAGATTTCCCACCTTCTAGTCTCAGGATTTGGAGGTGTGTTCCACACCTCATTCTCCTACTCCTCCTTTCTGAGATCACATTCCCAATAAACCATTTCCATCCAAGTCCTTGTCTTGAGGGATCCTATTGTGGAACTCAAGTAAAAAAAGCATTTTACATGTCTTAACTTGCCAACTACCCCCAAAAACCCTATAAAGTAACTGACGCTATTTCCATTTAACTGATGACAAAATGAAGCACAGAAAAGTAAAATAAACTGCCCAAAACTACACAGCTAGCAACTGAGTTTCCAGAACTGGGGCCTAGAAACCTAGCCAAGTTCTCTCTAATGTCCAGGTCACTGGAAACATGCGTTATGGCTTAAGTTGGAAAAATTATTCAAAAGCTAAGCTAGTGTCATAATTAAATTGAATTCTGGGGCCAGCCCTTCTGTCTTTCAAAACCCTGCCCAAGGAGTGAGAAGGGATTATTGCTATTTTCCTGGTTCTGGAGAACTCTATCCAAGGCCAACGGGAGAGAACCCAGCAGCATGATGAGTTAATGGGCTATGCTGGAAAAAAGAGAATCGGACAAACCCCAAGAATCATAATATATTTGGTCTCTTCACCCTTTGCCAAAACAAACAAATTATCAATTTACTGAGCCCAGGCTGCTGCTCAGGCTGACCTCCGATATTAAGAGAGTTGTTGTGCCTGTCTTTGTTTGGAGGCAGAAATTTGATTATCTCAATGGTCCTTTGAAATTAATCAACTAGCAATGAAGGAAGTCAATCTATCATTAAATTTCACTTAATTATTAACTAGATAAATTCAGAGTGTATGTTTAAAACTCCCATTCTTACTCAGGCAATCTCTCTCTCTAATGTTAATGTTATGAAATAGACTCGATTCCGTTCTACAAATATTACTAAGCCTTGGCTACGTGCATAGCCCTGTTTTGCATGTTGTGAAGGAGTTAAACACAGCCTGGCCACGCTGGCAAAAAGCCCATGGTTGGGCTGGGTGTGGTGGCTCACACTTGTAACCTCAGCACTTTGGGAGGCCAAGGTGGGCGGATCATGAGGTCAGGAGATCGAGACCATCCTGGCTAACACAGTGAAACCCCTTCTCTACTAAAAATGCAAAAAATTAGCCAGGTGTTGTGGGAGGCGCCTGTAGTCCCAGCTACTCGAGAGGCTGAGGCAGGAGAATGGCGTGAACCCGAGAGGCAGAGCTTGCAGTGAGCCAAGATTTTGCCACTGCACTCCAGGCTGGGCAACAGAGCAAGATTCTGTTTCAAAAAAAAAAAAAAAAAGCCCATGGTTGAGAAGATGGCATGAGACAGGTACATCTATCACCAGGAAAAAGCTAGAAGCATAAACAGAAGAGATACATGGGGCTCAGGGCTGCAAGAGTGGAAGAGGTGGTATTTGGATAGAGGATAAAGAAGCTCTATGGAATGGAGGTGGGATGGACACTCTTGGTTTTGCCTGCCCAATGTGGCTTATAGTTCCATGGTCAAAAGCAGAGACTCTGAAGACAGATGGTCTGTGTTTGAATCCTGACTAGCTGTATAGTTACCAGCTAAATGACCTTGACCAAGTTATTTGATCTCTGGGCCTTTGTTGGCTCCTCTGTAGAAGGGTATAATGACACTAAAATGTTATGAGGTTATGGTGATATTTAATGAGTCAATAGGTATAAGATGCTTATGTGAATGCCTGGTACATAGTAAGAAATTGTAATTGTGATGTGTTTTGTCCATTGCACCTGATTTTCCTTTGGGGAAAGACCCACGCTTTATATATTGTGTTGGGGTTTCTGTAAATCAAGGTGCCTCGCCCTTGTTTACTCAAATGAGGCTTATGACCCAGGGAAGGTCAAATGAATGGTCTAGTAATTGGAAGTTTAAGAAGAGAGATGCAAACAGAGAAATGGGTAGAGATCATTCATTTTTTTTTTTTTTTTTTTTTTGAGAGGGAGTCTTGCTCTGTCGCCCAGGCTGGAGTGCAGTGGATCTCAGCTCACTGCAAGCTCCGCCTCTCGGGTTTACAACATTCTCCTGCCTCAGCCTCCCAAGTAGCTGGGACTACAGGCGCCCGCCACCTCGCCCGGCTACTTTTTTGTATTTTTTCAGTAGAGACGGGGTTTCACTGTGTTAGCCAGGATGGTCTCGATCTCCTGACCTCATGATCCACCCGTCTCCGCCTCCCAAAGTGCTGGGATTACAGGTGTGAGCCACCGCGCCTGGCCGAGCTCATTCATTCTAAATGACGGTGTCCTTGACTGGGCATGGTGGCTCACGCCTGTAATTCCAGTACTTTGGGAGGCCAAGGCAGGTGGATCACCTGAGGTCAGGAGTTCCGGACCAGCATGGCCAACATGGTGAAACCCCGTCTCTACTAAAAATACAAAAATTAGCTGCATGTGGTGGCAAGCGCCTGTAATCCCAACTACTCGGGAGGCTGAAGCAGGAGAATCGCTTGAACACGGAAGGTGGAGGTTGCAGTAAGCTGAGATTGCACCATTGCACTCCAGCCTGCAAGACTTCGCCTATAAAAGAAAAAAAAGACAGTGCCCTAAAGATACTCTCCATGAATTCCTGATACCCAGATCCCCAAAGCTGCTTATTTTTTTCTGAGACCAGATGTTCAGAATTGGATTCTGTAAGCTTAAGTTAGCCAGACCTGATTTCTGTTACATGCAACCAAGGAACCCTATCTGATCAAAACAGAGCCTTTGAACTGGGTCTTGAATCATGTGCTAGGGTTATAACTCAGATGGTTCCACTTCCTGGTTATATCCATAAAAAAAGCACATTTATTTTTAAAAGATCAGGACACATAGCTGGCAAAGGATTTTTATTGCACATCAGTGACAACAGCAGCATAAGAGAATAGGAATGCCAAACTATAGTCATTCCTGAAACAGTTCAGATTTTTCATTAAGACATAATGGTCAAATATTTGAAGTACAAAAAAATACAGCCAATATATTCACGGATAAAGAGCAGTATTTGCCAGATTTCAATTTTTTGTATATCGCTTTGTGATTTTTGTCATACCTAGGTCCCAGCTATCACTAATATTTTTTATTAGATATATGTACACACATATACATAGACACACCTCCCCCTCAACACATACCCCATTACATCATTAATATTTCTCTTTAGGCCGGGCGCGGTGGCTCAAGCCTGTAATCCCAGCACTTTGGGAGGCGGAGATGGGTGGATCAAGAGGTCAGGAGATCGAGACCATCCTGGCTAACACGGTGAAACCCTGTCTCTACTTAAAAAATACAAAAAACTAGCCGGATGAGGTGGCGGGCGCCTGTAGTCCCAGCTACTCGGGAGGCTGAGGCAGGAGAATGGCGTGAACCTGGGAGGCGGAGCTTGCAGTGAGCTGAGATCCGGTCACTGCACTCCAGCCTGCGCGACAGAGCGAGACTCCGTCTCAAAAAAAAAAAAAAAAAAAAAATTTCTTTAAATCCACTTACTGTTAAAGTCATAAACATATTTTAAAATTATATTACTACCATAAATGGAAAATAAATACCATTGTTGAATAGAAAGCAATCATAAGCATTAATACCACAGAGCAAGGTTAGGGAGTCCACTGGTCAAATATGGGACAATTTCAGCATAAACAATAGATCATAACCCATGAATAAAATAAAAACCCATGAGCCCAGCAATAATACGTAATTATTGTCAAATGCCAACAAATAAATACAGAAAAAATGGAGTTAGAAAATCAAGTAGTTGGTGAAAGTTTAATGAGTAGCAGATTTTCCTAGCCTCAAATGCTTCCCCATAAATTACCAATTAATTACAAAGTAAAAACTGGTAACTTTATTGTTGAGAAGCCCAGCAGGCAGCATCTTAACCAAGGGATCAAAGGCGACACCACCAATGTGGACCAGCCGACACTACTTCCTTCCTAATAGGATGCACTGAGAGGGACACAGCCTCACCTCCTTAATATTCCTGCCAAAATATGCACAACTAAATTTATTCAGGAAAAAATATCAGGCAAACCCAATCTGAGGAACATTCTAAGAAAAAGCCCCCAAAATGGCCTGTGCTCTTCAAACATGACAAAATCAAAAAGGCCAAAAAAAAAAAGGTGACACTGTTATAAATTTAAAGAGTCCAAAGAGTAGACAAGACAGCTAAATACAACATGTGATCCTGGACTGAATTCCAGACTGAGGCAGTAGGGGTGGGGAGGAATTATATAGAACTGTATCAGGACAACTGATGAAATGTGAATATGCACTAGATTAGAATGTAGCGTTGCATCAATATCATGTTTCCTGATTTTGATGATTGCATTGGGTCTATATGAGAGAACTTCTTAGGAAATACACACTTAAACGCTTAGGTGTAAAGGAGACTGATGTCTTCAACATTCATTTTCTCAAGGTTCCAAAAGAAACATGCATCAAGAGACAGAATGAAGATTATAAAACAAATGGGGGCCAGGCGCGGTGGCTCATGCCTGTAATCCCAGCACTTTGGGAGGCCGAGGAGGGCGGATCATGAGCTCAGGAGATCGAGACCATCCTGGCTAACACAGTGAAACCCTGTCTCTACGAAAAATACAAAAAATTAGCTGGGCGTGGTAGTGGGCGCCTGTAGTCCCAGCTACTCAGGAGGATGAGGCAGGAGAATGAAGTAAGTAAACCCGGGAGGCGGAGCTTTCAGTGAGCCAAGATCGCGCCACTGCACTCCAGCCTGGGTGACAGAGCAAGACTCCTTCTCAAAAAAAAAAAAAAAAAAAAAGAAAGAAATATGCATCAAGAGACAGAATGAAGATTATAAAACAAATGGGACAAAATGTAGTCAGGTGAATCTGGATAATAGGATTAAAAAATTCCTTATGTAATATTTGCAACTTTTCAATAAGCTAGAAATCTTAATAAAAAGTCACCAAAAATCACTAACACACTATAACAAAACATGTTATTAGAGTTGTCAATGAAAAAAAAATAAAACTTTTGTCAGATACAGTGAGTTCCGCTTCAAAGGTTTAGTTTTTGACCTCCTTGTTCTTTGTTCTCGAGATCATCTACCTTGTCTCTTCTCCTAAGCTACCTGCTCCGTAAACATCTCCCGCCAATCCCAATCTGTAACTCCCATCTCTTCCTTATTTGGAAAGAGTCCTCTTTGCTCCTGGCTACCCATTCTGTAAACTACCGCTCCTGCTGAAACAGCTCTTCCCCCCGAAACTACTCCCTTCCCCCGCCTTTGCCGTGCCCTGGCATGCCCAAACATGCCTTGTACCACAAGGGACAGCCTCTCCCTTCCCGCCTAATTAGCCATATTCAATTTTAAATAGTAGCCAATTGGGTCAGTTTAGATTGTGCTGTCCAACTCCAGTCAATGGGGATAGGACATAGAAGGAGGGACTAACTGCATTAGGGATAAAAATCCCTTCCCTACTTTGTTCGGTATGCTTTCCCAGCAGCCAGAGGTGCAAGCAGCACCCTTCTGCAGAAGTAAATTTGGCTTGCTGAGAAATCCTTTGACTGCTGGTTTCCTTCCAACTCCAAGCTCTTGTTTCCATCACTTTGTAAAATATTTGAAGAGATTTATTCTGAGCCAAATATGAGTGACCACGGCCCAAGACACAGCTGTTAGGAGGTCCCGAGAACATATGCCTAAGGTGGTCAGGGTGCAGCTTGGTTTTATATATTTTAGGGAGGCATGAGGCATCAGATATATTGGAGGAATACATTTGTTTGGTCCAAGAAAGGCTGTACAAAGTGAGGGAGCTTCCAGGCCGTAGGTAAATTTAAGCATTTTCTGGTTGACAACTGGTCAAGTTTGTCTAAAGACCCGGAATCCATAGAAAGCAAAAGTTCAGGTTAAGATAAAAGACTGTAGTGACCGAGGTTCTTTTGAAATCTCACAGTGGCTGCCCTTAGAGACAACAGATGATAAATGTTTCCTACTCAAGACCTTTAAAAGGTGCTAGACTCTCAGTTAATCTCTTTGGGATTGGCAGGGCTTGAAAGAAAAAGATGGAGTTATGCTGAGAGATTCTTTACAGATGTCAATTTTCCCACACAAAGGACGACTTTGCAGGGCCGTTTCAAGAGATGGCAAAGAAACATGTTTTGGGGTAAAGTATTTGTATTTTCTTCTTTGTCACATAATGTTATGCCAGAGTCAGATTGGAACGTAAGTCATGATATATGGAGTTAAATAAAACCCATCTGATGAGAATTTATGGTTTGCAGGGTATGACTCCCCAGACCCCTTAACTATTTGGGGAAGATAAGGGGAAAAAAAAAAATCAGAGCTTCATCCCCAGTAGCAAGTTCAAAACTACTGCCCATCAAAGTCTCCAATGCTGGAGACCAGTTTCTTAATAAAAAAGAAATAAGCACATTTTAGAAAGATTTTAAAAGGCATACCAACATCAAGATAAAAACTACCTCCTTGATACTATAATCAAGGTTTGGAGAGCATTGGAAAAGAAAATACATTCCCCCCAATGTGATCCAAAGCTCTTTAAGGTATGTGCGCCAGCAGTAAGAGCACTTAACCTGGGGAAACCTTCTCTCAACCAAATGAGGCTTGCAGACACTTTGATCCACTGAGCAGTTAAAACCAGGGAAGGCAGGAGGCCAGACCAGCCTGACTTTTTTGCACAGCTCTTGGTTGAGAAGACGTGCCAGTACATTAAATTTAATACACTGGTTTTGCCTGTTAGAAATCCACTTTGCTCACAACAGTTTTGAAACAGATCTCACTTTTGGGTGGCGACTATCTTTTCTGCAGCCAGGCGTTTCTATTTAAATGCTGGCTAAACCAAGCTTCAACAATGAGTCATCAAGAGAGAAGTTCTGTTTTCCCCACATCAGGAGACCCAGATGGAAAGAGAAACCATCTGCCCACCACTCCTGTGGTCTATTTCCAGCTACCAAGCATCTGCAGTCCCACAATTAAGATAGAACTCCCTGAAACGGCCCCCCAAAATGCTCCCAGTACTTCGAAAGGGCTAAGCTTCAGTGCCACCAACTACCGAAGCAACCCCCGGGCATTTTTATGTGGTACTGAGAGAGTACTGGGAATCCCCAGTCATATTTATTTATCTGTTACCGCCAGGAAGAATCTCTGCTAAGCTATCTTGATGGATTATTTCATTTAATCCTCTCACTGTCAGAGAAGTTTGAATCAGAGCAACTCCATCCTGAGTGAGGGCTAGGAAAATGAGACAGACTTGCTGGGCTGCATCCCCAGAAAGTGAGGTATTCTTAGCCTCTAGATGTTTATGATTAAGGGAACGGATTCATAGTGTTTACTAAACAGACCCAGACTTGGGAGTGTCCCGATATCCCCATATCTTGAGAACAGAAGCATTCCTAATTTTGCTTTAAAGATAATATTGATTCTTGCAAAATACAGTAATTAAGAAAATTAATCCTTTATCACAAACCCTTATAACAGAGCACATCTCCCCATGATTTATCTCATATTTATACACATATGCACACACACATAAGTATTGTACCTAGGTGGATGCGTTCTTCCTTACTTTAGGGAAAGCCTTACTCTGTCTGTGGAGTAGCTGTACTTTTTACCACTTTACTTTTTTAATAAACTTGCTTTTGCTTTGTACTGTGGACTCACCCTGAATTCTTTGTGTGAGGTCCAGGAACCCTCTTCCTGGGGTCTGGATCAGGACCCCTTTCTGGTAACATCACCGCATGAGACTGTGCTTTCATTTCATAGATGCAGAAACTGAGGCTAGGAAAAGTTAACCAACTCACCCTGGTTCTATAGCCAGCTACGTGGTTCCAGGATTCAGACCCAAGCTGTCTGCCTCCAGAAACCATGTTCTTGGACAACATCAACCACTAAGCTGGGTTGCCCCAAGGAAAGTAAAAGAGGCATCTGGCTGGTGGATTGCCAACTAAAAAATGGAATATGCATTAATAGTGGAATTTCACACAAATGATGGGGGAATAATTTTTTAATATAATTATGTTCCAAATATAACATGATACATACTTATACCATAAGTTATTGTTTATCTGAAATTTCAACGTAACTTGGCATCCATCCAACCTGTATTTTTAAATCTGGAAACCTTATAGCAGGTAAGACCAAACCTATGCAACCGCTAGCTCAAAAGACATGTGGTTTAACTATTAGGCCACAAGATGAAACTACACCTTTGGAATCCAGGTCTTCTGTAACCCTTCCCAAATGTCTACGTGCCTAATAACCTTCAGGTCATTTTTGAATTTTGGGGCACTGGTGGGATGGTGGTACGTGAGTTCTAGCAAGATGCCAGAGAATCCCACAAGCAATTATTATAAAGAACTAACGGGGATATCTGTGGAAAAAACCTACTGAAGCAGTGTTGTTGTCTGGGGTAAAAACCAGGGTTTGTCATCTCACTCCAGGAAAATTAAGGACACAGACACATGTGGGTAGGTTAAGGAGTGGAAAGTTTAACAGGCAAAAGAAAGGAGAGAGGAGAGCAGCTCCTTGTGAGAGACACGTTAGAGGAAAAAAAAAAAAAAAAGCAGGGGGAGAAAGGTGTGACCACAGCAGATTTTTTAGGCAGGCTTGAGGAGGCAGTGTCTGCTTTACATAAGGCTCACAGATTGGTTTGACCACGTGTGATGTTTACATAAGGCTCGCAGATTGGTTTGACCACGTGTGATGTTTACGTAGCATGGGGAAAAGGCAGGTCACCCCAACCAAATCTTATTATGCAAATGGGCTTTCCACTTGGCCTGGGCCATCTTATCTGCTCCTTACTTCTACACTTGGCTGGCAAAAAAAAGATGGAGCTGCCATTTGAACATGCCTATTCCCAGGTAGTATATTCCTATGGGCACAACTGCAGGCATTCACCCATGTAAGCTTCCAGTTTATGCCTGCAGCTCGATTTTATAGGATGCTCTTTCTTAGAAAGGAAGATGATTTAGGGACTGCTTTACATTAAAAGGAAAACCTTACCAAGGACTTTGCCAGAGATGGTGAATTCCTCTTCAAAGAGTTTAATTGTGTAATGTCCTTGTCCTTGGTTTGGAGGCTTTACCTCCTTGTACTTTGTTTCTACCCAGAGAGCAGCCCTCCTGCTCTTGTTGTGCCCTGACTTGCCCAGACATGTCCCAATACGCTTTGTGCTGTAGCAGAGGGACCACTCCTACCCGCCTCCTGCTCCCTATGCAATCACCCATTTACCCTAATTGGAAAAGTTTAAGTCTTAGCCCACCAGGGTCAGCTTAGATTGTGCAGTCCAACCCCAGCCAATAGAAGGACACAGGGATAGGGACTGTGTTAGGGATAAAAACTCCTTCTCTCCTTTGTTCAGTGTGCTCTTGCAGCTGCCAGAAGTGTGAGCAGCATCCTTCTGCAGAAATAAATTTGCCTTGCTGAGAAATTCTTTGCTCATTTTCCTCGCAATTCTGAGCTCGTTTCTAACGGACTTCCATACCCTCACACTATCTAAGTAATTTCTTCTTAGCTCCTAAATCAGTACTGAGTCCAAAGAGTGAGATAGAAACCTGAGCCTCACATCTCAAACACAGGACAAGCCCTGGATGGAGTGTTGTCAGTTGTGTGACCTCCATGACACCACTTTTCCTCTTTGAGCCTTAACCTCCTCCTATGCAAAAGGAGGGATAACCCTGTTGAACTAGGCTGGAGGATCTCAAAGTTGGTCCCCAGTTTGCCTGCACTAGTCATCCAGAAAACTTGTCAAACAGGTATATTGTGTCTCTTTGAGACGGAGTCCCTCTTGGTTGCCCAGGCTGGAGTGCAGTGGCCTCTCTGGGCTCACTGAAACCTCTGCCTCCCAGGTTCAAGCAATTCTCCTGCCTCAGCCTCCCAAGTAGCTGGGACTACAGATGCGTGCCGATACACCCAGCTAATTTTTGTATTTTTAGTAAAGACATGGTTTCGCCATCTTGGCCAGGCAGGTCTCCAACTCCTAACCTCAAATGATCCTCCCGCTTTGGCCTCCCAAAGTGCTAGAATTTCAGGTGTGAGCCACAGCATCCAGCCCAAACAAGTAGATCCTTGATTCCCACCCCAGACAAACCAAAGCAACAATTTTAGATGAGCCAGAAAAACAGCACTTTAATAAGATCCCCAAGAGGTTCTGATGCATCCTGAAGTTTAAAACCAACTGGACCAATGATTCTTGAAAAGTAGATGCTAATTGAAAGAAGCCAAAGACAAAAGTTCATATAGTCTATAATTCCATTAATATGCAATATCCAGATTAGATTAGTCTATACAAACAATGGGTAGATACAAGGAGGAGGAATGAGGAATGATTGATAGATGGGTTTCCTTTTAAGGAAATGAAAATGTCCCGGAAGTTGATAGTAGTGATGGCTGCACAACTCATAAATATAGTGTAAAAAAACATTGACTTGTACACTTTGAAATGGTTAATTTTATGATAGTTGAATTATATCTTATTTATTTTTTGAGATGGAGCCTTACTCTATCACCTAGGCTGGAATGCACTAGAACAATCTTGGCCCACTGCAACCTCTGCCTCCTGGATTCAAGCAACTCTCACGCCTCAGCCTCCCAAGTAGCTGGGATTAGAGGTGTGGGCCACCGTGCCTGGTTAATTTTTGTATTTTTAGTAGAGATGACATTTCATCATGTTGTCCAGGCTGGGTCTCAAACTCCAGACCTCAAGTGATCCACCTGCCTCAGCCTCCCTTAATTTTTAAGTATAATAATGAGTTTAAAATGGTAATGGGAAAAAAATTCACTCAGCTGGATGATCCTAGCTCAGGGTTTCCCAGAATGTGCTCCCCGATTTCTCCACCAAAATCATCCATGAGAACTGAGTATTAGAGTTCATCCCATAGCCAGGCATGGGGGCTCACACCTTTAATCCCAGCACTTTGGGAGGCCGAGGCAGGCATATCACCTGAGGTCAGGAGTTTGAGACCAGCCTTACCAACATGGTGAAAACTCCATCTCTACTAAAAGTACAAGAATTAGCCGGGTCTGGTGGTGCACATCTGTAAACCCAGCTACTCAACAGGATGAGGCAAGAGAACCCTTGAACCCGGGAGGTGGAGGAGTTTGCAGTGAGCCAAGATTGCACCATTACCCTCCAGCCTGCGTGACAAGAGCGAGACTCCATCCAGCCCCCACCCCTCCCAAAAAATAAGAGTTCATCCCAGAAGGTCGTAATAGGGCAGCAACTAGAGAGGAAGAGCTCTAAGAAGGTCTCTTGATAAAAGAAAGTAAATCTTTGGCCCAGAAATTCCTACACTTACTTTCACCCTAAAGAACACCTAAGTATCTATGAAACAGCCATTTAAAGGTGGACGTCCATGTGAGATGTCATTTCCTCAAAGTCACGGTCAATGTCTGCAATGGGCACGTAGATTAGAGGGCCCCTGTGTCACTGCCACAGCCTTCGACTGGGGAAGCGGTCTGCACAGACACTGACTCACCTAAATATACCCACCTCCTGTAATCATGACCACTTCATGGTCATTTAACTCCTCTTTTTTCAAACAAAACTTCATGGCAAGAGTTACATCTTGCTCCTCTGTTTTCCCAAGTGAGGCAGAGAATTTAGCCACACTTAGCAAATACTTGCAGATGTATTGATGAACTGAAGATTAAGTTCAAAGGTAAGGTGTGCTTGCTTCATAGACACAGCTCCAGCATAGAGCATGACCCTGGATGTTAGAGAATAGGAAAATATGGTGTGATGCAAGGAGACAGACCTGGGTTCAAACCCTGTCTTCGTTTGTTCAACACATTTTGATTGTGCTCCAACAACGTGCTGGGCAGTAGACTAATGAAACGGGAGGAGTTTTCCCTTATTCCTCCTGCTGGGTTGTGCAGCAGGGGTGTGGCTCGCTTCTTTGGTGCCCTGCTGCTCAAACCCCTAAGGGAAGCATATAGACAGTCAAGTTATAAGGAGTGTTTTTGGGCTCTGACCCCATAGAAGTGCCTGGGGTTGAATGTTTACAGTTTCTGAAGCCCCAATAGGTGTGTATTACAGTGCACTCTGTCAGTTTTGCCATCTGCAGGCAGCTTGTATCCTTCTGTCATACTGTAAGGAACAAACTAATACAGAGGCCTTTCTGTATCCCAGGTGCTTGCCTGAATTGTACCAGAAAAATTAGATCATACATGGTCTTGGAGGATGGGTGCAAGGTTTTACTAAGTGGTGGAGGTGGCTCTCAGTGAAGTGGATGGGGGATGGAGTGGGAAGATGATCTTCCCTGGGAGTCAGGCCACCCAGCAGCTAGACTCTGCTTTGATTGTCCCGACTAAATTCCACGTTGTCCTGCCTCAGTGGCTTGCTGGTGTCTGCCAGCATCTGTCAGTATGTTCTTCTGCTCCCTCTTCATATTGAGCTTGTATCTGTGCCCACTAGTGTCTCAGGTTTTTATGGGCACCGGATGGGGTGTGGCAGGCCAGAGTGGTCTTGGGAAATGCAACATTTGGGTGGGAAAACAGGAGCACCTGTTCTCACTTACGTCCATGGGTACAAGCCCAAGGGTGGAGCCCTCACCAGGGACCCCGCCCTTCTCTACCTAGCATTTCCCTGCCCTCCTCTCATATCACTTAGTATGGGCGTGGTTGGGTATATGCCTCAATTTCTCTGGAGCTATGAATAGAGTTTCTGCTGCTTAGCTGTGTGAAATAACCTTGGGTCATTTGCAAGTCTCTGGATTCATTTTTTATTACTGCATAATTAGTTACCACAAACTTTGGGGCTTAAGGCAATGTATGTTTACTATCTCATAGTTTCCATGGGTCAGGAATGTGAACATCCATTGACTGGGCTGTTTGCCTGGGGTCTCACAATCCTGCAATCCTTTTGTCAGTAGGCTGTATTCCCTGCTGGATCCCAGAGTCCTGTTCCATGCTCACAGGCCATTTCACAGCATGGCAGCATACTTCTCCCCTTCATGGATGGCCAGGACCCTCTTATAAAGGGCTCACAGGATTAGGCTAGGTCCATAGAGGATCATCTGTGAACTCAAAGCCAACACATTTGGGACTTTAATTGTATATTTAGAATCAATCCCTTCACCTTGTCATATTTTCTGGTTTGCAGCAAATCACAGGTTCCACACAAACTCAAGGGAAGGAGATTCTATAAGGGTGTTGATATGGTTTGCCTGTGTCCTCACCCAAATCTCATCTTGAATTTTAACTCCCACAACTCCCACATGTCGTAAGACGAACCTGGTGAGAGGTGATTGATTTATGAGGGTGGGTCTTTCCTGCACTGTTCTCTTGACAGGGAATGAGTCTCATGAGATCTGATGGTTTTAAAAAGAGGAGTTCCCCTGCACAAGTTCTCTCATTTGGCTTGTTGCCATCCATATAAGACATGACTTGCTCCTCCTTGTTTTCCACCATGATGGTGAGGCCTCCCAGCCACATGAAACTGCAAGTCCAATTAAACCTTTCTTTTGTAAGACTTGCGTATATCTTTATCAGCAGCATGAAAATAATAGAGGTGTAGATACCAGAGGTTGGGAGGGCAGGGTAATCAACCTCAAATTCTGCCTGTCATACTCCAAGTATCAGTTCCTTTAATGGTACTTTGATATTGTTCATGGTAATAGTACTGTTAGTGGTACCAAAAATTTTCTTTTAATGACAGACCTTCTCAGAGCCTTTCCTCCCTAGTAGCTGCCCTATGACCTTCTGAGATGAGTTCTAACACTCAGATAATACCCATGGAGGCTTTTATCAAAATTCTGGGGAACACACTCTGGGGAACCGTGATCTAGGATCATCTAAGTCCAGTGGAGGTTTTCCCCATTTTCTTTGCATTTTGTAAAACAGCAAGACGGGAGGAGCTTAACCCACTTTGCAATATTGTCAAGAGAATAAAATAAGAAAGCGTATGTAATGAGCAAAGCTGTCAATTCTCCTTTAGAAAGCATAGCAAATATTTACCATGATTCTTCATGGCCAAGTCAAGGAAAAAGTTGAATGGTCAGTATATTACAGCGATTGAGGACGTAGCTCTAGAGTCAAACTGCAGGGATTTCATAAATCTTGGTCCTATTACTGATTTACAATCTGTGGGTCCTTGGGCAGGCTTGTCATAACCTCACGTAACCACTCCACTTTTCTTATACATAGAATAATAGCCGTCAGCCTGTTGGGCTATCAAGAGAATTAAGATCATATACATAAAGCATTTAGCTTAATGTTTGGCTCATAGAGCTCACATACCATCAACTCATAGCTAGACAATTTTAGCCTCAGTAAGAAAAGGAAGTCTCAAAAGATTCTAGTGACAAGTACATATTTCACAAACTTTAAACTTCACTAAAAAGTCAAAACAAAAGTTGAAAGAAATCCTTGAACTTGGACTCTGGACTTTCCCAATAACACACGCTAATGTGACAGCTAAGTCACTGAGCCTGCATTGCAAATCCTGTTGCACCTCCTTAAAAATCCTGAAATAAGTGCAGGAGCCCTGCCCTTCACCTTCGGGAGGAAATAATTTGACCCCATAGTGCTACAGGTCCACGTTGACATTTGATTTCTCCAAGAGGGGGGAAAAACGTATTTGCTCATAAAGAAGCCATGAGATATTTGTTAGATGGGGGTGGGCACCCTGTTTTGATTTTATGAAGCTTTCCTGGGAGAAAAAAATCTGCTACATTTTTAGTACCTAAATGGGGGATGCATCAGGATTGGAAGCAGTAAAAATAGCAATTACCAACAGCAGCTCTCTCCGATCTAAAACATCATAGAGGATTTCTATTTCCAACATTATTTGCTTTTATCATCTATGTGTAGCAGGACAAGGAGCAGACAAAACTCCTCAGACACCGAGTTAAAGAAGGAAGGGGTTTATTAGGCTGGGGGCATCAGCAAGACTTCTGTCTCAAGAGCCGAGCTCCCTGAGCAAGCAATTCCTGCCCCTTTAAAGGGCTCACAACTCTAAGGGGATGCACGTGAGAGGGTCGTGATTGATTGAGCAAGCAGGGGGTACATGACTGGGGGCTGCATGCACCGGTAATTAGATCAGAACAAGATAGGGATTTTCACAGTGCATTCCTGTACAATGTCTGTAATCTATAGACAACAGAACCAATTAGGTCAGGGGTCGATCTTTAACTACCAGGCCCAAGGTGCGGAACAGAGCTGTCTGCCTGTGGATTTCATTTCTGCTTTTTAGTTTTTACCTCTTCTTTCTTTGAAGGCAGAAATTGGGCATAAGATGATATAAGGGGTGGTCTCCTCCCTTCTATGGATTTGTGAAATGCACATGCATCATTGTGCATGTAATCCAGAAAACAAAAAACGTGTATGTACATATGCGTGTGTGTGTGAGAAGCTGGAGGCAGCTGGAGCATCTGTGGACCTCCAAGAGGACTGACGAGAGTCCCAGAAAGGCTCCCAAGAAAGCGTAAGGGAGTGTTTCTCCAACTTCAGTTGTACCTCAGAATCCTAGGAGACTTGCGAAACGCCAACACAAATGCAGACTAAAGCCCTCCCAGAGATTCTGATCTAGGGAGTCTGCCAGCACCTAGGAATCTGCATTTTTATGCACAGCAGCCCCAGGCAATTCTGCTGCATTTTGAAAAGTGCTGGTTAGGAGCCGGGCCCCTCCTGTGATGGAAATTATCTGAGGCTGGACAGCCCAGTGTCATCTCACCATGACAGGGGAGGCCCTGTTCTATACCCGGGTCTGTAGGTCAGGGGTGTAGGATGGCTCATGGGAAGCGGAAGAAGAGCTTGCAACTAACATTTTCCAATACATTTAAAAAAATTAAATGCTAAATTTATAAAAATATACAGACTTACAGTTACATGAAAAGTTTTTCAATTCTGTGAATTTCTATGACAATGAAAATAAATTCATTTGACGATAAAGGGGAAAGTCTAAGTGTCAGACGTTTTGTGAAAGAGACCTCCTCACCTTCTGCCTCCCTCCCTTCCCCCACCTCCGCCGCCATGACAAGCCCCAGCCTAGAAGGACATTCAAGGCTCCTCCATGAAGGCTCCCAGCCAGCCAGCAACCAGATACCAAAAGCTTGGACTTGGCGTGAGCCTCCTGCCACCTAGTGGTCAGTCCGGGACACAGAGCTAATTTATCTTAATCTCCACTCCACTCTCATTGGTTGATCCAGCAGACATTGGTCTACCACCTGTAATGTTGCCAGGCAATTTGCTGGGCTCCGGACGTAAGAACGACTTCGTCTTATAGCCAAGAAAGGAGTCTGCTGGCATTAGTTAAGTCATTCCCAGTGGTGAAAATGAGGCCTGGGGGCAGGGAGTGTGGCTTACACAGGGTTCTGCATCAACTCTGATAACTCGCTTAAAATATCCTTTCCTCAGCCAGGAGCAGTGGCTCACTCCTGTAATCCCAGCACTTTGGGAGGCCAAAGCGGGAGGACTGCTTGAGGCCAGGAGTTTGAGGCCAGCCCGTCTCGTAACCCCGTCTCTACTAAAAATGCAAAAATTAGCCAGGCGTGGTGGTACATGCCTGTAATCCCGGCTACTCCGGAGGCTGAGGCATGAGAATCACTTGACCCTGGGAGGCAGAGGCTCCAGTGAAAACTGAGATCATGCTACTGCACTCCAGCCTGGACAACTGAGTGAAACTGAGCAGGGGACAAGCTAAGGCCAGACTCTTGACCTGAAGAAACTCATAATAAACATGATCATATAAATAAACAAGCCTCAGAGTTTGTGGTCATTCGTGACACAGCAATAGGAAACTAAAACAGTATTCAAAAAATACTGAAAACCAGAGAGATGAGAGAGGAAAGTAGAAAGGGAGGGAAATGGCAGAGGAAAAACAGTGAGTAGATGGGTCCATTCTGTAAGGTATTTGACTTTAGCACCAATGAACTTAGGAGGTCGAAAGCTGTAACACTGTTTCACCCTCTCTGTTAGGGGCGAGATAGGATGTGAACCCTCAGCACCAGTGACTGTCTCTTCAGCAAGCTCAGCAGGGAGGAAATAAAGCCTTGATAGTTCTGATGCTTAAGCCCCAGAGAAGCCTCTGGCCTGAGCCAGAGCTCAGCTTCTCTGGGTGTTCACATGCGGTTCACTTGTCTGCCTGTAAAACATTGGAACGGGAGCTGTCCATCTCCACCCAAACCACTAAGAATGCATTTCTCAAAACTGAGGTTTTGTATCTCGGTGGGAAAAAAAAAAAATGCTGGGCAGAAAAAAAGCTGTATAATCTGCCTTGGGTGAAAATAAATTTTATCTCACAGATAATAGTGGGCATTAATTTAAAATTAATGGACTAGCTCAAGAGAGGAGGTGTCAGTAAACAGAATACAAGCTCTATGAGAGCGGAGATATTTGTGAGGTTTACTCTTATATCCTTGCACCTAGGACACTTCCTGACACACAGTGGGGCCAGCCGATACTTAACAGATAAACAAATCTAAAAGAGAGTAGAGATAGAGGGGCTGCTGCAGTCCAGTCAAAACTAATCAGGGTCCTCTCTACTCACGACCCAGCAAACCAAGTCTAATGAATTGTCTTTGTCACCTCCAACCTACCTACTCTCGACTTGACAAGCCTTGAGGGAAATGGCGCTATTTCAGAGGAAGCAGGAAGCAGCATGAGTCCTAAATTGTGACTGTGAGCTGCAATTGTATCACCATACTCAGGCCCCATGTCCAGGAGAGTCTGATTAATATTTACCCAAGCATTGTCAGGTCTATAAAGTAAAGGAGAAACCCTATTCTCATCTTGGGACTTCCATTCAGAGTAGAACATTTCATTTGCTAAACAGCCAATACCTTGCTTTATTAGACAGTTGTGCTCACGAAGTCCGTTCAATATCCCTAGGACGCATTTACAAATACACCAAGCACAGTGGCTCACACCTGTAATCTCAGCACTTTGTGAGGCCAAGACGGAAGTGTCATTTGAAGCCAGGAGTTTAAGATCAGCCTGGGCAACAAAAAGTGAGACCTCATGCATACAAAAAATATATATATATGTTAGATTAGCTAGGCATGGTGTCACATCCCTGTAGTCCCAGCTACTCAAGAAGCTGAGGTGGGAGGATTGCCTGAACCCAAAGGTTGAGGCTACAGGGAGTTATGATCGCGCCACTGCACTCCAACCTGGATTGGAGCAAGATCCTGTTTCAAAAAAAAAAAAATTAGTGGAAAACCAGAATTTGACTTTCTCACAATGGTTCCTACTGACCTAAAGTAACAAAAAACAGTAAGAGAGGGAGAGTGGTGGAGGAGAATGAAGTTGGAGTCATGTGTGCCAGATGCCATATCCTCAAGCCATCAATCAGACCCATTCTGATGAGATCAGATCCCATTCCTGAGATGTGTGATCTAGCCAAAGATATAGGCACTGTTAAATAACAAATTACCCAAAGTACAAGTATTAGTGTTTCAAAGAGAAAGTACCCACTGCTCCACGTCCCTCCAAAGAGTTTATAACAAAAGTTTTGACACAGTCAGCAGAGTCCTTCCTGAAAATGTTGAAATCTAATGGATAAATATTAATAGGATTTTGTCAGGTAAAGACTCTGTGGCAAACCCTATTGACTACCTATCTAAAAGCTGCCCATGCCAATTCTCTAACAGAAGTTTCACTCTTGTAGCCCAGGTTGGAGCGCAACAGCGCGATCCTGGCTCACTCCCACCTCCATCCACTTCCAGGGTTCAAGTGATTCTCTCGCCTCAGCCTACCAAAGTAGCTGGGATTACAGGCGCCCGCCACCACATCTGGCTAATTTTTTGCGTGTGTTTTTAGTAGAGACGGTGTTTCCACACGTTGGCCAGGCTGGTCTTGAACTCCTAACCTCAGGTGATCCGCCTGCCTCAGTTTCCCAAAGTGCTGGGATTACAGGCGTGTGCCACAGGCGCCTGGCCCGGAACATCTGTTTTGTTCAAGTATCTGGTACTTCTTTTTGAGCTCAGAAAATGTTCTCCCGGCCCCAGTCTAGGAATGACCCTGTGGCCCGATTTTGATCAATGAAACATTAAGGGGAAATCTGCTAGGAGGCACCTGAGAGCAAGTTCCCTCTCTAATAAGAGGGAAGTACGTGAGCACCATCTTTCCCATCCCATAATACCCCCGTCCACTCCTTTGAAAGTCCTGCTGTGAAGATGCGAAGCTTGGAACTGCTGCAGCCATCTTGTGCCTGAGGGGGAGGCAATAAGAATTGCAGATACTAATTCAGTACCCAAATGTAAAGGCACTGGGCCCACACTAGAATGAACTACCCTCTCTCTAAATCTCTTATGAGAAATATATACCCCCATTCGTCCAACATGGTTAACTGGATTTTTTGAGACGGTGTCTCGCTCCATCACCCTGGCTGGAGTGCAGGGGCGCAATCTCGGCTCACTGCAACCTCTGTCTCCTGGGTTTAAGCAATTCTTGTGCCTCAGCCTCCTGAGTAGCTGGGATTACAGGTACCCTCCACCATGCTCGGCCAGTTTCTGTGTTTTTAGTAGAGACAGGGTTTTAACCATGTTGGCCAGGCTGGTCACGAAATCCTGACCTCAAGTAATCCACCCACCTCAGCTTGTCCAAGTGCTGGGATTACAGGCGTGAACCACTGCCCCGGCCTGGATTTTCTGTTATTTACTGCAGTACATACAACTAAGCGATCCAGATTTGTAGCATGACTGTCAGGATTTTAGAAATGAGTCTTATATCTATTGTTAGATAACAAACCAGCCTAAAACTCAGGGCCAAAAATACAATCAGGTTCACAATTTTGGGGGTCTAATGCTGTGTAACAGTTACCCGTAGGCCAAGTGCAGTGTGTCATACCTGTAATCCCAGTGCTTTGGGAGGCTGAAGGGGAAGGATTGCTTGAGGCCAGGAGATTCAGAGCAGCCTGGGCAACATAGGGAGACATTTCTAACAAAACAAACAAACAAACAAAAAACACTTAAAAAAAAAAATAAGCCAGGCGTGGTGGTGCACACTCTTAGTCCTAGCTACTCTGGAGGCCGCAGAAGGAGGATCGTGTGAGCCTAGCAGCTCAAGGTTGCAATGAGCTGTGATCGCACCACTACGCTTCAGCCTGGAAAACAGAATGAGACCATGTCTCAAAAAAAAAAAAAATATATATATATATATATACACACACACACACAGACACACACACACATATATATTCCAAACTTCGGCAACTCAAAATAATGATCACCATTTAGTGTCTTCTATGGGTCCAGAATTTGGGAGTGGTTTAGCTGGGTGGTTCTGGCTGAATGTCCTCACGACACAGCTGCTGGCTTCCTCCAGGGGAAGCAATCCAAGACAGACAAGTAGAAGTTGCAATACTTTTGATGACCTTATCTTGGAGGTCACGTACTCCCATTTCCACAATATCCTATCCATTATGCAGGTCATCCCTCTTCAGTGTAAGAGAGGACTATATAAATATGAATGAGTATCAAGAAGTAAGGACCCGTCATTGGGAACCATCTGGAGGTGGGTCATCACCATCCATCCTCTAATTCTGTGTCAACACAGAATTCAGAGAAACAAAGCCCATCAGGAGATACTCACATATGTATGTACACACATACACACACACACTTTATTTTTTAAAGTCCATTTTTTGAGACAGAGTCCCACTTTGTTGCCCAGGCTGGAATATAGTGGCATGATCTCGGTCAGTTCTCTGCAAGCTCCACCTCCCCAGTTCAAGTGATTCTTGTGCCTCAGCCTCCAGAGTAGCTGGGATTACAGGAGCACACCACCATGCCTGACTGAAAACATTTTTTTATGTTTTTAGTAGACGGGGTTTCGCCATGTTGCCCAGGCTGGTCTCCAACTCCTCAGCTCAGGCAATCCGCCCACCTTGACCTCTGAAAGTGCTGGAATTGCAGGTGTTAGCCACTGTGCCGAGCATATACACTTTAAAGGGTTTATTACAGGGATTTGACCTTGTGCGATTGTGCATACTGGTTAAGCAGTCTATAAACTGCTATCTGTGAAGCCCTAATGCTGGCACTTGGGGTCCACAGGGCCAACCATAGAGATGGGCACCTCTTACAGCGCCCATGCTTTGATGCTGTCGGTATCTTGCAAGGAAAGCTAATGACTCACCTTAACTAGACACACACACAAGGAAGTCTGAGACACAGTTGAACCTTGCCAAGTGACACTTTCCAAAGCCACTGAAGATGTTTACCCTTTGTAGAGTCGTGGCTAGGACAGGCACAAAGACACATCTGGAGTGCTGTTAGTGTCTGGCTTGCTTTATAGCTAGGTTTCGAGGCACATTCCTATTTATTTTATGAAAAATCAGAAAGTGATATGCTTCCAGTTTGGGCATGTTTCTGTTTATATTTCAATGAAACATCTATTTAAAACATTGATATGTTTTATGCAGAAGACTTAGAAAAACAAAGAGAAGGCCGAGCACGGTGGTTCACGCCTGTAATCCCAGCATTTTGGGAGGCTGAGGTGGGCGAATCACAAGGTCAGGAGATGGAGACCATCCTGGCTAACAGGGCGAAAACCCGTCTCTACTAAAAAATTACCAAAAAAATTAGCCGGGTATGGTGGCGGGCGCCTGTAGTCCCAGCTACTCAGGAGGCTGAGGCAGGAGAATGGCGTGAACCCGGGAGGCGGAGTTTGCAGTGAGCCCAGATCGCGCCACTGCACTCCAGCCTGGGCCACAGAGCGAGACTCCATCTCAAAAGAAAAAACAAAGAAAAAGAAAAACAAAGAGAAAAAAAGCCTACAATCTTACCCTCTCAAAGGAACCACTATTATTTTGACGAATCCCTGACATACAGATACGCATGTGCACACATCCCTCTAACCCATGGCTCTCTACTGCCTGCATTTTTTTCTTGAGACAGAGTCTTGCTGTGTCGCCTAGGCTGGAGTACAGTGGCGCGATCTCGGCTCACTACAAACTCCATCTCCCGGGTTCAAGCAATTCTCCAGTCTCAGTCTCCAGAGTAGCTGGGACTAACAAGTAAACACCACCACATCCACCTAATTATTTTGTGTTTTTAGTAGAGAAGGGTTTCACCATGACAGTCAGTCTGGTCTGGAAGAACTCCTGCCCTCAGGTGATCCACCCGCCCACCTTGGCCTCCCAAAGGGCTGTGATTACAGGCATGAGCCACCATGCCCAGCCCCTGCATTCTTTTTTATAAACTGCTTTCCCCCTTTGGAAATATTCTATGGGCATTTTCTGCATTGATCAATGTTCTTTTACAGCAGAATTTTAATGATGGCTTAAATGTCCAATATATTAATCCCCTTTGAGTAATACCCTTTTTATTTTTGGTTAGAAATAATTCTTCTGAGCTGGGCGTGGTGGCTCACGCCTGTAATCCCAGCACTTTGGGAGACCGAGGTGGGTAGATGACGAGGTCAGGAGTTCAACACCAGCCTGGCCAAGATGGTGAAACCCCGTCTCTACTAAAAATACAAACAAATTAGCCAGGGATGGTGGTGGGTGCCTGTAATCCCATCTACCTGGGAGGCTGAGACTGAGAATCACCTGAACCCAAGAGGCAGAGGTTGCAGTGAGCTGAGATCACGCCACTGCACTCCAGCCTCAGCAAAAAGAACGAGACTCCGTCTCAAAAAAAAAAAAAAAAAAATTTTCTGGTTCCTGCTAAACTACCATGAATAAAACCAGGCCAGAGCTGTGTTTACTTCTTTGTTTTCAATAAGGGACGCTCAAGGCAAGTGCTAGGTTTTTCAACAACAGTCCGAGCTATCTGGTATATATTTTGGAGGGTGGCCTAGTCTCCTTGGGCAGAAATAAATTACAGACAGAAGCCAGGCGTGGTGAATGTGGGTCTTTCAGAGACACCAGCCCATCTCCTGGACTTACTGTCTCCACACCCAACTGGCCCGGCTCTGCGAGTGTTTCCTGTCTGGTTTCCACTTGAAGAAACCCTTTAGCGAAAAACAGCATCCAGTGCAAATTGGACAGTCCCTCTGCTGATCAGGGAAAAGTGAAAGCTGAAAAAGACTCCTGAGATGAAAACGAGACACTAATAAAACATTGACTCCTTTGCTGTTTACCAGACATTCAAAATGGATGTGCTGGTGGTTTCCTGAAAGGAAAGAAAAGTTGTCTCATATTCTGAACCCCTAACAGGCTCCCGCCTCTGAGAAACAGCAGTGTTTTCCAGATACCAGTAACTCTCCATTAAGCCTACCATCTTCCTCCCTAGCCTGCAAGCACTTCTCAACACATGTGAGATGAAATACAAAATTGCAATCTACCTCTTACATTTTTTTTTCCTGGTGGGAAAATTGGCATATCCCTTTTTAAAATACAGTTATGTATGATGGTGACATTTGAGGTGTTATTAGATTTTATCAGGGAGCACAGGCTGGGCACTGTGGCTCATGCCTGTAATTCCAGCATTTGGGGAGGCCGAGATGGACAGATCACTTGAGGTCAGGAGTTTGAGACCAGCCTGGCCAACAAGGTGAAACCCCGTCTCTTACTAAAAATGAAAAAAAAAAAAAAAAAAAAAAAAAAAATTAGCTGGGTGTGGTGGGTAATTCCAGCTACTCAGGAGGCTGAGGCAGGAGAATTGCCTGAAGCTTGGAGGTGGAGGTTGCAGTGAGCCAAGATCACGCCACTGCACTTCAGCCTGGGCAACAGAGAGAGACTCCATCTCAAAAAATAATAATAATAAAAAGGTTGTATCAGGGAACACAAAAGCTCCTAAATCCTGTCTTGGTCCATCTAACCCTCCTCCTCCATGCACAGGGACAACGGTCAATGGACACACAGACCAGCTTTGCTAGTACAGAGCTTGTGCCCCAAACTCCACTGCAGAGAACTGTGTAGTGTGTGCTAGGCTGGAACACACTATCTCCCCAAATTTAGGAGCCTCTGCATCTGTCTAAGTCTAAACCTGTATTTCAGGACCTCATCACCATCCATTCCGCTGCCTATCACAGAGGAACAGAGATCAGAACGAATGCCCAAAGAAAAAGGCTGGCTGTTCCCAGCAGAGCCTTTTTAAGAGCCAGTGACTCCCCCTGCTGTGCTGATCCATGTGGCCAGTCACGATCCTAAAAACTGACCTAATCCAATCAGTGTCCCTTCCTCTTGGGAAGGGAGACAAGCTAAGACCTCCTCTTTCCCAAACAAAATTGACAATATGTATTGAGAATCTTAATATTCACTTCTGTTGGCCCAGTAATTATTACTTACTCATGCTTAATAGGCGCTGGACATTGTTCTAAGTAGGTACTTTATGAGCATTACATTTAAGTCCCCAATAGCCCTATACTTTAAATCCTACTATTGCCCCTATTTGGTAGATGGGAAAACCTGATGCAAGAGCCAATGGGGAGCCTAGATTTGCTCCCAGATGATCCAGCTCCAGTCTGAGTTAATTATTAGACTCTGCTGCTTTTCAATCAATCCACTTCAAGTGTCATGTGTCATAAGGAAATTACCTAGAGTATAGAAAAAATATTGACACAACGACGTTCATCTCATTTACAACAGAAGAAAAATTAGGAATTAAACAATGGAGAAGGTTAAGTAAAGTAAGGTACGTGAAATATACATCCATTAAAATGATGTGCGATTGCCTGCATTGTCAGCAGACTGACAGTTTTAAACCTGTGGCTACTGCTCACCAACGGAAAGCTTATGTATAACAGAGTAGGGTTCCTGTCAGCCTTCAACTAGCTTCCTACCACCCCACTAACAATAGGAGAGAATCACAAGGCAAGGTTTCCAGCAGAGCCTCTAGGAGAACTCACTAAATAGACAGCTATACCCACCCTTGACAAAAATTTCAAACCAGGATGAAAACCATTCAACACTACTACCAACTATTTCATGAACATTGTTAGCGCTTTACATGGGGCAGGCATCGTTCCAAGAAATTCTGTGTGTATTCATGAATTTAATCCCTACCTGGGAGGTACTTAGTTATTATCCTCTCTTCCTATGAGATAGGAGGGAGAGCAACAGCACAATTAAGAGGCAGGAAAGCCAGGATTCAAACCAAGGTCATCTAGTTCCAGGGTCTGCAACTTAACCACTACCCCACACAGCCATTCCAGCACAGCCTGTGGTGAGAGCCACCTTCTGCCTGCCTGCCTGTGGGCATGGTATGTGTGTGGCCCTGTGGCCAGCACATCTCTGGCTTGGAGAGTGAGGTACATTCAGGATTGTGAGTCTGGAGCTGGGATTATGTAGGGAATGGGTTAGTGGTGGGAACTGGGGCTGGCGATTGCAAAAGCGCTAATTCCACCCAGCACACATCCTTCCCCACCTGCTCCCAAAACACAAGCAGACCTCCCTGGACAGACAGGCATCCACAGAAAGAAGCAAGTATTTGTGTGTGCCTTACATGGATGATACTAGACACCGTTTTGTTCTCTGATGTTATTTTTACTCTATAGTGTATCTTATGGTCTGTGCATGCTGGAATATCTATTTTTATATTTTGAGAGATGGGCTCTCATTCTCTCATTCAGGCTGAAGTACGGTGGCACTATTACAGCTCACTGTAACCTCCAGCTCTTAGACTCAAGTGATCCTCCCACCTCAGCCTCCTGGGTCTGTAGTTAGGACGACAGACACTCACCACATTGCTCAGCTAAATCACAAAATTTTTTTTAAGAGATGGGGTCTTGCTATGTTGCCCAGGCTAGTCTTGAATTACTGCCTTCAAGTGACCCTCCTGCCTCAGCCTCCTCGGTTGCTAGGATTATAGGTGCTCACCACTCCACTTAGCTCATGTTGGAACATCTAGATCTTTCCATTTCTTTGTGGTGGCCTCGGAGTTTTCCACAGTAGGAAAATAACACAGCAGAACCATTCCCTACTGATGGATATGTAAGTTGTTTCCAGCTTCTTCATATTTTAATCCATGTTGCAATAACCACCCTTATACATGCCTTTTTGTATGTGTGCAGGTACAAATATTTCTCTACCAGAGACACCTAGGTAGACGTAGCAGAGACTAAGCATACACATTTTTTGGTTTTATTGTCAGACTTCAAAGTAGCCACACCAATTTACATTTGCCTCAGTATGGATGAAAGTGGTTGTCCTATGTCCTCAGAACTTAATATAATCAAACTTACCACTATCGTCACCACCAGAAGACTGATACAAAATTATGGAGCTACCATTTTCACACACATTTCCTGCTTGTTAGTAAGATCTTACCATAGTTTTTTTTTTTTTTAACCCATTTTGATACTGTCTTGTGTATTGCCTATTCATATTCTTGCCCATTTTTTAAAAAAATCCTGCCCCAATAAGTTTATAAGAGTTCTGCATATAGTCTGAATAATTACTTTTATGTTGCATTGCTAATATTTTCTCCTTTGGGTTTTTTTGTTTGCTTTAACCTTATAAACACTTCTGTCATGTTAAGCATTTTACTTTTGATATGATGAAATTTCTCAGTTTTTCTTTTATGGGTTTTCCTCTTCACAGCTTATTTCACAAGGTCTTCTCTACCTCTATGTCATAAAGATATTTTCTCCTCTATCATAGCTTTATCATTTTAAAGTCAACTCTTTAACATCTCCTTGCTATTTTCCTCAGTGCAATCTGGCTTTCACACCTCTTGCACTAGAGAAGTTATTTGAAGTCATTTTCTAAGTTCCAAAACCAAGGGTTTTTTTTTTTTTCTATTTTACTTCTTTGATATATTTGCCAGTTCTGTCTCCTCCATCCACCCGAAAAACTTTCATCTTATGTTCAAAAAAACCATTTCTTGAATCAATAGAGGGGAATGCAGTTTTTCTCTAGTTTTCCCGACCACTAAATCTTTTCTGGCTGCCTTTACTCACCTCTCAAATACCTGAATCCCCAGAGATTTGTCTCTGAGCCTACTTTATTTCTCCACATGTGTCCTGGTTTCATATACATGATCAGTTTCCTCTATTAGTATGTTAATTCTCTATTGACAAATAATTGATTCCCTAATGCAACTCTTTCTAACTTATTCACATACTCAACATATTCAATCATTTATTAAACAAATCCAGCTGCATGTCATAAAATCCTTAAGATCAACTTGTGCAATACCAAATTTTTTCCACCCTTCCATCCTTCTTCCCATCTGTTTTTCCTTTTTTTTTTTTTGGAAACAGTCTTGCTGTGTCTCCCAGACTGGAGTATAGTGGCACAACCTCGGTTCACTGCAACCTCCACCTCCAGGGTGCAAGCAATTCTCATGTCTCAGCCTCCTGAGGAGCTGGGATTACAGGTGCACACCACCCACCACACCTGGCTAATTTTTATATTTTTAATAGAGATGGGGTTTTGCCGTGTTGGCCATGACTGGTCTTGAACGCCTGGCCTTACGAAGGCCTCCCAAAGTGCTGGGATTACAGGCATGAACCCCTCCGTGCCTGGCCTTTTTCTCTTCTTTGTCTTTATTAACCTCAGAACCAATAGAAAAGTACGTAATGCCTTGTACCAACCATCTATCTAACTACCTGGTTCTTTTTCCTATTCTTTGTTAGAAACAGGGATCATGGACACAATTTCTTTGGTTTACCCATTAAGAACAATTTCCTCAACTTCTCCATGCAGGTTTTCAGGTTCAGGAAGCACTTCCTGGAAAGGTGACTAAAAATCAATCCCTTTTTATGTCATTTAAATAGAAAGAAATAGCTTTACTGTTTATTAAGCAGCTCAAGGAAAGCACCAGATGACCTTAGTTCTATCACTCAATTTCCACAAGCATCAGGGATGGAAAATCAGTTCAACCCCAGAAAGGCAAACTTTCCCAACGGTTCATTCTACAACCTGCAGTCATCTTGCTTCAAAAGCACAGTTAGAGTCAGCAAGCCTCTGAAATCTGGGGAAGAACAAGGACCCTGTTGTTGTCACCTGAAGGCCAAAAACTGTTTCTACCAAGTCTAAACTTGGGAGGGCCACAGTGAGGAAATTAGGAAGGTTTTTCCACTGTGGGCTGCCCTTGCTCTTGGGTGGAAGAGAGAGAAATACTGGCTTTTGTTGTATTCTTGGAGTATCTGGCAGCAGGATCAGGCAAAATTCACAATAAATTTTATATGTCAGTACACCTAGGAAAAACAGATCAAATGCTTGCCTTCCTTTAAAAATGCAGTGTCCACTGCAGTGAGAGCTGGAGGACAGGGTAGAGGAGACAAGGTAGGGACAGGCTGGTTGTCTGGAGAGGAATGGACTTCATGGTGAAGTTGGTAAGAACTAAGATGTTTTAACTATGATAATGATTAATAGTAATTCCACATATTAAATATCTCTAATGAGATACTAGAGATATCTCCATTAGCGATCATGTACATAATGCGTCGTGTAGCTGCATGATGGTAGTGAAGGAAACCCAGACACCCTTTGATTGATCACCTACTGTGACGAGATGTGGCTCTGTTGTAAACACATGCTCTGGCTTCCTCAGCTGTCTGCAAAAAGCGGTAAGAATATCAAAGTTCAGAGACATGAGGAAGTCCAACCCCTGTCGCACAACCAATAAACGACAGATCTGAGACTTTAATCCCAAACTACCAGAGTTCTTGTTCTTGGCCTATATGCAACACTGCTCCAATTTAGCAGTCTGTTAATTCTCTTCCCCAAAACCTGTCACCATCCCTGTCTGTAAATTCTTTAACACTTTTGGCAGCCAAACATACAAGTAATAGCCACAGTAGAAACCGAAGTAGAAAGCCAAAGGCAGCTTTGCACTTTGGTACTGAAACATCGATACTGAAACCGATGTTTCCTATAAGCATTTCAGCCTTGCTTGTGCTATATATCCAAGTTGAGTCCTATCACTTGCTTGTGCTATATCCAAGTTCAGTCCTATCACTTCCTTTAAATGCTACCCTGGAACCTTTGAACACAGTCTTTAAACATGTTTGGCCTTGAGTATTCATGGAGAAATAACCATGACGCCGGATAGATTTGTTTATTAGAATTCAAGACTCTGGAAAACAGCTTAGAGCAATTTTAAAATAGCAACCAGTGGAATAAACACACCAATGGCACAGGGTGGTCAGGGAATGTGTTGCAAACAGCCATTTATTCAAGAAAATGAAACCCTGGTGACAGTTTTAAAATCCTCATCAAAACACTTTTTGTCTAAAAGCAATATTTTTATAGTGCCTATCCCTGGCTATAAATATGGTGTTTCTTCTTAAATAGTTCTTTCAGAAGCCCAGGTCCAGCCCAGGAGACAAGCTGGTGACATCATCCTGCTCTACAATAAAGGAATTGTTCAGTCTCCAATAAAACAGTGAGACCTGCCTTCCCCAAGGACAGAGTGGGGCAGGGGTCGCCCCACCCTGTTATCTTCGATGCCATTTTTTTTTTCCTTTGGATGTGTTTTTTTTTTCAGGTCACTGCCATCCCAGGTACTTTTCCTGATAAGATATGAAGGGAAGAGGCTCACCTAAATTGGAAGGCCAAGTCTGATGTCCGTCAGCATTTGTGACAGGGACAAAAGCTTCACTTGAGATGTTCTGAGATCCATCGCTATCTACAGGCCCTCATCCCACTTCCTCTTCTCTTAGACAATCCTGTCAGCCATTTAGTTTATTTCATTTTCTCTGCTTTTTCCCTGAAGGATAAGCTGGAGTTGGAATTCCTATAGGAGGAAGACAAGTTAAAGGACAGCTTCCGTCCCTGTCTGGCTTCAGGGCCAAGAATCCACAAGACAAGAAGAGCTTCCCCAGCACTGAGTGTGATGATTTCTTAGCATGACTCCAAGCGCTGGTACAACAGATGGCTCTCAGTCTCTTTACTCTTCCATGGGTTGTGTTGCTGTTTTCCTTGGTTGGCCAAATGCCTTGTTGCCTCAGAGAGGTGGTGGGAAGGAAAGGAAGCAAAAGCAAAGCTGTTCGGCCACACATTTGTAAATAATTATTGAGCAAATACTATGTGCCATGTATCATATCACATACAGCTAACCTGACATAGCCCATACCCTGCAAGAGTTTACCGACCAACATCCAGCAAATAAATCAATCAAGTAGATAAGTCTTTAAATGAGAACTGAGTTGTGATGAAGGCTCTCAAGGAAACAGGGTCCTTTGATGGAGAACCACAGAGCAGGACCTTTCTAGATTATGCACATTGAGAACGCATCTCTGTGGAGGTAGCATGTGAGTTCAGACCTGAAGGACAAGATGGAGTTGGCCATATACAGCTCCAAGAGATCGAGTTTGGGAAGGGATGGAGTGCACTGACAGAAAATCCATGAGGAAAAGCACAGTAAAGAGACTTAGATAGGATTTAGAAATGGCAAATGGTCTTCGCAACTGGAGTAAGTCACCAGGAAGAACCAAGCAAAAGGGCCTCAGCGATCATGATAAGCAGTGTGGGTTTCATTTTAAAGGCAATGGAAAATTTTGGAGGGTTTCCAGTAGGAGAGTGACAATCTCATCAGCGATGCATAGTGCATCCGTTTGAATTGGGAAGGGGCCGAGTTGGGATGGGTTAGGACAAAAGCTCTTGACTTGGAATGGGATGATGGCAGGAGTGAAGAACAAAGGTCAGGAATCAACATGTGTGTAGGGCTACTTGCTGCTGATGAGGTCATGGAGAAGGGTGTTTAGGGCAAGGACAGGGACCTCATAAATGCCTCCCATGTTTCTGAATTGGCCCACTGAGTGGGTGATGGAGACATTAACTATGACAAGGAAGAGTCTAGAGGAATGAGACTTAAGTTCATAGGTCATTAGTGCGAAAAGTAGCCAGAACTCAGTGTTTGACTATCATGGGTTTGAAATGTCTGAGACATTGAACCCTAAGTGTCACATGGGCAAATGGAAATATGAGACTGAAGGGAGGAGCTCCAAGTTGGGGAGGCTGATGTGGCAGCCAGAGACAGGACTCTGAAGCCATGAGAAGAATTAAGGTCATGGAGGGAGAGTGTCTAGACAATTAGAGCAGCCAGAGGAGAGTTCTGAGGAGCACCAGGGACTGGAAGTGAGGAAAAGGTGAATTCTCAAATATTTAATTACAACAAAAAGCATGGGCTGAATAGCCCAATGAATACTTAATAGCTAATAGTCTCAATGAAACTATTCTGTATGACACTGTACATTTCTCCAAACCCACAGGACGAATACTACCAAAATGAATCCTAAGGTAGCCTATGGACTTCAGCTAATACTAACATCAGGATTCATTCAGCAGTTGTGGCAAATATACAACACTAATTGAAGATATTTTGTTATTTTGAGACAAGGTCTTTCTCTGTTGCCCAAGCTGGAGTGTAGTGGTGTAAACATAGGCCACCACAGTAGCCATAACCTCCTGGGCCCAGGTCATCCTCCTACTTCAGCCTCCTAAGCAAGCTGGGACCACAAGCACGTGCCACCACACCGAGCTAATTTTTTTGTTTGTTTTTATAGAGATAGGATCTCATTTTGTCCAGGCTGGTCTCAAAGTCCTGGGCTTAAGCAATCCTCCTGCCCCGGCCTCCCTAAGTGCTAAGATTATAGGCACAAGCCACCACACCTGGCCCATAACTTGAAATTTTTTTAAAAGGATTTAGGAAGACGGCAAAGAAAATCTTTGATCAGTTGTAATGTCAGTTGTAAGTCATTGATCTTTTCCCATGTTCAACCAAAGTACATTTTCACAGCCCAGGTCTTCTGGAGTTAATCAAAACTAGATTGTAATTTCTACTTAGTCCCTTGAGAACTTAGTGATGTTAGACAAAAACCACTTAACTTTTGAGGCTCAATCACCTGTAAAATGGAGATAATATTGTTACTTATCCCATAGGGTTGCTGTGAAGACTAAAAAGATGGCATTCCATAAATTGTGTGTACCATTATAATTAATGGTAAAGATCTTATTAAATACTGGGCATTGCACTAAGTGCTTCATAGCCATTATCTCATTTAATCTTTCCAACAGCCCTGTAAAATAAGCATTCCTAGCCCCCATTAAGATGAGAGAAGCCTTATAATAGGAGGTTTACTCACTTGCCTGAGATCACACAGCTAATAAGTGGTACGATGTGAACTGAGCTCAGCCTTTCTTCACAATGTTCTCAAATGCCCATGCATAAACTGCCCATGTTAGGCAAAGTCAACATGGGAGGTCAAATCTTTATTTTTAATTGTATAGTTACTTTGTTCAATCACGTGGACTTTCCTACATCAGCGGTGTTACCTGTGGCGTTACTATATTGGTAGGTTACAAAATGGCTTTAACTTGGAGGAAATGAAGATGAAACAGACTGGTTTTTCTCATTAAGGTTCAGAAGGAAGCACTCATTCCTTGGTTCTTTCTGTATTGTCTCAAAGAAAAAACAAAAGACAAGATGAGCTTGGTCCTTTGGACCTTCCAGATCTGCAACCACTGCCCTCCATCTGCACCTGGTCAGCCAGATAACCGTGTAGAATACAGGGAGGCCTTTCCCTGGGTCTGAGTCCCTCCCCTCTTGGCTATTCCTGTAATGCAAAGTCCATTGCTTTTGATGCAAAAGCCTATCAGGTCCCCAAAACTTGCCCTTAAAGCCTATGGTTAAAAGTAGGAATAATTGACTCTCTTATTACATTTATTTTATTTTTTATTCGAGAAGGAGTCTGGCTCTGTCGCCCAGGCTGGAGCGCTGTGCCAAAATCCCGGCTCATTGCAACTTCTGCCTTCTGAGTTCAAGTGATTCTCCTGCCTCAGCCTCTAGAGTAGCTGGGACTACACACTCCTGCCGCCATGCCCAACTAATTTTTTTCTGCATTTTTTAGTAGAGACGGGGTTTTACCGTGTTGACCAGGCTGGTCTTGAACTCTTGACCTCAAGTGATCCACCCACCACAGCTTCCCAAAGTGCTGGGACTACAGGAGTGAGCCACCACGCCCGGTGAGCATCTCCCTACATTTCTGTTATTATATCATGCACTTGAAAGTGTTGTTTAATGTGTTCAAGGAAAAATGATTGGTGAGGATCTGAAAAAAATAGCTATTGGTATAATACTTTAATTCTTATTCTAATGGAAATAATTCACTTTTTAAAATTTTCTTTTCACTCTAAGGTACGTTTTACCCAAGAAAGTAATTTTTATTTATTTATTTTAAACAGATTCTCACTCTGTTGCCCAGGCTGGAGTGCAGTGAGATCTTGAACTCCTGGGCTCAGGTGATTCTCACACCTCAGCCTCCCAGATAGCCAGGACTGCAAGCGTGTGCCACTGTGCCTGACAAATTTATTTTTTGTAGAGACAGTGTTTCGCCATGTTGCCCAGGCTGGTCTCGAACTCCTGACCTCAAGGGATCCACCCACCTCGGCCTCCCACTGGACTACAGGCGTAAGCCACCACACCCAGCCCCAAGAAAGTAATTATTGATGAGTCCACAAAATCCTAATGGAGGAAAGCCCTATATTTTATCATTGAGTATCTATTTCCACAATCTCCATAAATCCCACTGAGAAAACTACTTCCAAGCTCCACTTGAGCTGTGTAGACACACAAGTGTGAGTAGACACACTGGCTTAAATGAATGGTACTGTAGCATCACACACACCCCCACACACACACTAAGTAACTTTCCTTTCTGTTTTTTCTTTCCCCCTCTTTTTTGGCCTTGAAAAGTAAATTGAATCCATTTTCCAGAACACTTAGGGAATTTCAGAGCTCCAAATAAAAGAATTTTTCACAAAGACCCTAAGCTTCTCAGACTTTAAATTTAAAAAAAGAAAGCAGGCAAAACCTGTAGTTAATATTGACACACTCCAAAAAGGCCCATCACTAGGAAATGCAGCAGAAATTAAATAAATAGAAAGCCTAACATGAGGCACAAGAACAAGGGGCCACCTTATGCTGTGGCCAGCAGAGGCATTCAAACATTTCGTCAGCAGGATTCCAGCCAACCTCCGAAACTCACTCTTATAAGCCAGCCCCAGATATCCCAGAGCAAGATGTAGCTGTGTAGTCTCTCTTTCCACAGCTGCTTTAAGGGGGGCTGGCAACGTGGCTCAGCAGGCTTGCCCCAGAGCCATGGCAAAGAATGGACTTATAATTTTCATCTTGGTGATCACCTTACTCCTGGACCAGACCACCAGCCTCACGTCCAGATTAAAAGCCAGGAAGCACAGCAAACGCCGCGTGAAAGGTAATGGGGCTTCTCAGTCAAGCAAAATTCTAGACTTACACAGTATGGGGAGGTGTGGACGATGTTAATTTCCGAACTCCTCCGGGAGACTGTCTTTGGTGATGGCACCATGCCATCATCCCTATATGGCATCTCAGGGGATTCAGTGATGTTTTAATTATCTGGGATACTTTGATTTTAAAGAAACTAGGCTGTTTAAAAAAAAAAAAAAAAATGGAAAAATTTGGTAATAAAACAATTCTGTATTGTGTATTTTTTGTTACGTGGGCTTAAATAGAATGTGCTTCAGAGGAAGCTCATCTGGGTATCTGAACATCTGGTGTTATTAATATGGGGCAAGAGGAATGTATTAACAGATCACACAGTTTCACCAGTAGATATTGAGTAACTTGATTCAGTTATATTTTAAGATAACTATAATCTTATTTAATGTGTAGCAGAGGATAGAGCTTTTGGTAATTGTGACTTCCTATTTTGTCATTAGTTATCATTAGCTATATTTCCATATCCTTGGCAGTATAAGGACAACCTATACCATATATTTAAACTTTTTCATGACAAAGACATTGAATCTCTCCAACTTAAAAAAGTCAATATGCAAAGTTATCTAGTATTTGAAGGCATTGTGATGCAAAATTGAATCTCCAGACAACCACAAATTTTGAGTGGCTTGAATTGGGTTAACAGGTTAAAGAAATTGAAAAGAGCAAAGATGACAGCAAGGTATTTGCAATATGCTGAAACCAAAGGAAAAGAAAAAAGCAAGACACAGGGTCATGTTTTATCACATCCTCTGCATCATTTTCATTTCAGGATATTTCAGATTATGACTTTATTTCCTTATTTTCATTTCATTAGGAACAACAAACACATACAAACAAATTTCAACAAGGTTAAAGTCTATTTGACATGACAGATGGCTGGTAGGTAAAAAGGGGTCTTGTGCTTTAATGATTATAAAGTACCATTTTTCAGGGGCATTGATTTACAAAAGTTAGGTCTGGCGCAAGTTTTCTTTTTTGTTTTTTGTTTTTTTTGAGACAGAGTCTCGCCCGGTTGCCCAGGCTGGAGTGCAGTGGCACAATCTCGGCTCGCTGCAAGCTCCTCCTCCTGGGTTCACGCCATTCTCCTGCCTCAGACTCCTGAGTAGCTGGGACTACAGGCGCCTGCCTCCACGCCCGGCTAATTTTTTGTATTTTTAGTAGAGATGGGGTTTCACCATGTTAGCCAGGATGATCTCGATCTCCTGACCTCATGATCTGCCCGCCTCGGCCTCCCCAAGTGCTGGGATTACAGGTGTGAACCACCGCGCCCGGCTAGCGCAAGAGTTATTAAGTGGAATCTTTTTTCCTTAGGAAATACTATACTTCTTTCAGTGAAAGATTAAAATATTTCTCATGAGTAGGTGAAACGTATTGCTGAAGATGATATCAAAAGAAGTGGGGAGAGAGAAGATACTGGGTGATGTGGCACATTTCTGTGGCCAGCATTTCTTCACCACTGGATGAAGTGGTACTCCTCGTGAGAGTAGTGATCACACAGTAGGAATGTGTGAAGAGGGTTTGAACGTGACTGCGTGTGCATGTGCGTGCTGTGTGGGCATTTTTGAAGTAATCGCAGCTTAGGTTACATCTAGGTTATCCAGGGGCCTTCCCTCCCCTTCCTCCTCTCACTCTCTTCTCCTCTCTCCCCACCTTTCTTTCCCACTTCTTTCCCGCTTTCTTCCCCACTCCCTCCCTCATGACCACATGTGCAACTGACAGGGTACACACCTCTTAAGTATCATTCCCCCAGTATAGTTTTCACTACTTTTTGCCATTAGGTCCAAGAAAGTAGATTGTACAGTAGGTGAAGCAATAAACCTAAACCGGTCAAGCAGTTATATCCCCATCCATCCGTATACCTTTAAAATAGTTTAAGTACCTTGAAATATAATACCACCAATGTTTACGAGACCAAAAGTGAAAGCCGTCTTCTCTCTCCCAATCCTCATCACAAAATTATCCACTATTAACTATCGGGTAATACTATTGCCAGAAGTTTCGTGTTTTGTTTTTTTGTAGGGTTGTTTGTTTTGAGAAGAGTCTCACTTTGTCACCGAGTCTGGAGTGCAGTGGTGTGATCTCAGCTTACTACAACCTCTATTTCCCAGGTTTAAACAATTCTAGTGCCTCAGCCTCCCAAATACCTGGGACTACAGGTGCTCGCCACCATGCCCAGCTGATTTTTGTACATATTTAGTGTAGATGGCGTTTCACCGTGTTGGCCAGGCTGGTCTCAAACTCCTACGTCAGGTGATGGCATTGCAGGAGTGAGCCACCACACTCGGCCTATTCCTCAAGTTTTTAAAAGGTGCAATTAAGATATATTTTTAACAATATAAGAATTGACTATTCAAAATGTTTGGCAGGCAAATAAATTTATTTCATCTATTAAACCTTGGATAGTTACCAGGGTAAGCAATACTTTATTCGTTTTAACAGCTGCATAATATTTCATTGTTTGGATGAGTCATCACTTAATCTGATCTGTTCTAATACATCTCTTTTTGATTCAATGGCCTCAAGTAACTGCTTTGCACACATGTTGCTGCTCCCCATGTTAGGATGTTCTGAGAAATTTCCAGCAGTAAAATTGCAGGTTAATTATACTTTCAAATTGTCTCTCCAAATGATAACACCAATCCATCCTCCTGTCTTCTGGGTATGGGAGTGCCCATTCCCATACACTTTGACAACTCAACATCCTGTAATGATTTCACTGGCCATGTCTTCTGGGAATGACTTTTTATGTTTCTACACTGTGTCTACTTCTGGAGAGCAACAATAAAACGAAAGGGAGCCTTCTGGGGGACACAAAATAGCAATTGAAGAATTTAGCTTCAAACACAAGATCTCTCTGGTACTTGCTTCATAGGTCTGTTTATGTGTTGCATTCATGAATAAAATATGACTTTTACAGGTCAGTAGTTGTTCCACATATTCCCTTTGTTCGTTGCACACAAAAGACATCTACATAAGCTACAAAGCACGGAAGCTACAGCCCAGTCCCTGGATAATGAATTTCATAACCATCTCCCAGGAGCCTAATATCAATTCATGTGTCTTCATGTTAATTACAATGTTTACAATCTCCCAGTGGAGACCATTTATTTTAGGAGAATGGAGCAGGAAGCTGAGAGGGATGGGGGATGACATTTGTAGGAGTGACAGCTTATACCTTAGAAGCAAGTCTTCAGTCGTCTTTGCCAGCCTGGCCCCCCACGAGCTGACGAATTTGCATTCTGAATGCACCCTTACATTTTTTCTGGATTAAATGGTTACATAGACAAAAATCTTTGGGTTATAGTATTTCTGAACTGAGCTATGGGATGCTTTGAGAACTGATGTGTAGCATTAAGTAAAACAGAGGCAGGGGCCACCCCCTGATATTCCAGAAGACAGTTTCCTAACCCAAATGAAACATCTGGCTTACGAAGCACATGTTTAAGGGGACAGTGAATTAGCACATGTGAATTTTAGACTGCCCTGAAAAATCCAGTACAGAACATAGACTACCTCTATGGCATCCCCATAAAGCAGCAGTTGGGGACAGTTCATACCAAGCTTTAAGTATCTTCTCTGTCTGGGGCCATGTGCTGGGGACCAAGAAAGTAGAGGCAATCACTGTGCAGAAGAAGGTAAGAGAGATGAAAAGAGAACAAGGCTGGACCTGGGTAAATTCAAATCCCAGTTCTGTGCTTTTCTAGCTGGGTGACCTTCAGCAAATGAATTCAGCTTACTGGGACTATTTCTTCTGTAGAATGGAGACAGTGATAGCGTCTCTCTCAAAACACTACTGAAAGAATTGATCTCTGACAAAGAGTATGTGGAGGCTTTTAATAATTTTTATTGTGATTTCTAATTCCTGCTTTTGAAGACCTCACAAGCTGCCAGTCTTCTAAGAGAATTCTTATTAGGCCTGAAATTTCAGTTTAACCAAGGTTGCTTGTTTTCTGCCACTTACTTATAGCCAAGATTGGTCAAGGACAGCCATAAAAATCCTTTACCCTCATCCAGGAACATACAAGACTTAAGTTGCTAATACCTAATTTCTCCATGAGCCTTTAGCACTTAACCCTGCTAGGGGCCACCATACCTGAGGCATGGGTTGAGTAGGAACACTGGGGACAGGGGACTTGGGGACCCAAATAAGTCTGAGTATGAGTTCTGCCATGTATCTTTTGAGTCACTCCCATTGGACTTGTCCTCATTCTTCAATGGGAATCTAATTTTTCTCCCTTCATAGCTGTTTGAAGAGCAAGTGAAAAATAATTTTATATACCATAAAGTATATATTCACTAGACAATATTATGAACACCTTTTATGTGCCAAGCATCATGGTAAGCATCAGAAGCATCAAGAACAACAAGGCAGATGAACTGAGGTAAAATAGAGAATAGAAAATATAGAGAATATTCTATAAACTATGGAATAAAATAAAATGTGAACCGAGACTAGAGAATGAAGAAAAATAAGTTCCAAAGAGATTAGCAGAAGGGATACTGAATTACAGGATAACCCCGAAAGCCTTCTCAGAAGAGGAGATATTTAAGCTTGCTAAGAACACAGGAAAGCATTGGAGCAAGAGTGATCCTAGCAGAAGGAACACACAGGAAAGATAAGATCGAGCTCATTCTCAGATGACCCTGAAAGTCAACAAGCCCAAAGTCACAGGATGGGACTGGAGAGACAGAAGGCGCCTCAATCTCACAGAAAGACCTTTTAGTAATTATGATCACCATGAAGCTCTTAGGAATCTTCTTGTCCAAATCGTTTTCTTTTTCTTTTCCCTTCCTCCTTTCCTTCTTTCATCTTTTTTTCTTTTTTTTTTTTTGGAGGGGGGAGAGAAGAAAACAGAGTCTTACTCCCTCACCAAAGCTGGAGTGCAGTGGGGCATGATCTCGACTCACTGCAACCTCCACCTCGCCAGTTCAAGCAATTCTCATGCCTCAGCTTCCCCAATAGTGGGAATTACAGGCACTCAACACCATGCCTAGCTAATTTTTGTACTTTCAATAGAGACAGGGTTTCCCTATATTGGCCCCAGCAGGTCGCGAACTCCCGGCCTCAAGTGATTCACCCACCTTGGCCTCCCAAAGTGCTGGGATTACAGGTGTGAGCCTCTGCGCCAGCCCCAAGTTATTTTCATGCATTATTTTTTTTGTATACACTGGGCTCAGGTTCACTAAAACCACTATCACCTTGGGTCCTTCATTACAAAGCTTGATTTTACACCCTAAAATCTTCCCCAGACAAGAATGGAGATCTGAAGACTCAAATTGAAAAGCTCTGGACAGAAGTCAATGCCTTGAAGGAAATCCAAGCCCTGCAGACAGGTAAGGTGCAGACCTCCTCAATGCCTTGTCCCAAAGGAGACAGGAAAATTTCTGGGTCAATTTCTGGGGGACATCTTTTTAAGAGAAACATTGACAAATCAACAATGTGGCCAATAAGAGGGCCCCAATGCTGGGAGATGATTGTTTTAGGAAATCAACTTCATTTATAACCCCATTCTCCCATATATGAGCGGTATAGAAATAAAAATAAGTAGTTCAGTAATACATTTGAAAAGTCAGTCCATAGTTATTCTCTAAAGGGTAGTGAAACAAAATGAAGCAAGTATGAAATGACTAAAATGATTACCATTTATTGGATGACAGGTAAGTGCCTATCAGGCTACCACACCCAGCCTAAGATGCCGGAAGAACATGGGTTAGAACCGCAGCTTGCCAACAGGGCAGCGCCAGTGTTCCTCCCCACAGCTATGCAGCCACTTGCGCTACTGCCCAGGAGCTATTCTCCAAGGGGTGAGGAAGTGAGCCACGCTGGGCAGGTTCAGGAACAGCCCTGGTTTACAAGGCTCATCCCCCCAGGAGCTAATATCCTTTGCAGCAATTTCAAAAGCAGGGTGTTGAGGGTCCTTCACAAGAGACCTGCCTCATTACAAGTTACTGCCTTCAGGGAAGACTGAAGTGATGACTTTCCATCAAGTATTTATAACTCCCAGGCCGGTCCCAGGCCAGATGCAGGTTACCAATCTGGGTCATTTTTACCATAAGTAATGTTGCCTAGGAACAAGGGCGACATACTCCCTTTATCAGGTTTCCAGGGGAACAGAATTAGAAAGTTAAAAGACGGTCAAATGGTTATGGCAGAAGGTGAGTTTTTTTCATTCTTTACCCACAGTCAGGTACTAGAAATTCTTTATAAACACAAATCCATTAATCCTCCAGCAACTTAAGCTATTCCGATCCTAATTTTACAGATGAGGAAACTGAGGCACAAAGAAGATAAGTAATTTGCTCAAGATATACACAGCTAGTTAAATGTCAGAGACGAGACCTAAACCTAGGCACTATGGCTCTGAGACCTGACTCTCCAATGTTAACGCCCTAAAACTATCTTTATGTTTGGTTTATCCTGAATAATCTAAACAATATTACTAAGGCTCAGTTATCTGCTTAAGAAAGCCACTGTTTCTCCACATGCAAACCTAGAATTTTATTTTTGAGACAGATTCTCACACTGTCGCCTGGGCTGGAGTACAATGGCACAATCTCGGCTCATTGCAACCTCTGCCTCCTGGGTTCACATGATCTCCTGCCTCAGCCTCCTGAGTAGCTGAGATTATAGGCACACACCACCACATCCGGCTAATTTTTTGTGTTTTTAGTAGAGATGGGGTTTCACTATGTTGGCCAGACTGGTCTTGAACTCTTGACCTTGTGATCCGCCCACCTTTGCCTCCCAAACTGCTGGAATTATAGGCGTGAGCCACCACGCCAAGCATTTTTTAAAAAGCATTAAATATCATCTAGTTCCAAAACTCCCAAAGAAATCCGGCACATAAATGGAGCTACACAGAGCAACAAGCATGTATGTATCAGAACAGCATGAGGTTTAAGGCCATGTCTTGGGATAGGGCAGACCTGCGTTTGGGTAGCTGTGATCTCACATGCTGCAAAAATTACTTCGTTTAAAAAAATGCTAAGGTGTCACAAGTAACAACTTCTCTAAGTCTAAATATCCTGATATGTAAAAATAGGGGTAAATAAAATACAACTTCATGGGGTTGTCAAGATTATGTGACTTAATTTATGTGAAGTGCTTAACATGTCTGGCACATAGAAAATTGTAATAGTTGTCTCATCATTATCACACTTCATTCCACAAATACTTATTGCTATTTGCCAGGTCCAGCTCTACTCATAATACACTCAAAATGCATCTTAATATGTTAAATTTCACATCTTCACAGTCTGTCTCCGAGGCACTAAAGTTCACAAGAAATGCTACCTTGCTTCAGAAGGCTTGAAGCATTTCCATGAGGCCAATGAAGACTGCATTTCCAAAGGAGGAATCCTGGTTATCCCCAGGAACTCCGACGAAATCAACGCCCTCCGAGACTATGGTAAAAGGAGCCTGCCAGGTGTCAATGACTTTTGGCTGGGCATCAATGACATGGTGACGGAAGGCAAGTTTGTTGACGTCAATGGAGTCGCTATCTCCTTCCTCAACTGGGACAGTGCACAGCCTAACGGTGGCAAGCGGGAAAACTGTGTCCTGTTCTCTCAATCAGCTCAGGGCAAGTGGAGCGATGAGGTCTGTCGCAGCAGCAAGAGGTACATATGCGAGTTCACCATCCCTTAATAGGCCTTTCTCCAATGTGTCCTCCAAGCAAGATTCATCATAAGTTGATGATCTCTAACAAGTAAAAATTATCATTTTTACTTATTAAAAAATTGAAACACAGAATCAATGTCCACAGCAATATGACAGAGTCAACCAATTTTGCTAACACATTTCTTTGGGTTTTTGCCCTTCCTGGGGTATAGGGGATCGGAAATACTGATCCGTGTGCATGCAGATAAAATGGCTTCTGCAAAACAGACTAAAATCTCTTTCCTAGTCTTTCTCACTTGTATAAACCCAGTCTGTTTTAAAACAAATCACAGTAGCTATGCATCTCATCACTCCAGAAAAGCAAGCTTAGGGGACCTGGAAGATTTTCCCTTGGAAGTTTAGTGTATATTTGATTAACAAGAATTCCCTAAATCAGGGACTCTAGGTGCTATATAATCCAAAAAATTTTCAGCCTGTTCCTCATTCCATCCCTTGCTGGCAATAACACCTTGTTAGCCCATTACCCTTTTTTTGAACTGCTGCATTTCCTGGTGGGATTTGTATCTTGTCTGCCATATCAAAACACAAACACCCCTGAAGAGGTTCTGATTTTATTTTACTTTTCTTCCTGCCTACCCCCCTTTTGTAGAAGTTTCCAGCCGCAATTTGTAAGGAAATGACAAGGCGCATATTTGATCAATTTTCATTCCCACCATTGCATTACAACCTCTAACTTAAATGGGTAACCCTAAGGCAGATCAGAGAAACAGATTGCATGATAAAGGGAAATAGAACAAAAGAACCTACATTTAGCATCCTTACTCTCACCTTTTATGAGACTGAGAGTGGACTTATGTTTCCTTTTTCACATTGTTGTATACTTTTTTTTAGCCATCATTATATATTTAAGTCTATTATGGGCAACCAATCTTTGGAAGCTGAAAACTGAATTTAAAGAATGCTATCTTGGAAAATTGCATACGTCTGTGCAATTTTTTTATTCTGCCAAGTGTTATTCTGCTTGTTTAACTAGATTGTACAAAATAACGTTATTGCTTAATATTAAACTACAAAGTTTAGACTTGGAGGGAAATGGGCTTTTTAGAAGCATACAATTTTAAATATATTCTGTTCTTCAAATAAATAGTGTTTAAACATTGAATGTGTTTTGTGAACAATATTCCGCTTTGCAAACTTCAACTACACATGCTTGGAATTAAGTTTTAGCTCTTTTCATTGCTCAACAATAAAGCCTGAATTCTGATCAATAGAAAATGTGTTTGACTGTTAATTACACTTATTCAAACTATGTTAGTTTATATTAAACTTGGCAGAGTTTGAGGGGAATTACCCTGGATTTAATCAAACTGGTGATTCGGATATACTCAGAACAATTTTACCTGGCAATGAAGAGGTATGATCTGACTAGAGGAGGGAAACTTTTTTAAAATTGTAGCTGCTTTGGCCAGACACAGGGGGCTCACGCCTGTAATCACAGCACTTGGGGAAGCTGAGGTAGGCGGATCACTTGAGCTCAAGTGTTCAAGACCAACCTGGGCAACATGGCGAAAACCCTGTCTCTACACAAAGCACCAAAATTAGCCAGGTGTGGTAAGGCACGCCTGTGATCCCAGGTACTCAGGAGACTGACGTGGGAGGATTTCTTGAACTCGGGAGGTTGAGGTACAGTGAGCTCTGATTGTGCCACTACACTCCAGCCTGGATGACAGAGCAAAACCTTGTCTCAAAACAACAGAAAATGTAACTGCAATTATATCTGGTGAACCTTGGCCAACTCCCTACTTCCAACATAACCATAGTCTCCCTAAAGATAATGACCATAACGAAATGGGTGGACACTGGTAAGTAAGTGCATTCTCCTCACATTTCAGGTACTATGCTAGATCTTATGTAATTCTCATTTATCTTGGGAACCCCCCTGAGAATCAGGCTCTAGAATCGTTTCATATTACAGAAGCAAAACAAAAAAGATAAGTTGCCCTGAGTCGCATAGTCGCATGCCAGGAAATAGTGGAACTGTCGTTGGAACTTAGTAAGCTGATTCAGATTCTGTATACTTAGTAACCATGGGGAGCAATAAAGGGTAAAGCCCATTCCAAAAGGCAATGGGAGTAGATTCTAATCCAGGGTCTCAATTTCCTTAGGTGAAGTAACAATTTGGACTAACAGCTGACCTTGAGAAGTATTCAGTCTAACGTCACTGCACAGAAGGCGTTTTTCCTTCCCCCTTTGCAAGGGCCCAGATAAAGACAAAGACAACCAGTGTTATTGAGCATGGTGGTTCAAGACCCTAATCCCAACACATCAGAGACTGAGGCAGGAGGATCACTTGAGGCCAGGAGTTCAAGACCAGCCTGACCAGCCAAGACATGTTCTCTACAAAAAAATTTAAAAACTAGCCAGGTGTGACGGCACATGACTTTAGTCCCGGCTACTTGGGAGGCTGAGGCAGGGGGATTGCTTGAGCCCAGGAGTTCGAGGCTGCAAGGAACCATGATTGTACCATTTGACTCCAGCCTGGGCGACAGAGACCCTCCCTATCTGTTTAAAATCAAACAAACAAAAACGTTTGAAGATGGATCCATTAAATAAGGCAATCCTTCCCAAAGTGCCCCAACAAGACCAAGAGAGGAAGTTAATTCAAAGGAATAGATGGTTAGTGACATCAAGATAAGAGCAAATATCAAGATCAGTTAGCAAGACTTAAGCGCAGATTATGGGAAACAGCAAAACTGGGAGGAATGGATTAACAGATTACTTGGTTTGTTCCTGGGTCTAAACTCATGACCCTGACTTTGTTACTTAGCCAAGAAACCAGCTGAAACCCAGGCCCACAAGATTCCCTAACCTAGACTTCTCTTTGGTCTGTTTTGTCTGTTGGGTACTGCCTAGCAAACAACTGGTCTTCAGGCAGCAATGAAATCATTTTTAATTCTCAGGCCAACTTTTTTTTTTTTTTTTGAGGCAGGGTCTTGCTTTGTCACCCAAGCTGCAGTGCAATGGCACAAACATGGCTCATTGCAGCCTCAACCTCCTGGGCTCAAAGTAGCAGGGACGACAGGCATGTGCCATCATGCCCAGCTAATTTTTCCTTTTTTAGAGACAGGGGTCTTGCCGTGTTGCCTAGGCTGGTCTAGAACTCCTGGGCTCGGGCAATCTTCCCACTTCAGCCTCCCAAAGCTCTGGGATTGTAGGCATAAGCCAATGCTCCCAGCCTCAGGCCAACTCTTAGGTCTCCATAAAAGCTGTCTGGACTGCAGGGTAGAGAAGCATCCTGAAGAAGCCTGGTGTAAAGAATGACAGAAGCAATTAGCAACGTCTCCCCCAAAAGGTCATCGTCAGAGGATGTGAACATTGTATCATGTAAGTGTCAGGTGATATAACTTTCGAATATAACTGACATCTTTGGGAAGGTAGGCATTTCCTGTCTTCCCGAAGATGTCAGTTACATTCGAAGCCCAAACAGTCTAGGCTCCCCAAACCTTACCAGGAAGCTGATTCAAATCTTTAGAGCAGTATTTCTCAAACTTTTAAATGCTTGTAGATCACCTGAAGCCCTTGTTAAACTACAGATCCCATGGGGCTTGGCTGATTCCAACAAGCTCCCAGGGGACACCAAGTCTAGACCACAGACCACAGCGTGAGTAGCAAGGTTCTACAGTTTTAGCTACTTGCCCAGACACCATCTCTGATTAATTGTAGCAGTTCTGCTGCTTGCTAGCACAAAAGTCAAGGGTAAGATTTACAGTTCTTCTGAGTAAAGAACAATACAGAGCAGTTCTCTACTTACCAAAGATGCTTGCATCCACATCATTAAGTGACATAACAAGAAAAATCAGTAAGTTAAAGGAAACGCCTATAACAAACTGAGGCTTAATATTTTGAAGGAGAACTGGCTTATTGCAAGGCTCAATGGCTTCTCTTTCCCAGCATTACAGTGCAGCATTTCTTACCTAAAAATAAAGTTATATTATTGGAGGCCTAGAATTTGAGGCTGCAGTGCACTGTGGTTACACCCGTAAACAGCCACTGTACTGTAGGCTGGGCAACATAGTGAGGCCCCATCTCAGAAGATAGTAACAAAATAAATAAATGGAAATATAAAGTATTTTCTTCTCTCAGATTAGCAAGAACTTCCATAACATCACCAAAAAAGCACATCTCACAGAAAGAAACCCAAAAAATTTAGTGTTTGGGGCATGCAATAAATAACATCAAATTTTAGCAAACTCAGTATCTTATTTAATCTGATGCAAGAAATTCAAAGGGTATCTACTAACGGTAATAGGTAATACGGAGAGACAGAGGAAGCCAGTCATAGCACACAAGAGAGCAAGACTACCTGAGGGGGTCTGTGAAGACAATATTAGCACCTCTAATTACACATGGTATTAAGCAGGTTAACTACTATCTACTTTTTTCTGAACTGACATCCACAAAATGGAAACTAGTTTAAATAAAATTCTGCTAAGGAACTATAAATTGAATATACAGTAGTCAAAATCATGTGCACACATGCCAGCAAGCAAAGCTGACACTTTTGCCAGTGTGGGTGGTTCAGGGAGGTATCCACAGCCCACTCAGAGCCAATCAGATTATTTTCCAGTGGTTGTCACCTGGAAACTGGGAGCAATGAAATACTTTCCCTTAAACATGTTCAATTAGGACAAAGTAAATGTAGGGCTTCCGGCAGAATTCTTTCTTTCCAGATGAGTGCAATGTGCAGAATGAAGCGAAACAAAGATAAGCAGTGATGAGAAATAAGGGCGCAAGGATGGAAGGAGAGGGAAGGGAAACAAAACAGGAAGAAAATGTGTGTGTTCAGATAGTTCTTAGCTCATCATATTTCAATCCCCTAAGGCCCTGGGGTTCTATTTCTGTATATTCTGTAAGCTGCCCCATAATTCCTCCAAACCACAGAATACAATTTCTCCTTTTCACTTGCACTAGTAGTTTGAGTTGGCATATCAGCCAGGATAGGCTACGTTTTGATGCAGTAACTATCTCAAAACCTCAGTGGCTTTAAACAGCAAAGTTTGCTGCTGTCTCTCATTTTCATATGCATTGTGGATTAAAAGGGGACTCCCTCTGCATTGTGCTCACTCTAGAAACCAGCAGATAGAGAAGCAGCAATATAGAATGCTGTCATTCTCTACAGCATAGAGAGACAGCAGCCATTAAACGATCTGATAAAGAAATAGTAAACATTTCCACTCTGAGGGAGACCTGCAAGTGCAATTCAGCCATGGGCCCAGGAGGTAGAGCTCGAATATTTGGTGGTGATCAGCATGTCTCCCACAGTTGGGTTTCTGTCCCTTGCAATCAAAATGATTCTGATTAACACAAGCTATGAAGAGAAATGAGACTAGCAAGACCTGTATTCCAATTGAAAGAGAAAGTGGGTTCATGGAGATAACTAGGTAGCAGTAGAAAAGCATCTCATAATTGGTAAATGGAAGCTGACTTCAAAGCTTCAAAAGCTGGAAGACAGTTTAAGTGTATAAATTGGAATTATATGCAACTCCAAAGGCAGGTTCTTAGCATTTGTGATAGCTTTCTAGAAGTGGGACATGCATTTTTAAGTTGGGAGATGGTATGCGCAAATTTTATCTTATTAAAAGCCAATTAATTATTCTGGTTGTCCAACATATTTCAATATATTTAATCTACCCAAGTAGAGTGACCATAGATTACATTCCAATTTGCCCTGGAGAGAGCTGATGAATGACAATTGTTCGACAATTTATAGCACCGTTTTTCACTCTGAAAGTTTCCCAGTTTGGGTAATACATTATACTGTCATCCTAACTATAACTCAGGCTTTGTTTCAGAGGTTTGATGATCTTGCCTATACACCTACATTTTTAAATGCACCTTCCATTCCTTTCATGGAGGAGCCCTACACTTGAGACAAACTATGCTACTCATGGGAAACTAAATGCACCATTAATTTACACCAGCAGCACTCTGATCATATTTCTCTTTCCTCTGTCTAGAACTCTTTCTCCTCATTTTGTTTCTGGTGACTTTCTTCTCTTTATTTAATATTCAACACAATGGCGACATTTTCTGCCCTCCTGAAAGACATTTCTTCCCTCTGTGCATTCATAGTACCTTATATAACTCACAGCACTTACTGCATTTGTCTAACAATGGACAAGTATTATATTATCCTCCCCTACTTCACACCTTTCAATGGCTTTCCAAGTTTCTCAAAAACAAAAGTTTAACATGGCCTGGAAAGGCTGTAAGGTCTTGCCCTTCATTCCTCTCCGTTCTCTCTTCCCTTCACTTTTGTATTGCCACCCTTTGTGGGCACCAATCTCCTCCTGTCACAAATATTTGCATAGAAACTCTTCCATCATCTAGTTAAACCTTGCTCATTCTTCAAACATCAGTTAGTGAAGACTTCAGGGAAACTTTCTCTGAACTCCCTTAACAGCACTTAAGAATGTGCTTGGCTGCAAGTAAATAAGATACGACTAACAGTGGATTAAGCAAATAGGAATTTTTATTATTACGTAACAAGAAGTCAAAGTGAGCAGTTGCAGCACTCTTTGTTTCAGAAAATCAGTAAGGCAAGGTTTGATGTTTCTGCTGTTCTGTTGGCCTTTTCTGATAATCTTAAGTTGTCTGTTGCAACTCCAGACATCACATCCACATTCAATAAAGACACATAGAATAACATCAACCAGCCTGGTTTGCCCCTCTTATGACCAACATCCTCCAGCAGACTGCAGTTTGTTTTGTTGGTCAGAACTCTGCTATATGGATGCCCTAACCCCATGAAAGGCTAGAAAACGAAATATTGTTGGCTGGGCGCGGTGGCTCAAGCCTGTAATCCCAGCACTTTGGGAGGCCGAGACGGGCGGATCACGAGGTCAGGAGATCAAGACCATCCTGGCTAACACGGTGAAACCCCGTCTCTACTAAAAAATACAAACAAAAATCTAGCTGGGCGAGGTGGTGGGCGCCTGTAGTCCCAGCTACTCGGGAAGCTGAGGCAGGAGAATGGCGTGAACCCGGGAGGCGGAGCTTGCAGTGAGCTGAGATCTGGCCACTGCACTCCAGCCTGGGCGACAGAGCAAGACTCGCCTCAAAAAAAAAAAAAAAAAAAAAAAAAAAAAAAAAAAAAAGAAATATTGTACATTTTGTCACACCAAACAAAATTAGGGCTAATAAGAAACAATAGAAAGTTTTTAAGTAACAGGCTCTGCCAGAATCAAATCCCCTTGTAGATTCCCATAGCACCAATGCCTCCTGCCTGTTTCCCTTTTTCACATGTGATTTTACATTTATATTTATTTCTCTTATTAGACTATAAACTCCAAGAGCTCAGAACTAGAAAAAAATTTTTTATTATATTTCCAGAGAAATATGACATTTGCTAGAGGCTCAATATGTAACTGTTGATGGAATAAATGAGTTAACGCACTACCGCATTTCCTCTTTTCAGGGGTTAAGTACAAGTTCTATTCTGTGCCCCAGGTTCCAAGCATGATGTTCAATCTCATTAATCAATGATTTAAATAATTTGATCAAATTATTTTATCAGAGAACACAAAGCTTTAAAACAAACTTTTGTTCCCACTCAGATCTATTATTTACCTCCATACCTAAATACTTTGCATTCTTCTGAAGTTTCGCTTCTTTATTAAAAACAACAAGAACAAAGAACTACATCAAAACTGTACCCCAGAGGAGCCAGAAGCTAGTGGCTAACAAATGCAGGACTCAACAGCCAACAGCTAAACTGAGATGGGAAGATCAAAGGCCTCTGTAAAGTGAGAGCTGTCTGGGCTCTGCTCCCTGGACTGAAGGAAATAAACCAGAACATCTTCCTCAAAGCGATTTTACACATTACTGCCTCTAACTTGGTATCATTTAGCTACTCTGTTCAGATTAAAAAAAGAAAAAAAAAAATCAATGAAGTACTCGGATGAGACTTCAACACATCACTCAACAGAATATTTTTAAAGTTTCAATTTCCAGAATTGTTATAAACAAAAGCAGTTGCTCCTATCACAGTAATTGGACTCTGAACAAGCTGTAGCACACATTCACGAAGCAATTCATTGGGTAATTCATTGGGTTGAAGAACCAAACCAGGGATCTCAAATACATGGCACCTGGGCCCCCGACTTTGTGTTTGTGCTGCAGTAACAGAATAGCAGACATTGTGTAAATAATAAAGAGCAGAAATTTATCAGTTCCCATTTCTGAAGGCTGGGAAGTTCAAGATCAAGGAGGTGGTATTTGGAAAGAGTCTTGTTGTTTCATCATCCCGTGGAGGGAAGGCAGAAGAACAAGAAAGGGTATGAGAGAGAGAGAGCAGGGAGCTGAACTCACCCTTTTATAATGGCATTAATCCCACTCATGAGGGCAGAGCTCTCATGGCCTAGTCACCTCTTAAATATCCCCTTTCTTCCATGCTCACAAGCCATTTCACAGTATGGCAGCATACTTCTCCCCTTCATGGATGGCCAGGACCCTCTTATAAAGGGCTCACAAGATTAGGCTAGGTCCATACAGGATCATCTGTGAACTCAAAGCCAACACATTTGGGACTTTAATTGTGTATTTAGAATCAATCCCTTCACCTTGTCATACTTTCTGGTTTGCAGCAAATCCCAGGTTCCACACAAACTCAAGGGAAGGAGATTCTATAAGGGTGTTGATATGGCTTGCCTGTGTCCCCACCCAAATCTCATCTTGAATTGTAACTCCCACACTCCCACACTCACAACAAAACTAACCAACACCAACATTACAGATGCCCAAGAAACAGAAACTATCTGAACCATCTTACCCGCAATCATCCTAGTCCTGATTGCCCTTCCATCTCTACGCATCCTATACCTAACAGACGAAATCAACAACCCTTCCTTTACTATTAAATCAATTGGACACCAATGATACTGAACCTACGAATACACAGATTACAGGGGCCTTATCTTTAACTCATATATTACCCCCACTATTCTTAAACCCAGGAGACCTTTGACTTCTAGAAGTTGACAACCGAGTAGTTCTCCCAATTGAAGCCCCCGTCCGTATAATAATTACATCTCAAGATGTCTTACAGTCATGAACTATCCCCCACATATCCCTAGTAATCATAGCCTCTCTCATTCAAACCCCCTGAAGCTTCTCTGGTGCAATTATTCTCATAATTGCCCACGGACTTACCTCCTCCATACTGTTCTGCCTAGCTAACTCAAACTACGAACGTACTCATAGCCGTATCATAATGCTCTCCCGAGGACTTCAAACCCTACTCCCACTAATAGCCTTTTGATGATTCACAGCAAACCTTACCAATCTTGCCCTACCCCCTACCATTAACCTAGTAGGAGAACTCTTTGTCATCACAGCTTCATTTTCTTGATCTCATATTACTATTATACTAACAGGGCTCAATATAGTAATTACAGCCCTCTATTCCCTCCATATATTCATCACAGTACAACGGGGAAAACTCACATATCATACAACCAACAGAAACTGTAGCAGCCCCAATTTCCCCCTCCGTTGTCCACAGCAGACATCCTGAATTCATCATACAGTCCTTGTCATGGGTGGAATTCCAGCAGCCAGCACTTGGTCATCAGGATTGCCATAGGAGAACACATTCATAACCCCTTGGGGTTATACATAACCTGAAAGTCTTTCCCACCAATTCAAGGTCACCAGTTCCCTAACTCTGACACACCATGTATGCTCATTAAAAGGATAAGATGAGGCCAGGTGTGGTGGCTCATGCAGGTAATCCCAGCACTTTCGGAGGCCAAGATGGGAGGATCATGAGGTCAGGATATTGAGACCATCTTGGCTAACACGGTGAAACCTCGTCTCTACTGAAAACACAAAAAAATTAGCCAGGCATGGTGGTGGGCGCCTGTAGTCCCAGCTAGTGGGGAGGCTGACGGGGGAGAATGGCTAGAACCTGGGAGGTGGAGCTTGCAGTGAGCTGAGATCGTGCCCCTGCACTCCAGCCTGGGCGAGAGAGTAAGACTGTCTCAAAAAACAAAAAACAAAACAAAAGCATGAGATGATTTAGGAATTACAACAAACCTTCCCTATCCATTCATTGTGGTTCCTCTCTAAGCTTCTCACATGTTCATCCTCAGTTTGGCCGAGTTTGGTACACCTAGAAAAAAGGCCAGAGACCCTAACCCTGGCATTCAAGGCTGTCCACAATCTGGTCCTAGACTATCCCTCTAGCCTCATTTCTCACTGCAGTCTTTCACTCATGCTGTGTAGTGGCTTTAATAGAGACTCCGAAAATTCATTTCCATCCAGAACCTCCAAATATAATCTTATTTGGAAATAGGGTCTTTTTTTTTTTTTTTTTTTTTTTTTTTTTTTTTAAGAGGCAAGATCTCTGCCATCCAGGCTGGAGGGTAGTGGCACAATCACAGCTCACCTCAGGCTCAACTTCTGGGACTCAGCTAATTTTTAAAATTTTTATATAGACAAGAACTCATTATGATGCCTTAAACTCTTGAGCTTAAAGGATCCTCCCCCATCTCAACCTCCCAAAGTGCTGGGATTACAGGCATGAATCACCACACCCAGCTGGAAATAGGGTCTTTGCAGACTGCGTTAGTTTGGTAGGACTTTCATAATAATGTAACACAGACTGGGTGGTTTAAACAGAAATATACTTTACCACAGTTCTGGAGGCTCTAAGTCCAAGATCAAAAAGTGTCAGCAGGATTGGTTCCTTCTAAGGGGCTCTCTCTTCTTAGCTTATAGATGGCCATCTTCTGGTATCTTCACAGTCTTTTCTATGTGTCTCTGTGTCCTATCCTCCTCTTCTTTTAAGGGCATAAGTTATATTGGGTTAGGGTCTAACCCTATGAACTCATTTCACCCTAAATACTTCTTTCAAAGCCCTATCTCCAAAATATAGTCATGGATCACTAACTACAGGATTATATTGAGAAATGTGGTATTTAGGCAATGTTTTTGTTGTGCAAACATCGTAGAGTGTCCTTCACAAACCTAAGTGGTATAGCCTACTACACGCCTAGGCCATGTGGTGTGGCATAGTGCTTCTAAACTACAAACCTGTACAGTATGTTACTGTACTAAATCCTGCAGGCAATCTTAACAAAGCTAAATATTTGTGTATCTAAACATAACTAAATGTAGGAAAGGTACAGTAAAAATATGGTATTATAATCTTACGCAGCCACAGTTGTATATGCAGTCCATCATTGATTGAAATGTCGTTATACAGCCCATGACTGTATACGTTTTGAGGTACAGGGATCAGGACTTCAACATAAGAATTGGAGGGGCTATGACACAAATATGTGTTAATATCAGGTCATACTGGATTAGGATGGACTCTAAGTCCAATGATGGATGTTCTTACAAGAAAAGGAGAAGAGACTCAGATATACATACGGAGAAGAAAGGCAAGTGATGATAGAGCAGAGGTTAGGGTAGTGTAGCACCAAGCCAAGGCACGTCAAGGATCGCCAGCAACCACTAGAAGTCAGGAGAGAGCATGGAATAGATTCTCCCTCAGTCTCCATAAAGGAGCCAGCACTGCCAACACCTTCATTTTGGACTTCTGGGCTCCAAAATGAGAATCATTTTTGTTTTTTTGTTGTTGTTTTTTGTTTTTTGAAACAGAGTCTCACTCTGCCGCCAGGCTGGAGTGCAATGGCACGATCTCGGCTCACTGCAACTTCCCCCTCCCGGGTTCAAGCGATTCTCCTGCTGCAGCCTCCTGAGTAGCTGGTATTACAGAGGCACCCCCCACAAAACCCAGCTAATTCTTGTATTTTTAGTGGAGATAGGGTTTTCACCATGTTGGCCAGGATGGTCTTGATCTCTTGACCTCATGATCTGCCCACCTTGGCCTCCCAAAGTGCTGGGATGACAAGCATGAGCCAACACACCTGGCTATTGTCTGTTATTTTTAAGCCACCGTGTGTGTGGTCATTTGTTACAACAGCCCCAGGGAACTAATACATTGGTTTCAGTTCTGGCAACAGCACTTGTAACAGTCACCATTTATGTAGCACCTGAAATGTGCCCGACACTAGTCCTCTTAGGATGGAGGAAAAAAGTTATGTGCTGCAGTAGAGAATCAAAGGAAAGTTGAAAAGGGAAGGAACCAAAGAGCATCTAATAAGCCTTATGAAATTTTATGCCCCAGTAGACTAAATAACAAATACCTAGCATCTGACAAAGAATATTCACTTACAAGCATTTCTATTCAAAGTTGGTCCATAGATTTCAGGTAGAATTCATCTGAAATGTCAAGAAAGATTATGGAAGCAAGGCAGAGAGAAAACGTAAAAAGCCTTTTGAAGGATTTCTGTTATTGTTCAGGTTAATGCTAGCTGACGAATCCTCACGGTTTGGGAGATACTAGCTCCTGTTATGTAACTCATTATCACAAATCTTCCAATTTATTAAGGATGTGTCTGGTGCTGAAGTAGGATTTGGCACTCCAGCTGGAAGCCAGGAGACGTGGTACCATCCTCAATGCACAAAATTCCACTAAAAGACAGGTCCAGACTCAGTACCTAAAGATACCACTCGGAGTGATACCCAAAGGCCAAACTCAACCCAACAAAGTTGGTGAGTTGCAGGAGTTCAACATCAGTGTCTGGCTCCAAGAGAATTTTTAAAATTTTTTATTTTTGAGACAGAATCTCACCTGTCATCCGGACTGGAGTGCAATGGTATGATCTTGGCTCACTGCAACCTCCACCTCCCAGATTAAAGCAATTCTCCTGTCTCAGCCTCCCGAGTAGCTGGAATTACAGACATTCACCACCACACCCAGCTAATTATTTGTATTTTTTTTTATTTTTAGTAAAGACGGGGTTTCACCATGTTGGCCAAACTGGTCTTGAACTCCTAACCTTGGGATCTGCCCACCTTGGCCTTCCAAAGTGTTCAGATTACAAGCGTGAGCCACTACGCCCAGCCTAAAGCTTTAATTCTTGTTAAATAACACTGAGATGGGTTAGATCCAGGGACTCAAGCTCCACCCTCAACCCAAATGCAAGAGGAATAAAACACTTGCTTCACACACAGTTGGGATAATATGTGAAACATGAATAAGGTTTTAAATTACATAATGATATTGAGTCATTCGTAATTGATAATGATGCTGTGTTTATGTAAAACCTTTTAGGAAATGCACACTGAGTTATACAGAGGCAACAGAACATGTCTGCAACTTTCCCTTCAGTAGTTCAGAAAGAAAAAATAATTACATATATGGAGAAAATGATAATGCAATATGACAAGATATCAATTGCAAAATCTGGGTGAAGGTCACTTTTTGTATTATTCTTGCAACTTTTCTGTATGCTTGAAATTTCAAAACAATCACCCAAATGAGAATTTTGTAACAAGCAAGCAAACTAACCTCATTCACTCTCTAGCACAGAGTTTACTAATCTTGGCATTGCTGACATTTAGGATCTGTGGATTCTTTATCAGGAGCTGGAGTGGCCTGGGGCCGTCCTGTGCATTGTATGAATTTTAACAACCTCCCTGGCCTCTGCCCACTGGATGCCAGCAGCATGTCCCAATTGTGACAACCAAAAATAGCTCCACATATTGCCAAATGTCATCTGGGATAGCAAAAATCACCCAGCCAAGAACTACTGCTCTAGCACTTTATTTCCTGACAAGACTAATGGGGGAAAAACCCATAGTAGTAGTAGGGGATGTTGTGGGAGAAGCGAGCTCATCCTATCTTTATCATACATGCACTTCCATTCCTGCAATTCCTTCAACAACTATTTTACTGAGCTAACTATCAGTCTGAGTCCAACGCTGTGCTAGATTTTGGAGGTACAGATGAGCAAGTTAGAGAGGACTTCTGTCCTCACAGTTTCTATCTAGATAGGTAAAATACATAATAAGCAAAGAAATAAATATCATTTCTGACAATATGACAAAATATCAACAAAAGGTTGACATGGTAAAGGGACGTAATAAATTGACAGGATGAAAATGACAAAAGAAAAAACAGGGAGATGAGAGATAAAGTGACTAGGGGAGCAACGTTAGACTGGATAGCCAACATTCTAACAGAGTCCTCTTCTCCACTGAAATAGTGGGAAAGGTTGATTTTATAAATCACCAGGTCAAAAGCCCAAGAAAGGAAGAGATGCAAAGAGAAGTGACTTACCCCTAAATCACCCAGCAAGTCAGGGACAGGGCAGAGACTTCAATTATTGTTTCCTGTCTCCCAAACCAGAGCCTGGAACCTATCAGCCAAGTTCTATGTCAGGAAATGTCAAGGGACTTGGAGTCAGAAGATCTAGACTCGGCACTTACAACCCGATTTCACATAAGGATAAGGTGTTAGGCCCTCATTTCCTCATCTATCAGTGGGAATTAAACCATCACTCACAGAACTGTGAAATAAGATTTGAAGCCAGGGGCAGTGGCTCACCCCTGTAATCCCAGCACTTAAGGGAGTTGGGGGCGGGTGGATTGCTTGATCGGAGAAGTTTGAGAGCATCCTGAAACATGGCCAGACCCTGTCTCTACAAAAAAATACAAAAGTTAGCCAGCCATGGTGGCACAGGCCTGTGGTCTCAGCTACGCAAAAGGCTTAATTGCCAGAGCCCAGGAAGTCAAGGCTGCAGTGAGCTGTGATCAAGCCACTGCACACCAGCCTGAGTGACAAAGTGAGACCCTGTCTCAAATAAAGATTTGAAAATACGATTTATGAACAAAGGTTCTAGACATAGCATCTTCAAAAGTATTTCCTATAAAACCAACATATCTTGCTATAGAAAATTGAGTAGAAAAAAACATGTTAAGAACTGCCCTTCACCTGTCTTTTCATTTATCCAATTAACATTTATTGAACGCCTGTATCCAGCAGTGTCTAAATTCTGCCATCGCCCATAAAAGTTGCAGAGATTACAAACTGCACTAAAAATTTGTCCTACTTTATTTTACTTATAAAATAAGCACTTTTTATCATTTTTATAATGTGCTTTCCATGGTTCCATAATATTCCAATATACAAATCCATTTAGCACATGCATGATTGCCATGTTTTGAATCCATTTATGGTTAAAGATTTAAACATTCTAAATACAAATGTTGAGCTGGCTTTCAATAGCAGAGGACAAGAGAAAAAAAATATACCAGGTGCGATGGCTCATACGTACAATCCCACACTCTGGAGGCCAAGGTGAGAGGATCACTTAATCACTTAAAGCCAAGAGTCCAAGACCAGCCTGGGCAACATAACAAGACCCTGTGTCTACAAAAAATAAGCCAGATGTGGTGGCCCATGACTGTAGTCTTAGCTACTCAAGAGGTTGAGGCAGGAGGATCACTTGAGCCCAGGGAATTGAGGCTGTAGTGAGCCATGATTCCAACTCTACACTCTACCCTGGGCTACAGAACAAGACCCTTTCAAAAAAAATTTTTTCACTGTTTAAGTAAAAATATTTTCCATTTTTCTGATTTTGCATATCATGCTGTAATAAATCTTTATAATTTGTTTTTAAAGGAACATCTGTGTGATTTTTGTGTGTGGTTGACTTTTCAACTTTAGATTTTTCTCCCGTTAGACTTCCAGAAGTGAAATTATAGTATCAAAGAGTATTTACTGTAGACTTTGTTCCATGGTGCAAAACTGCTTTCCAAAAGGCTTGTGCAAATTCAACTGGGAATTCACTAAACACAGACATACACGACGATGGAGATCAGCATTAAATGTTACCAATAACAGGCTGGGCGTGGTGGCTCACACCTGTAATCTCAGCACTTCGGGAGGACAAGGTGGGCGGATCACCAGGTCAAGAGATGGAGACCAGCCTGGCCAACATAGGAGCATAGAGAAACCCCATCTCTACTAAAAATACAAAAATTAGCAGAGCGTGGTGGTACATACCTGTAATCCCAGCTACTCGGGACACTTGAGAATGGTTTGAACCCGGGAGGAGGAGGTTGCAGTGAGCCGAGATGGTGCCACTGCACTCCAGCCTGGCAATAGAGCGCCCCGAGACTCCGTCTCAAAAAAACAAAAGTTACTATTTTTTTTTTTTTTTTTTTTTGGAGACAGTCTTGCTCTGTGGCTGGAGTGCAGGGGCCTGATCTTGGTTTACTGCAACCTCTGCCTCCCGGGTTCAAGCGATTCTCGTGCCTCAGTCTCCTGAAGCACTTTTAAATAAAGTAGGGAGCACAACAAAGGAGTTTTAAAAAGGTCTCAAAACGAGCCATCAAGGATAGACTCCAAGGGCGGCTAGAGTCCTCAACTTGGAGGAAGGGTACCTTTACAGCAACCCCTTCTCAAACTTGTTTATGTGCTTGGACATTTCAATGGCCCGGGTAGGCAGCGTGTCCGGGCCCGAGGGCTGGAGTGCCGCCCGGGGGAACGGCTGCAGGGCGGGATCCCGGGGGCACAGCTCAAGGCAGGCCAGGGAAGGACGCGCCGGGCAAGGGGCACAGAGACTAACGGGCAGGACGGCGGCAAGGCGCTGGCTCCAGTCGCGGCACCCGGCTGCTGAGGGTCCTGCTGCTGCTTGGGGCGTTCCAGGCGGACAAGCACCTTCGGCGGCCCTGGCAGGGCGGTGCCTGGGGTGGGCGCTGGGCCTCCAAGACCTGCAGCCAAGCTTGGCGCTGTCCTCTCGGGTCCAGGTGCTGAAGTGTTGGCCGCGAGCGGAGCTGCTGTAGCGCCAGCTTTCCCAGGCTGCTGCTGGTGGAATTGGACCACAGAGGGCTGCTGGAGCGGGGCCACTTTTTCACCTGGGTAAGGCATTGTCCAGCAGCACATGATGTCCAGCAGCCTCCTGGAGAGGAAAGGGAAGCGGCCTGGCTTCCATCTTCTCCTGGGCACCCAGGTGAGGAGTAACCCAAGGGAATAGACCACCCCCCCCCTCTTACCCTCACACTCCCTAGTGCAGCCGATGGCAGAAACTCAGTGACAATTGATGGAATGACCGTCTTGCCTCCCTCTCTGTAATGGGGAAAATAGCCAGAGACACCAAGCCAGCTTTTTGCGAGGAATCAAGACAACTCACGTGGTTAACTTGGTTTCTGCATCTGTAAATTGCTGGGAATATTTAAGAACATCTAGAGGCCAGGCACAGTGGCTTCCGCCTATCATCACAGCACTTAGGGAGGCCAAGATGGAAGGATCACTTGAGGTCAGCAGGTGGAGGCTGCAGTGAGCTGAGATCTCACCACTGCACTCCAGCCTGGGTGACAGAGCAAGACCCTGTCTCAAAAATAAACAAGAACATGTAGAGAGTGGAATATTCCTGTTTTATTAAAGTTTTTGTGACCATTTTGTGAGATAACGTAGGTAGAAGGGCATTACAAAGTTTTTTGCTCATAGAAGGTGCTTAGAAAATTAAAATTACCACCAGCTGCAAACTGATTTCTAACAGTGGAGATAAACGCCTTCATCTTTTTAGAAGCACTCGCTCAAAAATGAAGTATCAGGTGGCTCTAAGAGGTGATAAATTTCCTGAGTACTTGGAGTACTCGGGAACAATGGGAAAATTAAAATGAGAAGGAAACTAAAATGACAGTAATTTTCCAAGGTGTAGATTTAGTCACAATGACCAACCTAAATCAGCTCTATAGCTTCCCTTCAAAAAGTGAACACTGTTAATTTTAATATGTCTTTTAAGCATGGTATCATTTGAAGGAAAAGACAAGGTACCATTTAACCTTCTAACAGTATGACTTTTTTCACTTACAAAAAACGTAGTATGACACGCGTTTATTTCTTAGAATTCTAAGTCACACTGTGTGACAACTCAAGTTTATCTGGTGATTTTCTTTGAATATTCACATACTTTTTAATCTCACAATAACCGTATGATGTAGGTTTTTACTCTCTCATTTTAGTGATGAGGAAATTAAGGATCAAAGAGATTTGAGCTTGGTGATTTGCTTAACGCTGCACAGGTTTGAAGCTATAGAGCAGCATTGGAGTCCAGATTGGCCTAAGTCCAGGGACAGTGCTCTTTGGGTTGTGTTTTACCTATTAAAACTAACTATATTACCTAATTAACCTATTAGCATTAGTAACACAAAGCTGTCATATTTATGTAGGTATGTCTAGAGAGCAGATTCTCAAAGACAAAACATCTCCCCCACAAATCAAGTACCAAGCAAGACTAACTTGCAAAACAGGTTAAGGTTGCTTACAGCTGTACCTTACAGAACTTTCACAGTAATCAAAAACAAACTGGTCAAATGAAAAGCATAAATTTTGTCCACATACTACAAATATTAAGTTTCCAGCATATTAGGCACTATTCCAGATTTTTAAACATGCAGCCATTAACAAACATGCGCGATTGAAAGGAACTGCATTGGATCACCTGAGGTCAGGAGTTCGAGACCAGCCTAGCCAACATACAGAAACCCTGTCTCTACTAAAAACACAAAACTTATCCGGGTGCAGTGGTGGGCGCCTGTAATCCCAGCTACTTGGGAGGATGAGGTAGGAGAATCACTTGAACCTGGGAAGCAGAGATTGCAGTAAGCCAAGATCGCGCCATTGCAGCCTGGGAAATACAGCGAGACTCCGTAAAAACAAAACAAACAAAAACCCTGCATTAAATGGTTAATAGGCGTTACCCTCCGGGTGACATAATGTGGGTGAATTTTTCTTTTACACTTTCTACAAGGAGCTTTTTTTTGGGGGGGAGGGGGGGACGGGGGGCAGAGCTAGCTCAAGTTTTATTTTGGACAAAAAAAAAAAAAGCGTAATAGACTTGTTTTGTAGCTGGAATGGAAGCATGGGCAAGGGGAGTCCCCAGATAGTAAACTCCCCTGAAGGTGGGCTGAGGACTAGGGCTGAGCCTCAGGTGGGTCTCCCGTTCCCCTGCGCTCCGCGCTGCACAGCGGCCTCCCTTCCGGGCTCTGGTGTAGCTGCAGGGAGCGCAGGCTAGGAGGGACTATTGCAGCTGTTAACTTGGGCAGGACGTCAGGACTTGGACACCAGCTTCCCATCACGGGTCTCAATCTTCACAACCACAGCCCTGGTGGAGCTGGAGCTCAGGTGGTAGCTTGTGAGGCCCCCTTAGGACGAGCTCAGACCACCTGCGTAGCCACTGGTAGTTTTCGAATGGATACTCATGTTCTGCATCCCAAACTCCAGCCGGCTCTCCTCGCCCTCCAGCAGCTTCCTGTAGGTGGCGATCTCAATGTCCAGGGCCAGCTTCACGTTCATCAGCCCCTGACACTCATACGCAGCTGCCGCGCCCTGTCCTGCTTGGCCTGCTGCAGAGCAGCCTCCAGCTTGGACAGCGTGGCTTAACAGCCAGCTCCCCACGCTGCTTGGCATCTGCGATGGCAGCCTGCAGGGAAGCCTGCTGGCCTTTGAGGCCCTCAATCTCAGCCTGGAGCCGGGCTGATGTTCTGGTTCATCTCAGAAATTTCAGTCTTTAAACGCCAGATCAGGTCATCCCCGTGCTTCCCAGCCAGCGCCTGCAGCTCCTCATACTTGATCTGCTACATGCTCTCAGCCTTAGCCTGGCTGTGGTTGGTGATCTCCTCGTAGTGCGCCTTGACCTCAGTGATGATGCTGTCCATGTCCAGAGCGTGCTGTTGTCCATGGACAGCATCACAGACTTGTACAAGATCTGGGACTGCAGCTCCCAGATCTCCTCCTTCATACATCTGCCTGAGAAAGTTGATCTCCTCAGTCAGCCCTTCCAGGTGAGACTCCAGCTCCACCTCCACCTTGTTCATGTAAGCTTCATGCACATCCTTTTTGATGAGGACAAATTCATTCTCCATCTCTGTACGCTGGTTGATCTCATCCTCATACTTGTTCTTCAAAGTCCTCCACCAGCCCTTGCATGTTGCCAAGCTCTGCCTCCAGCTTCAGATTCTCCTGGCCCAGAGTCTCTAGCTGCCGCCTAAGATTATTGATGTAACTTTCAAACATGTTTGTCCATGTTGCTCTGAGCCATCTGCTGCTGCTGCTGCAGGAAGCTCCACTTGGTCTCCAGCATCTTGTTCTGCTGCTCCAGGAACTGTACCTTGTCTATGAAGGAGGCAAACTTGTTGAGGGCCTTGATCTGCTCCTTCTCCTGGGTGTGCACGGCCAGGATGTTGACGTCCACCCCCTTAAGGGGGCTCAGCAGGCTCTGGTTGACCATGATGGTGGTGATGTCTCCCCATTCCACTGGCCCCACCATAGCCTCCACCCCCGCCACCCCAGAAGCTGCTGCTGCCCACTTGTGAGAAGCTAGAGAAGCTGATGCGGTCACCGGACCCACTTGTGTAGGAAAGGCTGCTGAATGAAGGCCCAGGGGCCAGAGGTGGACACCTTGTAGGACTTCTGAGTCACCCTGATAGACAAGGTAGAGGCAGGAGTGGAGGTAGGTGGGCTGAACCAACCAGATTCCAGAAGGAGCAGAGAAAACGCTTCTTGGTCCATAATTTTTAAATCAAAAACCACGTTTTATATATGTAACTGCACGTCAGTATGCCAACTTAATACTTCGGTGCTTGTTAGACACATCCTACTGATTTGAGAGCTTAGTATTTCAGTAATGCAGTATTTCCATTAACTTTCAGCCTACGTTATTAAAAAGATCTAAGAGCTAAAACGCATCCTTCACAAATCCAAAGAAAGGGGGTTAGGGACAGAGAAAAAACAAGTTGCATTAAGTGGAGGACTCAACTTTTGCAATTGCCAGTAAAGTCGATCTGTTACCCAGAGACCAGCTTGTATCCCAAAATACAATACAGGGAAATGGATTATGACTGGATACTCAACCTCACAACAGTAGAAGAAAAAGTAATCTTCACCTGTTGGGGAATTCCCACCAGAAGCAAAACAACTTCATATTTTCTTTATGTTTTTTTCAGATATTTTCTACCAAGTTACTTTTGCCTAACAATTCATACACCATCACAAAAGATGAAGAGCTCAGTCAAGAGATTTAAGAATATATGGAATGAAAATTTAAAAATTCAAAAGACTCTTTTCCCCCTGAATCCAAAAACTACTGCAGAGAAGAAACCGGCTCTGTTCACAGGCATCTTCAAAGGAGGACACTCTTGGCAAATACTGTCCTTCAACCTCAGAGAGGAAACTCCCTGTTATGTTTAATGTACATTTCTCCTGCTTTGAAGCCTCCCTTTCCCTGTTCCCTTGTTGAAGGTTTCTGTTGCTTTATGGATTTTAAAATATGCAGATTTTTTATTATTTCAGCTTCTTAAAAGCCTCATTTGCTGAGAAAGTGTCTCTTAAAAATGCATGAATTCTGTATGGTGCCAGAAATGTACAAAATGTAGGAAGCTTAAGCTCTTTTTCCAGAGGAAAAGTCAAAACTGATGGTCAAGATTGATAAGTTAGCTATAGCCCAATGATAGCAAAGATTGTGTTGGAGCCATAAATGTCTCTTTACAAATGCCAAGGGCCTAGGCAGACATTTTAAAAGCTCCATGGATATTTAATCAAGCATGCCTGGATTTGTTGACCTAGAGCTTTTGGTATTTATTAGCAATTTTCTGTGTTAAGAATTTTTTTAATCAGATGAACTTTATGGTGGTCAAAGGTGAAACAAGTAATTAAAATTAATAGCAGCTCTGAATAAATGAATAACCACCACCAAACCAGAGAGGGAGGTTATCTTACGTTGACAGCTCTCTAAATAGAAAAGCTATGTCATTAGGCAATGAAATTTACTGGCCTGAATAGCCCATAAATAAAAGGTTTCTGTGGCCTACCAGTTGTTGATGGGGACAGAATAAGCGCTCAATACCAGATGCAATGCAGCAAAGTAATTAAGGCTCAGAACTCAGACCCGGGTACGAATCAAGGATCCTTTAGTTAGTACTTAACTAGAAGACTGGGACTAGTTAACTTCTCCATGCTCAGCTTATCCACAGGCGGGGATTGTTGTGGTACTTACCTTTGTGTTACTGGGAGGATTGAGTAATAATCTTCATAGATGCCTTAGTCAATGCACTCATGTATGTAACGAAGTGAATGCTAACAATTTTGATTTTGGAGACAGTCTCAACTCCGTCACCCAGGCTGGAGTGCAGTGGCATGATCCTTGCTCACTGCAACCTCTGCCCACATTCTGGGTTCAAACAATTCTCTGCCTCAGCCTCCCAAGCAGCTGGGACTACAGGCACCAGTCACCATACCGGGCTATTTTTAAATTTTTAGTAGAGACTGGGTTCCACCTTATTGGTCAGGTTGGTCTCCAATTCCTGACATCAGGTGATCCACTCACCTCAACCTCCCAAAGTACTAGAATTACAGGCATGAGCCACTGCGCCTGGCCAACTATTTTTGTCCTCCTTTGCATCATTTCATATGAGCACATATTCCCAAATGTGAAGACAATGACTCTCTCCCTTTATCCTCCACTCCAGGCATCTGCTGAATCCTCCAAGTGGAACAGAACAAGGGGAAGATCCCTGGAGATCAGATTGTCAGATCCAGTATCCCATGTGCTGACCTGCCATGACAAAGACTGGCAGGGAGCCCGCTATAGAGGAAAAGAGTAAGGATTGGCCAAGTTGAGTTCACGTACGGGTTACATCAGTAACTAGGGGCCGGGTGAGATTAGGTGTCTTAACTTCTCAAACTTAAATTGTGTATGCTTGTACTAACCTCAGAGGATTATTGTTGAAAATTAAATGGAATGAGACATGGATGTGTCAAATGCAGTCCTCTGCCCAAAGCAAATGTTCAGTTAGCACTGGTCTCCTTCCTGGCACTCAGTCTTGGGGTGACCTTTTCTGAGCTCTCCACAACCTGGCCTTTTCTTTTGGAGAGTTCTGAGTATAATCCAACAGGTGGACACCTAAGCAGAAGGTAGAAATTTTATTCCTACAAACACACCACATGTTATTATAGTAAATAATCAGAGCATGATCAGGGCTTGACATTCTAGAAAAAGAGGCAGCATAGCAGAAATGTTTTGGGCATACGTCAAAATGAGGGCAGACTAAAAACGGCCACAGTCACAAATCATGTGGATGGCATTCATAGTCCCCGCTCTCTCAGCTTCAGTCTCCTTCCCAGAAAAAAAAGGAAATATCTATAGTATTAGGTACTCTTCTCAAAAATAATTCTACCATGCTACTCAGAATTAACCTTTTCTTCTACAAGTGGAATGACCGGCAGGAGGGGAAAAGCAGAAGGTCCTTGTTCAGCTCCCTCTTTCTCATCGTCCTCTGATATTTCTTCCCCTGGGATGAAAACAGTCCTCCTATCTCACGTGTAAAGTTAAAAGGACTTTCAGGGTTTACTGAGAATTCCTTAAGAGGAATGAAGAACCTCACTGTATGAACAAGAACAAGCACGTCCATGGCATTTATTAAGTATGCTTTACCACTTTATTATATATTTTAAGTTCTGAGATACATGTGTAGGACTGTGCAGGTTTATTACAGAGGTAAATGTGTGTCATGGTGGTTTGCTGCATCTGTCAACCAATCACCTAAGGTATTACGCCCCACATGCATTAGCTATTTAACCTGATGCTCTCCCTCGCTCCAACCTCCAACAGGCCCCAGTGTGTGTTGTTCCCCACTCCCGGCCTTCACCAGTTATTTTCTATGGGATCAAATATAAGCTTTAGTGTTCCGATTTCAAAAAAATGTCGGTGGAGCTGGACAATCTTAACCTCAGACTACTGATCGGCAAATAGGGATATGTATGGTTATAAGAGCCTGGCACAAAGAAAACACTCAGTGTTTGCTTTCTTTATCGAGATGGAGTCCTCACTCTGTCGCCCAGGTTGGAGTGCAGTGGCGCGATCTCGGCCCACTACAAGTTCTGCCTCCCTGGTTTAATCAATTCTCCTGCCTCAGCCTCCTGAGTAGCTGGGATTACAGGTGCCCACCATCACACCCAGCTAATTTTTTCAATTTTAATAGAGATGGGGGGTTCACCCTGTTGACCAGGCTGGTCTCTGACTCCTGACCTCAGGTGATCTGCCCGTCTTGGCCTCCCAAAGTGCTGGGATTACAGCCGTGAGCTACTGCACTCGGCCTGCTTTCTATTTATATGCCTCAGAAGGACTGTAGGCCCACTGAGGTTACAGATTACTCTTTTTGTATATCCCAGAGATCTCACATAGCTTAGTATAATACATTAAATATTTGCAAGGTGGGTCAAAACACCTATTTCAAAAACAAGGAAAAATATTTCAGCATAATGCCCCCATGTCAGATGAACAGAGAAGATGAATTACCAAGGTATCATCCCATAGCTAGACGCATGGTCTTACGATGCAGATGTTTTTCCCCCAACTCAGATATGTATTTAATAATTATAGAAATCCAAAACAATCAGCATCTAATCTTGAAGTCGTGAATGAACCTGTGAGTTGGCTTAACTAGGCTCAGCCACTGAGCTGCCTCAGCTAACCAAGGAACAGTATGTGATGATTATGGTAACTTCCGTATGTCTCAATCTTACATATTTAGTTTCAATAAACCATTTGTACCAATGGCTCTGGAGCTTGGAGGAAGACTAAAGGAAAATGTAAGCAACTCTGAGCAGTGTGTGGGCCTGTGCAGCAGAGCTATCCTTTGAAGGAGAAAATTAACAAAGCCCTTTCTTCCAGTATCAGGACAGTCATGAGTGGTCCTTTTTTCCCCAGTATCAGGACAGTCATGAGTGGCAGTCCTATCCAAATGGGACACTACAGCTAAAAGGCTAGACTCTGCCCTCTTCAGCTTTGAGCTATAAGAGGTTTTCCCCCCGCAGGCAGAGGCAAAGAGCTTGCAACGGGGAGTTTTCAGTGAATGAGCACCACGACATAGTCGTTTCTGATCCCTCCCCATCTAGTTGTGAAAAGATGAAGCAAAGGAGGCAAGAAAAATGCTGAATCTACAAGACAATAGAAGGGACAGTGCCGTCCTTATCAGTACTAGTCCTGGTGGACGCACCGCTTTTCAGCTACACGATGCTACTTGTTTCCCTTCATTTCCTCTGTTTCCCTTCATTCCCCTCTGTTGTGATCTGGAATCAATTCTAAACCTCGGCGTCTTATGAAGCTGATCCTTAAAGACCTGCAAAAGCAGGTTACTTTTGAGGTACTTACTCACATCATGTACAAATAGAGCCGTTATGCACAATGTAGCTTTGCGGAGATCTGCCACTAGCAATTAGGGAATTAATGCTCTAAAATCAAAGCAAGGAGCCTAGAGTGTTGCACTCTATGGAAGACACAAAAGTTGGAGCAGGACTCTATGGGAGCTGCCCAAGACCTGATGGCATGACATATCTGAGTAATTCATCTGTCTGTCATGAATGATTCTATACTTTGGCTGAGACATAGTTCTGGTGAGAGTTTTATTCTCTCAGGACATTACAAAGGAGGGAACATAATGTAAAGGAAACAACAAATACCACAGTGGAAATCCAGTTTTGCCTCAAACTAGCTGGGAGACCACAGGTAAATCATGGCAGGCCTCAGTTTTTCTGACTGCAATTATTATACATTGGACTGGAGGGTCGTGAAGTCCTTTTCATAGGCAGACATTTTGTATGGCCACAAAAAGGCTTAAATCTCTGAGGTCCTGAAAAAAAATAAGTACATTCCTCCCCATCCCCACCACCATTTAGGGTAGTTTTACTGAGTTTTCCGCAGGTCCCCTAATAACACTTCCTCTTCGGCTGGGCATGGTGGGTGAGGCAAGCAGATCACCTGAGGTCAGGAGTTTGAAACCAGTGTGGGCAAACACAGGGAGACCCCGTCTCTACAAAAAATTTAAAAATTAACTGGGTGTAGTGGCACATGCCTGTGGTCCCAGCTACTAGGGAGGCTGAGGTAGGAGGATCACCTGAGCCCAGAAGGTCAAGGCTGCAGTAAGCTTTGATTGTGCCACTGCACTCCAGCCTCAGTGACAGAGACCCTTTCTCAAAAGAGTACATTCATAGTGACTGCTGGCCATTTAGTAGAAATGGCCCATGCCTGTACACAACTTTATATAACTAGAAAAGTCTGTTTTTTCTCTCCCCATGTCCAAGCCTATTCCTTTACGCATGCAGGTAACTGTCATTGACACCCCGATTCCCATTTCTCCTAATTCCAAAACAGGTAACCCTAAGAAATAATTCCTACAAGGACAAGTCTCAAGTGCTAATCAGCAGTCATCTGGTGACGGTGGGTAGGTCTAATGCTACACAAAGGTTGCGTCCAGCAGAACCCAATTCCATAGGAATCCAAACTCCCAGGCTGGTGGGCAGCAGTGCTGGGGACCAGCTCACTGCAGAGTCAGTCTGGAACACCCCACTGGAAGATCTCATGGTGACATAGACCCTAGAACTGCATTGTCATAGATGGCATTCACACTGGCACAGAGGCTGCAGCTCTGTCACCACAAGCAACCAGCCCACTCGCCACACAAAACAGTAGCAGTAGCTTCAGCAAAGCCAGTACCTTGTTCGAGTCCTGGGTGGTAGCTTGTGGGAGTAGGAGTGGGACTTAGATTTCGGGGTCTGGTTTCCTTCTTTAGTTTCTTCTCCTGATCCACTTCACTGCTTTGAAGGTATCCTTCTTTCCCCCTCCTGAGGTTCCTTAGCTCGCTGCTTGACCTCAGATTTCTCTGCCTCTTCTTCTAAACCCACCTGCACGGCCTTCACTTCTTGTGACACCTTGCATGCGTGCTGCTTACATTGCCTCTTATCCAAGCAATCACCTGCCACCTTGACCAGGACAGGATCCAGGGAGATACCTTACAGTTCCAGACAACTTCAGGTTCTTGAGCTAAGCAAAGCAGACAGGCAGGGTGAGCAGCCTGTTGAGGAGAACCAGGTTCTGGAGGTTGACCAGATTGCTCAAGTCTGTAGGCAACTGTTACAGCCCATTTTTTCTTCCCCGTTCTGTGCCCTGCCACCAAGACAGTCTCTGTCATCCAGGCTTAAGTACAGGGGTGCAAGCATGGCTTACTGCAGCCTTGACCTCCTAGGCTCAAGCCATCCTCCTGCTTAGCCTCCCAAGTAGCTGGGACCACAGGTGCATACTACGTCCAGCTTTTTTGGGGGGTGGGGGGCGCGGTAGAGACAGGGTCTCATTGTGTTGCCCAGGCTGTCTCCAATCCCTGGCCTCAAGCGATCCTCCCACCTCCTGCAGCTTGTTCTTAATCTAGCCTCACCAGGCATGTGAGGCCACCTAAATTCAACAGTAGAGCCTCAGATTTCTTGCAGAGAAGATCCAGCATGGGGGCCTTTGGAAGGGCAGCCAGCTGCTTGAGGACCTTCATTCAGGTTGTCCAGGCTCAGGTCCAGTTCATTGTCTCCTGCTTCTCAGAGGCTCCCGCCTTTACTAACAGCCTTGGTCATGTTGACCACTGGCTGAGTGGGCTCAGCTCCAAGGCTCCCAGGCATGGGGGAAGGGGAGCTGAAATGCCTTTGTCAGTTCTGTGGACCCCACCCAACTCACAATGCCTGGCCCTCCACCCTGAGCGCCCCAGGCCTCACTCCCACTGGTGCCACAACGACGACCTGGATCAGGATTTTTCGTTTTGCCATCCACGCATAGCGCCAGAGAGTCCCCTGACTGATGTTAGGTATCAACCCAGGACCACTTAAAATCAGAAAGAAATCAACAAGCGGAGATACGAATGAAAAAAGGGAGGTTTTTATGCTAATTCTCTATTTCGTTGAATTATAATAGAAAGCACGTCAGGGAAGCTTGCACTCTCCTCCATAAGGCACACACATAGGTACATATGCAAACTACTTCACAGTTTTAGGGGCCTTGTAAACTCCAGCTCATAATCCCCTATTTTTATCCATTTCAAGCTCTCCGTCTAAATCTTGTAGCTGTGAGGCATTCCTCAGCTCATTATGGACTTCTGGTAAAACAGGTGCAAATGGTTCAATTGCATTGGTTTGTGGAGACTCACCTGTGTCATTCTAATGTAGATCCAAACTCCCAAACTACCAAGATTTATATGCTTGCCATGCTGTCCATCTTATAATTTTGAGACAGTCTCACTTTATCAACACACTGCAGCCTTGACCATCCAGGCTCAAGGATCCTCCCACCTTGGCCTTCAGAATAGCTAGGACCACAGGTATATACCGCACCTACCTAATTTTTATAGTGGTTAGGTCTTGCTATATTGCCCAGGCTGGCCTCTAATTCCTAAGGTGGTCCTCCTGCCTCAGCGTCCCCAAGTGCTGGGATTATAGATGTGAGCCACTCTGCCTACCAGAGGCTATTTCCTATTCCATTTTATATTAATCCAATCCATTCTAAAGAATGAAGGTTGAGTAGTAGCTCATAATGACCAGTAACTTCCGCCTCTGGAAACCTGTTTAGAAAGCTCTCAGCCAGGTGGCTTCCAGGATACATGGCCAAGGTGACCTTCTCACCCGACTGCACAATGGCACCTTGACAGACTGAATCGTCAGCCTAGGAAGTGTGACGGACAACTTCTCTAATCAATTTGTGTAATGCAATGAACATGCCTTGGCACTAACCCAGAAGTGCTCCAGCTTTGGACCCAACATTGATCATTTCACATGAAATCGATCAAAGAATCCATTATCCTCTCTTCCAGAAACTGATCCGTCATATCTCACACACATTAGGTGAAAACCGGAGTTGTCCAGAGATGGCATATACATTAGCTACTCACAAAGCTGGACAAAAGAGAGCCAAACCTTTCATTGCAAAAGTTACTTAACTCACCCGCTTTATCTGAAGTGTCTTTTTGAAGTGTCACGTTTTCAGTCTCGCTCACCACAATCTCTGCCTCCCAGGTTCAAGCAATTCTCCTGCCTCAGCCTCCCAAGTAGCTGCGAATACAGGCATGCACCACCACGCCCAGCTAATTTTGTATTTAGTCGACACGGCATTTCTCCGTCTTGGACAGCCTGGTCTTGAACTCCCGACCTCAGGTGACCCACCCGCCCATTTCCCAAACAGTTGGGATTACAGACATGAGCTACTACACCCGGCCATAATTGGTTATTAACAAATGTCCTCACTTTGGTAAACAGATCCTATAAATGCACACTCAGAACTTCTAAAGATCATTGGTAATTGTATCAATGTAATAGGTTTCCATCAAAGGTAACTACATTTTAAAATTGTTTTGCATAATTTGAGTACAAAGATTGCTCTTTTATGAGTACTTCTATTAAAAAAAAGTATCCTAAAGCAAGGCAGCACATTTCTCAAGCTTTTTCAGAAGACTTTTTATAAAGATGGGTCTCACTTTCTTGCCCAGGCTGGCCTTGAACTTCTGACCTCAAACAATCCTCTGGGTCTCAGCCTCTCAAAGCACAGAAAGTTCTTTTTGATCCACAACTACTCAGCAGTAGGCTGGGCATGGTGGCTCACACGCCTGTAATCCCAGCACTTTGGGAGGCCGAGGCAGGCAGATCACCTGAGGTTGGGTGTTCGAGACCAGCCTGACCAGCATGGAGAAACCCTGCCTCTGCTAAAAACACAAAATTAGCCAGGCGTGGTGGCACATGCCTGTAATCCCAGCTACTAGGGAGGGTGAGGCAAGAGAATCGTTTGAACCCGGGAGGCAGAGGCTTGTGGTGCGCCGAGATTGTATCCATTGCAGTCCAGCCTGGGCGACAAGAGTGAAACGCCATCTAAAAAAAACAAAAAAACAACAAAAACAAAAACAAAAAACAAAAACACCTCAGCAGTTTAAACGAACTCGTAGCTTAGCCAAATCGTGGCCTTAAGGAACGAACCACCTCGGTCCCTCAGAAGTCGGTCACACGCTCCCAGTAGGGATGGCTTCTGTCTATTTTGCCAACTCGGGCTGTGCCTTACATACTTCTAGAGAATATTGTGAAGATTAAACAATCACAATACCAGGGAAGCAGGGTCATAGTCATTTGGTGTATGCTTGATTGCAGCTGAAGAGTAAATTGGAAGGAGTGTAGTCTTTTGTCTCAAACTCCCACCTCTTATGCTGGGCCTGCCACAGATTTGCTGAATGGAAACGTCAACATCTTTCTGGATGTTTTCTCATCTCTCAAAACAGGTTAACAGGACTAGATCTGATGTTCTTGAACTCCTCAGTCTTAGCCATCTATTTTACTGCAACTCTCCTAGTGGCCCTCCTGAGTTACCCATCATCTGGAAGCAGTGTTTCTCAAACTTCTTTTTCCCCATTATCAACCCCCCCGCCCCACACCAAGGAGCTTTTTTACATTTTCTGATTGCAACCCTATTTTTGTCATCTTCAGTTTCCCGGGGTAGTATCTTACGTAATTATAAGATTATGTACTATTACATAACATATAAGAATATTGAAACTAGGAAATTCAGTATCAAACGAGATGAAATGCCAAAAAAAAAAAACTAGTAAAATGACATTTCGTATTTTCAGATTTGCCCAACCCTATCACACAAAGGCAGCTAAGCATGGTTTCTGCCCATGAAGGCTTATAGACTCCTAAGGCCTCCACAGTTCGAAAAAGTCCCTTATATACTGTGGTTTACGAGAAATACATGAGAGAAAATGCTAACTCCAATAACATTTTCTCACTCTTTCATTCAAAAAACAATCCACTATGATGTTGAAGGAGTTTAAAGTAAAAGTATTTTTAATATCTAAACCAATTCCAGGTAATATATGTGCCTATTTCACTCACACAACTACACACCCAAGTGTGGACCATGCAGTGACTTCCTTTTAAAAGCTACACTGTGTTAAAAATAATTCCTCATGACACTTGTTAAAGAACAGAAAAGCAGACTTTATATAGGACCACTGTAATAGGTATAGGAACCACTCCAGTGTTGTTTTGCAGTAGACTGAGCTCAACTCCTAATACAAGAAAAAAATGGGGATTTATAGTCAAGGATCTATCCCTCGACTCCCCAAGGATGAATGAGTCAGAGGATGAGAAACAACTAACAGAAAACACCTAGGATCAGCCGGGCACAATGGCTCACCTGTACTACCAGCACTTTGGGAGGTGGAGGGGAGCGGATTACTTGAGGTCAGGAACTCGAGACCAGCCTGGACAACATGGCAAAACCCTCTCTACTAAAAAGACAAAAGTTAGCCAGGCGTAGTGTCACACACCTGTAATCCCAGCTACTTGAGAAGCTGAGGCATGAGCATTGCATGAACCCGGAAAGCGGAGGTTGCAGTGAGCTGAAACCACACCACTGCACGCCAGCATGGGCAACAGAGCGAGACTCCATCTCAGAAGACATTCAGGGTAAGTGTATTCTGCATAAACCTAACAGAATTCTTGCTGAAAGCAGACCAAAATAGGTATCACGTAGGGACAGTGGAGGAGCAAAGACCAGATCCAATTCCGGGATGGGGGATTCTGGCAAACTGACTTAGCAGGATTCCTGCCCAAATTGGGTAACACAGAGACGAAAATGGAAGCCCAAAAGTCAGGGCTTAGGTGGAAAGGGTTTAGAGAAGCCCGATTAAAGTTTGGTCAAAAAAAGAACCTTTGTCAACGAAGAGAAAAAAAACAAAGGTAACTCCACTGTGGAGAATCTTGGTTCACGACAGCCTCAACCTCCCAGGTTCAAGCAATCATCCCACCTCAGCTTCTCAAGTAGCTAAAACTACCAGCGTGCACCACCAGGCCCAGCTCATTTAAAATTTGTTTTTCTAACTAGGTGCCCAGGTGATACAAATCCTGCTGGTTCATGACTACACTGAAAATAATCTAAGTATATCTCTTGAAAACCAGTATCACAGAAACCGTTTCAAGTAAGGCTCCTTCTGCTCCAATCTCCATGGTCAGACATTGGGAATGAGCTTGCTGACTTTTCTGGAGTTCTCCTGGAATATCCCCCCTTCTCCTCCGACAATGCTACTATGTAATTTCTTACTGCTTAGTATTTCAGTGTAGCTGGCACAGTTTTTTAAGTTTGGGTAATTTTTAAATTTCAGGAAAGAAAAGTAGAGAAGTGAGAGATAAGATGAACACTGCATTGTCTACCTCTTACTAGGTTTGTGAGTTAATTGTCCCAATAATCTTTTAAAGTGACTATTCCTATTCTACAAGTCAGGAAATTTTGGCAAGTTCTTTTCCTTGTAAGCTAAAGGTGCACACGCAGACAAGGTGAGAGAGGCAGACAGATTCAAGTTTTCTTATTTACAACCAACCAAAAAATAAGTCAAAGAAGCAAAGAAAACAGCAAGTATTTTCTACTCCCCTCAAATCTTTGCTCTTATTGACCCTACTGCAAATTTGCATGTCTTCTCCAGCTAGAACTTGCTATAGTTTGTTGTTAGCTAGTTCATAGTTTATATTCTCGCTTTCTAACTATTCTAAGCATTTTTAGTATTCTTTCTAAACACTCTGAAATTAGGATTTTCAGAAACAATTTTAAAGCAAAATACAGCACCTATCTATAGCACATTCCCCTTACATACCCTCAATGCCCTCTTTTTTATATCAAAGTGGTATAAAACAACACCCTTTGGATTACCCTTTATATACCCTAGGCCTTGGGGGTGGGGGAAAAGGGTTGCCTTTAGCCCCAGCTGATTTCAGTTAAGCATCTCAAGGTAAAAGTGATGTTTCAATGTATCAGACCCCTCATTTGGAGACTGATTCATTCAGAGTGGGGTGGAGCCTAGAATCTGGAATCTGCTCCATCGCCCCAACTCCATGAGCCTTGGGGCCCCAGCAATTTGGAAATCTTTTCTTTTTTTTTTTCTTTTAATAGAACTAGAAGTCTCATTATGTTGCCCAGGTTGGACTCAAACTCCTGGGCACGAGCGTTTCTCTTACTTTGACCTCCCAAAGTGCTGAGATTACAGGCATGAGCCACCTCACCTGGCCTTCTTTTTTTTTTTTTTTTAATCGAACTATTCAGTTAGTTATGTTCCAGGTTGAGCATCCCTACATCCAAAATACCTCAAACTTTAAAACTTTTTGAGCGCCAACACGATGCCATAAGTGAAAAATTCCATAGCTGACCTCCTATGATGAATCATATGTTTCATGCACAAAATTATTTAAAATATTTTATAAAATTAGCTTCAGGCCATGTGTATAAAGTGTATGTGAGACATAAATAAATTTCATGTTTAGACTTGGGTCCTATCCCCACGATATCTCATTAAATATATGCAAATATTCCAAAATCGAAAAAAGAAAAAAATGAAAAAAAACTGAAACCCTTCTGGTCCCAAGTGTTTCCGATTAGAAATACTCCACCTGTAGCTCTTTAACTGCGAGCGAATTGGAACAGGACACGTTGTTTGTCTCCAGGTCTTCTATCCAACCCTTCTCAAATGGTTTCGCGAGAGAATGAACCCCTATACGCCTTGTAAGAGTTAGAGGAAGAGGAAAGAAGCACGCAAAGCAGCTTCACAGGTTTATTCTCCAAAATAAATGGGGCTTCTGGCCAGTTTCCGTCAGGAGCATTCCCTTTGAGAGACTAAAGACATTCAAGGGTTTAGGAAGCGGGGAGCTTATCGTAGGTTCAGAATGTTTCCGTGTGAGGGAAAGTTGATTACAGCGTTGGTCGGAGGGAATATGCTATCTCAGGGCTGGCATGCTTCTGGTTGGAGGGGGGTTTATCTTAGGGCAGCAATGTTTCTGGTTATGCTGACATTAGCCGTTAGGCTGATGTTTTGGAACTAGATTGAGACTTTTTTTTTTTTTTTTAATCAAGAGAAACTTAAAATGGTGGTGTTTGTCCAAAATGGCGATGCTCCTCTGTCAATCCAGTCCCTATAGTTACAAAAAGGACGAGGGGTGGCGTGTTCTTTCTGGCTAGTTCCTGCTGAGGGTGCCGTGGGGAGTTCTCTAGTTTTGGAGAGTAAACCTGTTTTTGACTGTTAAGCCACTTGTGTTTCTTTTCCTCTTTAACTCTTACATCCTTAATTATGAAATAACTTCTTCCCTACGTATCTAGGGTACCGTCACTGTGCCATCCTTGGGAGGAATGAGAAAATAGTCACTGCAATAATTTTCTGGAGGGCTGATTTTTCCTGTGGGACACTGATGGAGAAAGGCTACAGCCCAATGACTAGAAAAAGGCCTGGCATGGAGTTCATGCCCTCAGAGCTCATGCAGGACCCATCTATGAACTACACGCATATTGACTCATTATCCTCACATCAACCCTGGGAGGGAGACACTGTTAATAACCTCATTTTATGCATCAGGAAACTGTTGCATTGTTAAAGCTTAATCAGCTTTATTTGTTCCCCATCATTGCTGTCACAAATTGCCACAAACTCACTGACTTCACACAACACAAACTTACTATCTTATGGTTTGGGAGGTCAGATGTTCAAAGTCAGTCTCCTTGGGCTAAAATCAAGGTGTCAATGGAGATGGTTCCTTCTGAAATTCTGAGGGGAGAATTTGTTTCCTCGCCTTTTTCTTTTCTATTTTTGAGACGGATTCTCACTCCGTCAGGCTGGAGTGCAGTGGCTCCATCTTGGCTCACTGTAACCTCCGCCTCCTGGATTCAAGCAATTCTCATGCCTTGGCCTCCCAAGTAGCTGGGATTACAGGTGTGTGCCACCATGCCTGACTAATTTTGGTATTTTTAGTACAGACAAGGTTTCACTATGTTGGCCAGGCTGTTCTCAAACTCCTGAACTCAGGTGATCTGCCAACCTCAGCCTCCAAAGTGCTGAGATTGTAGGTGTGAGCCACTGTGCCTGGCCTTCCTTGCTTTTTTCAGCTCCTAGAGGCCACCCGAATCATTTAGTTAATAATCCCTTCTTTGATGCACTCCAATTTCTTGTTTTTGTTTCTAAAAAGCAGTTCTGTAACTCTCAACCCAGAGATATTAAAAGTGTTTATAGGCATAGTATTGGTAAATCAAGTAAATTGTCATGTCCTCTTTAAGGACAAACTTCCAGAGGTTTGAATATAAATTTCCATATGTGTTATTGATTGTTGTGTAACAAATGGCCCCCACAAATTAGTAGCTTAAAACAGCATTTATGATGTCAGTTTTCTTTGCCTTTTCATTACCCTTCTCTACAGACCTATGTAAACAACTTTTGTATATGCATATAGGATAGCTTTTTTGAGTGTATACAGCTGTATATAAAAGCAGCTGATATTCGTCTTGTGTCAACTGGATTTTTTTCACTTGTGCATTTGCTACATTTTTCAGAGGGTTGATTAAAGTTGTACGTGCTTAGTATGTGAGAAAAAAACTGCTTCTGTCTCTGGGCCTCTCACAAGGTGGCAATTAAGGTGTTGGCAAGGGCTGCAGTCATCTCAAGACTTAACTGGAGTCCTTGTGTACATGAATGTGCAGGGTGTGACTCAGTTTCCAAGCTCACTCATGTGACTCTTGGCAGAAGACATAAGTTCCTTGCTACATGGGCCTCTCTATAGGACAGCTCACAGTGTGACACCTGACTTTTTTCAGAGGAAGTGAGCAAACAGCCAGAGAGGTGGAGCACCCAAGATTGAAGCCACAGCCTTTTTTTTTTTTTTTTTTTTTTTTTTAAGACGGAGTTTTGCTCTTGTAGCCCAGGCTTGAGTGCGATGGCGTGGTCTCGGCTCACTGCAAGCTCCACCTCCTCAGTACAAGCAATTTTCCTGCCTCAGCCTCCCGAGTAGCTGCCACAGACTTCTTATGACCTAATCTTGGATGTGCTATCCCATTTCTTCTCCATGTTCTTCACATAAGAATGTCAGTCAGTCCAGCCCATATGCAAGAAGACGGGATTTCAAGGGCATGAATACCAGGGGTAGGGTCACTGGAGGACACATGGGAGGCTGTCTTTTATACCCTTTGAGCATTAAGTCAGAGATGTACTTAATGAACATGCAGCATTACTAAGATTCTAGGCTAAATGGCTCAAATGCATATTGGATTATTCTTCTGAGCTTATTGTTTATTTAGACAAAAATTATTAATAAAATATATTGGGAGAAAAAAGGAAGAAAGGACGAAATTATCTTTAATTCCCCCACACTAACATACATTTTTATTTTTATCTTTAGTTCTTATTCAAATATATAAATATTTTTACATGATTATAATTATTTTTACAGTCTTTTGTGTCCAATTTTTAATACTTGGCATCATACTACAAAGCATCAACCACATTTCTAGACAATCTTCATAATTATTTTATTTTATTTTATTTTTTGTTGAAATGGAGTCTCACTCTGTCACCCAGGCTGGAGTACAATGGTGTGATCTCAGCTCACTACAACCTCCGCCTCCTGGATTCAAATGATTCTCCTACCTCAGCCTCCCAAGTAGCTGGGATTACAAGCATGCACTACCACCATGCCTGGCTAATTTTTGTATTTTTTTAGTAGAGATGGTGTTTCGCCATGTTGGCCAGGCTGGTCTCATACTCCTGACCTCAAGTGATCAGCCCGCCCTCCGCCCCCCAAAGTGCTGGGATTACATGCGTGAGCCACCGCGCCCGGCAGCACCATCATTTTAACACACTAGAGATCTTCATTATCACAAAGTTACTCGTTCTCTTAAAGTAAGACCTTACACCTTCCTAAAATGTAATCAAACTTTTATTATAAATAGATGAAAAGCTGTAGCTATAAACTATGAGAATAAGTTTATTTTATATTTATCCAAATGTAGTTCAAAATAGCAACTTCACTGAATCTTAGAAATAAAATGAATAAAATGTCAATTTTTTGGAGGAGATGGTTAATTTTTTCTACAAAACTGTGTGACAGCATTGCAGACCTTACCCTTCACAATTGACTTGAACATTAACATCATAAAGAGGGTCCTGTTTACAAAAGAATAGTCAAGAACTTCATGAATTTTTAACATTGGCTTTTTTCTAACCCTTTAATCCAAATATATTTTTAAAGTGTCCGTCATCGTCCTTTATCCAACTCAACTGTTAACTAGTTTTCTTTTGTGAGTTCCTTTGCCTATAATTGAAGCAGTTCTCTGAAATCACCCAAATTGATTTTATGAAAGCCCACACTTTTGGAAAGATTTGTAATTCTGCTTTGCAATCTATTTACATTGACTGTACTTGCATTGTATTGCTAAATGTTGATTATCAGTTGTCATTCAAAAAGATATTGATAATGCTCAGGGACAAATCAGAAGTTACTGTCAATAACGAAGGTATGTTTTATGGGTATTTTATTGGTGACAAATTCATTACTGAGCAATTTCATTTCATGTTTTAATTCTCCTGATTGTAATATGGTGACTCTGGAGACTCAAATATTAAATATTGGTGTAAAGACATCCTCTTGCCATTCAATCTTGTCTATATTTTGAGCATGAGAAGTCTTTTTACATATATAATGATAGTCCCAATAGTAATAATGACAATGGTTACTTTCTATTTAGTGTTCTATTCTGTGCTAAGCATTGGATAATACTGATGAAAAGGTTAACCATTGTAATGTAGTATAAGGGCTTGGGTATTAAAAGGAATATGATGAATCAGTGAATACTGCAGGAAAAGGTATTTGGGAAAATATAAGATAGTCAGACAACTTAGCTTCAATATGCATTAAACATTTTTATTTTTCCTTTCTCTTGGGTTTTAAGATGTAACCTTGAGGTAAACTGCAGAAGCCTTTCCTTATCCTTAAAATAGACTCCACGGCCCTCCCGTTCTCACTCTCTTCACATTTATCTAACTGTGTGCCAGCATCTAATTATGCGTTGTCTTAGAAGTTCTAGGAGCTAATCTTGAAACAGACCAAGCCTGGAGACCCAGTTGCAAAGTTGCACAGATGGCTTCAAGCTGGCGAATTAACAACCCAGCCATTGCTGAGAGGACTTCAGCCTGATGTCCAGGTGGACTGGGACCCAAGATGGCCACCAGAACAAGACACGAGGACATTGTACTCAGCCGGATTCTTGCATGCCTTCCTTATCAAGTTTTCCCTTTTTAAAACCCCTGCCTTCCCCCTCAACCACAACTGAAGCAGTTACTTTGGATAGGAATCCAGCTGCTTCCCCTTCAATAGTTTTGGTTAATAAAGTCACTTTCTTTCTACCAGAGCTTGCTCTTGTTAATTGAACTCTGCAAATGGCGAGCACCTGGACCTGCATTCTGTTAAAATAATATGGAGGGGACTTTTATTAGATAAAAATTATAAGAGGCCATTGTTTTGGACTAAGCTCCTGCACTAGGCCCCAACGGAACTGATTAAAAATCAAAATGGAGTCACTCATGTTAAAGTTACATGTCACCAAACCTAAACTAAGTTTTTGTCTGACCTTCCTAGAAATCCAGAGAAGGAAAAATAGCCAATTTCCCAAACAGGCCAGTTTAAATCTTCAGTTTTCCTATTGTTCTGTCTTCTTGTCTATGCCTTTCAAGAAAAAGTAACTTTGACAAGTAGTGAATACACTCTGTATACGCTCTGTTCTTGGTTTCTGTTTTCTGTAGCTTTACTCTGTCTTCTAAGGCCAGCCTCCTCTGCTTGGCTCACTGGAACACTTACTCTGTTTTATGGAACAAAGTGTTGCCCTATCCTAGAGTCATCAGGTCAGTTGAGATCTTTAAACTTAATTTGTTGTAATTTTGGTTTTTGACAATTCAAATTGTTTAAATCTCGAGAAAAGAAGATTAAGATGAACGAAGAGTAAAGCTCAAAATCATCCAACAGTAGCAGAGGGCTCAAGTGAGATAAACTGCCTTGGATAGGGGGCCCGTCCTCATGTTCCTACTGTATGAATGAAAAGTCCATCTAGGCCAGGGGCAGTGGCTCACTCCTGTAATCCTAGCACTTCGGGAGGCTGAGATGGGCAGATCAGATCAGGAGTTTGAGACCAGCCTGGCCAACATGATGAAGCCCTGTCTCTACTGAAAATACAAAAATTAGCCAGGCATGGTGGCACATGCCTGTAATCTCAGCTACTCAGGAGCCTGAGGCAGAAGATACTGCTTGAACCTGGCAGGCAGAGGTTGCAGTGAGCTGAGATCATACCACTGCACTCCAGCCTGGGTAACAGAGTGAGACTTTGTTTAAAAAAAAAAAAAAGAGAAGAAAATTATCCACCTGCAAATGAGGCAGCAGAACTAGAGATGGAGGGATACATGGTCTTGTTAGCTTTGCCTGGGGAGCCAAGAGGGATTTGGTAGGGGGAGATTTATTCAAGAAAAAGTGAGGAACTCATTGCTGTAATTAAAACTGGTTGCAGCCAGGCATGGTGGTTCACACACGTAATCCCAGTTACTTGGGAGGACTGCTTGAGGCCCAGAGTTCCAGACCAGCCTGGAACTCCAGACCCTGTCTCAAAAAAAAAAAAAAAAAAAAAAAAAATTAGGTAAGCATAGTGGTTCCTGCCTGTAATCCCAGTTATTCCAGAAGTGGAAGGATCACTTAAGTTCCGCAAGTCGAGGCTGCAGGCAGCTGTAGCCGTAATCACGCCACTGCAACTCCAGCACTCCAACCTGGATGACAGTCAGACCTGGTCTCTTAAAAATACGAAACAAAAAATCAAAAACTGGTTGAATCAAGTTTCCCAAGAAGCTAGTTTAGACTCATTGTTTTCGCAGATGTAGGCAAGGTAAATAAGCAAGACATTTTCAAGAATAGTTTTTCTCGGCCGGACATGGTAGCTCATGCCTGTAATCCCAGCACTTTGGGAGGTAGAGGTGGGTAGATCACCTGAGGTCAGGAGGTCGAGACCTACCTGGCCAACATGGTGAAACCCTATCTCTACAAAACTACAAAGCATTAGCCGGGCATGATGGCAGGCACCTCTAACCCCAGCTACTTGGGAGGCTTAGGCAGGATAATTGCTTGAACTTAGGAGACGGAGGTTGCAGTGAGCTGGGATGTGCCATTGCACTCCAGCCTGGGCAACAAGAGCAAAACTCTGTCTCAAAATAGGATAGGATTAGGATAGGATTAGGATAGGACAGGACAGGACAGGACAGGACAGGACAGGACAGGATAGGATAGGATAGGATAGGATAGGATAGGATAGGATAGGATAGGATAGGATAGGATAGGATAGGATTTTCTCACCAGTTCTACCTAGAGTCAGAGCTGCATAGAAGGAACCCTAAAACTGGGCAGTGGGAGATGACAGTCATTTTCTTGGCCTATGGGTTTTGATTAACAGACTTGTTTTGCTTGCAGCTGTGGCCATTTGCTGCCTTGATTGCTTTTCTGGCCTTTGGTGTCCCAGGTAGTGCAAAGCCCACCTGAAGGAGTTAGGAGCAGTAGAATGAAGGTGACCCCCAGGAAACCGTGGTGTACTTTACATATGCAATTTCAATTACCCTGCTTAGCAGGTGGTAGTGTTCTACAGATGAAGAAACGAAGGTAGTGGAAGGTTAAATTGCCTACAGCCATGCTGCTGATTAAATATTGACTCAGGGATATAACCCAGGTAGGTTAACCTTGAAAGCAAATCCTTCCTGAAAAAGGCTGGATTGTCTCCTGCGGACTGTGAGTCAAGGGCACCTGTTAAGATAATAAGCTGGGAAAGTTGCCCTTTCCAATACATATAAATATATTTTTTAAAAGTCACATTGAAAAAGTAGGAGTTATAGGAAAATAAAAACAAATTATTGCAAAGTAATTTTTTCAATCACAATGAATCCACATTTCTCTTTTCTATGCCAGAATAACTCACTCAGTCTCTCTCAATCTCTCTCTCTCTCTCTCAGTCCTTGTCTCTTTCTCTCTCTCTCTCTCTGTGTATGTTTAACAGGCATCTGAGAGTGAGGGCTTGGATGGGGGGCTTGGACTAGAGATGAGGTGGAAGGAATGGAGAGACTGGACACTTTAGATTCAAAAGGCATTTTGGGACAGAATCAGCAGGGTCAAGCTTGCCTGCAGGGTGTGTGGCTTTGGTAGCTGGGAGTACGGTGGTGCCATTTCCCAACAGGGAAGTTTGGAGAGGACTGGCCTCCCATGGGCTGCAGCACTGCGTAGTGCTGGAGGGGCAGTCTTACCCCAGAGGCAGGGCAGGGCCAGGGATATGACCTGGAAGAAGACACTAACTGGTCAAACGGTTACCTTGGGCTGCTGACCATTGCCTCACTCTAAATAACAATTGGCACTTCTAAGCCTGGCACAGTGGCTCACACCTGTAATCCCAGCGCTTTGGGAGGCTGAGGCGGGTGGATCACCGAGGTCAGGAGTTTGAGACCAGCCTGGCCAACATGGTGAAACTCCATCTCTACGAAAAACACAAAAATTAGCCAGGCATGGTGGCGGGCACCTGTAGTACCAGCTACTCAGGAGGCTGAGGCAGGAAAATCACTTGAATCCGGGAGGCAGAGGTTGCAGTGAGCCAAGATCGTGCCATTGCATTCCAGCCTAGGCGACAAGAGCAAAACTCTGTCTCAAAAACAAACACACACACAAAAAAAAAATAAACAAAAAATGTTCACTTTTTAGCACCATCTAAGGTTTTCACATGTCTTAATGCCCTGACTTTCCTAAATCAATAATGAAAAAAAAAGTTCTTTTTTCTTTTTAAGACAGAGACTCAGTCTGTCAGCCAGGCTAGAGCACAGTGGTACAATCAGGACTCACTGTAACCTCTGCCTCCTGGACTCAAGTGATCCTCCCATCTCAGCCTCTCAAGTAGCTTAGACTATAGGTGGGAACCACCATGCCTGAATAATTTTTATAGCTTTTGTAGAGATGGGTATTTGTCATGTTGCCCAGGCTGGTCTCAAACTCTCAGACTCAAGAGATCCACCCACCTTGGCCTCCCAAAGTGCTGGATTACAGGGGTGACAGGCATGAACCTCCATGCCCAATCTAGGTCATTCTTTCTTTTTCTTTTCTTTTTTTTCCTTTTTTTTATTGTTTTGAGAAGGAGTCTCATTCTGTCACCCAGGCTGGAGCACAATGGCACGATCTCAGCTCACTGCAACCTGCACCTCTTGGGTTCAAGCGATTCTCGTGCCTCAGCCTCCCAAGTAGCTGGGATTACAGGCACCCGCCACCATGCCCAGCTAATTTTTGTATTTTTAGTAGAGATTGGATTTTACCATGTTGGCCAGGCTGGTTTCAAACTCCTGACCTCAGATGATGTGCCTGCCTCGGCTTCCCAAAGTGCTGGGATTACAGGCATGAGCCACTACGCCCAGCCTAGTTCTTTCAATTGGCTTCATGTATTATACTTATTGTGTTATTGTTATATGATAGTACTATATATTACTTATTTCTCTCTTCTTGCCTATTGAATATAAATATTCCAATGGCTCTATGAAAAGATTTTTAAAACCATCAAGGCAGCCTGTGAATTCCTTATATTTGTGATCAGGTAAAATAATGCCGGTATACCACTAGCAGTGCCTGGAACTAAACCACAAAATAAACACTAAATACGTGATGTTACTTACTGCTATTATTGTTATATGGTAAATATTTTGACTTGGTATCTTGCAATGTTCACCTTCTTTTGGTTTTTATATTAGTCACTAAATCTGTGTAATCTGACTTCTTTTAAACTTCTGAAAATAAGGCCATTAATATATGAATTACAATGAAAGTGAGTAACTATGAGGACCCTTTTTTTTTACTTTTTATCTGCAGTGAATTATTGACTTCAGTGGATTTAATCAGCACTCCATTGCAATCTGACTGACCCTGAAAAACAGGAATATTTTTAAGGCAAATTGCACATTTCTTCCATGGCTACACACAGTATTTGGATGCCAATATTTCTTCTAATGAGTTTCTACACGTTACTAGCCTATTGATGCAGAGTGAAGGTGGATGGCAGGCATTCTTGGGTGCTTATAAAACTCCCCTCCTCACCCCAGCATCAGCACACACACCGGCACACACATGCACACACACCCAGCATCTTTTGTGTCAACACAGTCATTACTGCATTCTTGGGCCAGGACAGCGGTAAAACTGGGCCCCTTCCTGGACTCAAGGCTGAGTCTGGTTTAGTCTAAAGTGATCATCAGGATGCCATCACCCTTGCCAATGATCAAGGATGGATGTGTTGCAAAATTCTGGCCAATGAGGGGTGTACTGGGAAATTTCCTTCATTCTTGAACAAGGGTACAAGGAAGGAATGTTTTTCTACTCCTAGATATAATCTTCTCACCTTTTCCAAGGCCAGTATATCCGACCCATGAATGGAGCCAGCTGATGCCCCGAAGAGAATAGCAGAATGAAAAGATTACGGCTGGGCGCGGTGGCTCAAGCCTGTAATCCCAGCACTTTGGGAGGCGGAGATGGGTGGATCACGAGGTCAGGAGATCGAGACTATCCTGGCTAACACGGTGAAACCCCGTCTCTACTAAAAAAATACAAAAGACTAGCTGGGTGAGGTGGCGGGCGCCTGTAGTCCCAGTTACACAGGAGGCTGAGGCAGGAGAATGGCGTGAACCTGGGAGGTGGAGCTTGCAGTGAGCTGAGATCCTGCCTCTGCACTCCAGCCCGGGCGACAGAGCAAGACTCCATCTCAAAAAAAAAAAAAAAAAAAAAAAAAAAAAAAAAAAAAAAAAAAAAAAAAAGATTAAAAGAGCCTGGATTAACCAGGCAGGGGTGCTGCACGCCTGTCATCCCAGCTACGTGGGAGGCTGAGGCGGGAGGATCATTTGAGCCTAGGAGTTTGAGGTTGCGGTGAACAATGATCATGCCATGGTAGTCCAGCCTGAATGACAGAGCAAGGCCCTGTGTATAAAAAAGAAAAGAGTCTGGGTTCTGGAATAACCAGCCCGGAAACCACTCTAAGTCAGGAGTTCTAATTATAAGAAATACTTTTGTCCTAACTGTGTAAGCCACTTCTAGTTGTAGCTTGCTAACCTGCATCTCAGAGCAGAACATGCCAGGTGATAGAGTATCTGCATGATTTCAAAGTTCTCTTCAGAAAGCAGTCGTTCACTCAGCAAGTATTCATTAAGCACCTATTATTTGCCAGGCACTTTACTAGGTACTGGGGATTACAGTGATTACTAAGACATGCGTCCCCATCTAATGTCACTAACATTTTATTGGGTGAAACAGACATTAAATGACTAATGCACTTAAAATGATTTATTCAACTAAAATAAAGATAAATGCTATAAGGTGACATATAGGATACTAAATAAACCATTGATAAGGTGCTGGAGAGCCTGTGAAGGCTTTCGGGGGAACCTGTATTTGTGCTGAGCCTTGGGGGATGAGGCTCAGGTCTTGACTATGGCCAGGAGGAATGGGTTGCCTTGAATGAGTTGGACTAATGGTGAATTAATTCCTATGGCAGGGCACACATTAGTGCATTCTCATACTGCTATAAAGAAATACCTGAGACTGGGTAATTTATAAAGCAAAGAGGTTTCATTGACTCATAGTTCCACAGGCTTTACCGGAAGCATGATGCTGGCATCTGTTCAGCTTCTAGGGAGACTTCAGGAAACTTACGATCATGGCAGAAGGCAAAGGGAGCGTGGGCACTTCATACGGCCAGAGGAAGAGCAAGGATGGGGCGGGGCGAGTTCTACACACTTTTAAACAAGCAGATCTTGCGAGAACTTACTCACTGTCGTGAGAACAGCACCAGGAGATGATGCTAAACCATTCGTGAAGGATCCGCCCCCATGATCCAATCACCTCCCAGCAGGTCCCACCTCCAACATTGGGGATTGCATTCAATATGAGATTTGGGTGGGGACACAGATCCAAACCACATCAGGTCACTTTGCTGCCAGAGAAATTCAGGGCTCTGTTTGCAATGAGTCAGGTATTGCAGAGAGTCTGCACTAGTGTGAATCTTAGTTGACCAGCAGAAGCCCTTCATCTCAAAACTCACTGTCATTTGCCAACAGAGGAGCCTGTTACTTCCTAAAGACTCTGAGGCCAGTATCCCTTGTAGAATACATTTTTAGGTTACCCCTAAATTCATTTTTTTTCTTTTGTTTTACCTCTTGCAGATATAACAGAGATGTATTCTTAATTGGGTGTGGGTGACTTTTTTCTTTCCTGGAATAATGTCTATCTGTGTCTACAAGAGCCAATTTCTCAGATCAATCACCTCAAACATTTAATGGACATGTGCAGCACATCCCCCAGCTAATTCACAAAATCTTTAAAATTCTGTGTCCAGTTAATCCATATGTAAGAAAACTTAGGTGACTTCTTCATCTAAGGTCTGCCAAAAACAGTCTTAGCTAGATTAAGTTGTTCTGACTGTATTATCTGAATTTAATAAAAATCTAACGATCTTTACTTTTTATATAATGGGATAACAAATTCAGAAACCTCTCTGGGGATGGGAGTAGGAAAGGAAGTGTAATTGTGTGCGGGAGGCAGTGAGGCAGATAGAACAAATCTGTCTTCTTCAGCAGATTATAAACATTTCACACAGGCGTGGTGGCTCATGCTGCTCATCTCAGCACTTTGGGTGGCTGAGGCAGGAGGATCACTTGAGCCCAGGAGTTTGAGACCAACCTGGCCAACATAGCGAGACCCTGTCTTTCCAAAATAAAAAAATTAGTTGAGTGTGGTAGTATATACCTGTAATCCCAGCTACTCAGGAGGCTGAGGTGGGAGGATCGCTCAAGCCTGGGAGGTCAAGGCTGCAGTAGACACTGCACTCCAACCTGTGTGACAGTGTGATACCCTGCTTCACCAACCCAAAAACACAGATTATAAATTTTTTAAGGGCAAGGACCACATTGGAAGAGGCAGCTGAACATGATGATTAATACTTAGGGCCTTGTGCTCGCTTTGGCAGCACATAAACTAAAATTGAAATGATACAGAGAAGATTAGCATGTTCCCCTGCACAGGGGGAAAAAAAAGAGTTGGGGCCTGGTTTCAAAGGCAAGTCCTGCTACTTACTGTGTGATCTCTGGAAAGTTACTTAACCTCTCTGTGTCTCAACTCATCTCTCTAATGAGAATAGAAACGCAGCACATACTTCATAGGATTGTGCCTTCGTAGGAAAGACAGTCAGAAACAAACTTAATTTTGTTTACATAAAATGTGTGTAAAATGTCAACCTCTTTTGCATCATGTTGCACTTTGGCAGTCCGATAAATCCTATAGACCCCTTCTCAGGATTATATGTTTAAATGCATAAAATAAAATATATGGATGACAAAAAATTTGTAGAATTAAATACCGTTATCAAGATGTTTTCAAAATTTATTATACAGAATACATGCGCTTCTTTAATAATTCATGAAACAAGATCTAGAAGCAAGTCTAATAGCTTACGTAATTTCAGGAAACAATGAGCATAAACAATACTTTGCGATTTCTGCAACAACTGTAATGTCATTTAAAGATATCCATGACTTTTACTGCTGACAAAGCCATAGGTGCCACAATGGAAGAAAGTGCTACATTTCAGTTTGAGGTTAATCAAAATAGAATTGTAATTTTTCTCCCCAAATCTCAGATTAAGAATCCAGGTATAGGCTGGGCGCGGTGGCTCATGCCTGTAATCCCAGCACTTTGGGAGGCCAACGTGAGTGAATCACTTGGGGTCAGAAGTTCAAGATCAGACTTGCCAACATGGTGAAACCCCATCTCTACTAAAAATACAAAAATTACAAGTGGCAGGCACCTGTAATCCCAGCTACTCTGGAGGCTGAGGCAGGAGAATCACTTGAACTGGGGAGGCAGAGGTTGCAGTGAGCCGAGATAGCACCGCTGCACTCCAGCATGGGCAACAGAGCGAGACTCTGTCTCAAAAGAAAGAAAAAGAAAAGATTGTACCATATGCATTTTTAAATTATTAGTCCTTTACAAACAAAATTTTAAATAACTGCTTAATCATTACTTCCATCTTCCACCACCATTGTAAGAAATGTAGTTAGCTTCCTGAGTTCTTGTTAAAATCATGCTGAGAAATTATTTTTGTCAGTCTGCATGATGGATTTCCTGAAGCAGAGAGCCAGGTTCCCAACTCTTTTGCTTTCTCCTCTTAGGTAACGAAGACCATCTTCCATCAAGCCTTCCACACATACAAGATGGACATAGACCCCAAGCAAGGGACACAACAGTGCTTGTGTGCAGTGCAGCTCAGCGGCAGGCTCTTTGACATCTTGCTTTCCCACAGACCAGCCACTGCCACCTATATCCAGGGCAAAGGCAAGGCGGTGATTGTGGAGAGGTAAGTCACCCACGTGCTCAGCTTCAATGCAGGTGAACCAGTGTACCGGGCAGCTTCCAAATACCTATGTAGAATGCGCACCTAGTTGTCTAGAGTCGCTCCCGAATAGTTGACTAGAATGTGCACCGTAGAATGGGAGTGGGTGGGGGAGAAGACGGGAGCAGAGACATATGTTAGACAAGCAGGTTTAAGACTCTGTCTGTCTTCCTGGGTGGATTAAAAATTCTTTAAGGGCAGAGTCTTCAGAGGCAGTAGGACATAATGATCTCTGCCACTTACTACTCATTAATACTAAACCTCTCTCTGCCTCTGTTTCCTCAACTGTATGATAGCGATTTTTTTTTTTTTTTTTTTTTTTTTTGAGACGGAGTGTCGCTCTGTTGCCCAGGCTGGAGTGCAGTGGCGCAATCTTGGTTCACTGCAACCTCCACCTCTTAGGTTCAAGCCATTCCCCTGACTCAGCCTCCCAAGTAGTTGGGACTGCAGGCTCATCATTCCACAGGCTTTACAGGAAGCATGATGCTGGCATCTGTTCAGCTTCTGGGGAGGCTTCAGGAAACTGAATACACGGAACCACGAATAAAATAAATTAAATTTAAATTAAGCTATTTTAATATCTATTTTTATGCTGGGCACCACGCCCAGCTAATTTTCTGTATTTTTAGTAGAGACGGAGTTTCACCATGTTAGCCAGGATGGTCTCCATCTCCTGACCTCGTGATCCACCTGTCTAGGCCTCCCAAAGTGCTGGGATTACAGACGTGAGCCACTGCACCTGGCTAATTATGGGAATATTAATAGTATATTCCTCGTAGGGTCATTGTGAGATTCAATGAGTTAATATACATGAAGTGCTTATTACTGAATGGGCACGTAGTAAGAGCTGAGTGATACTGGCTATTATTTTCCATCTCTTTACCTCTGTAGAGGTTTTTCTGTACTTGGCACAGAACATGAGCAAAATAATTTCTGCATAGTTTTATTTAGTTATTTATTTTTCTACTTCCAGACAGGCTCATATTTACTTTTACTTTTTAATTTATTCTTTATTTTTTTTTGCAGAGACTGGGGTCTCAGTATATTGCCCAAGCTGGTCTTGAACTCCTGGGCTCAAGTGATCCTTCTGCTTTGGTATTTAAGGTACTGCAGTTACAAGTGTGGGCCGCTGCATTCAGCATGTTTACTTTTTTAAATTGATGAGTAAAAATTGTATATATGTATCAAATATAACATGTTGTTTTGATATATGTATACATTGTGGAAGGGTTAAATCAAGCTAATTAACGTATACATTACTTCATATACTTATTATTTTGTAGCGAGAACACTTTAAATCTATTTTCTGCAGTTTTCAAGAATACTATACATTGTTATTAACTATAGTCACCATTCTGTACTATAGATCTCTTGGAACTCCTTGTATCTAACTCAAATTTTTGTATCATTTTCAATTGATGCAGAAAACTGCGGAAAGTTTATCATGAACTATCAGTAGCACCAAAGTTGATTCAGACAGGTGCTATGGAATGGATGAAACAATGACCGTTGAGGCAGACAGCCAAAGCCAGGTTCAAAGCCAGGTTTCATCACCAATAATCTGTGATACATTAGCAAAGTTACCTAACCTTTCCCTACCTTCATTTCCTCATTGGTAAACTAGGGAAAATAATAGCATTGACCACACAGAGTTTCTGTGGTAATCAAATAATTAAATAATCCACGTGGTTTAGCACAGTGCCTGCAATATACTATTAATTGTTCTCGGGGTTATTTTCTGTTTACTATGTAGCAGTCTCTGTTCTAAGCACTTTGCAAGCGTTATCTCATGTAATCTTTACCATATTCCCCAAAGGCAGACATTAACATTACCCACATTTTCCTGATGGGGAAATGGAGGTATAAAGAGGTTACTCAGCTAACAGCAGACCTGGATTTGCACACAGGTGTTAAGCATCCACTTATACTGTACACTCCAGTTGGATTGTAGAGCTATTTTTAGCAATCATTAGAGATGTAGAAAGCATAAGGGATGGCCAGGCTCACGCCTGTAATTCCAACACTTTGGGAGGCCAAGGTGGGTGGATCAGGAGGTCAAGAGATCAAGAACATCCTGGTCAAGATCATGAAACTCTGTCTCTACTAAAAACAAAAAAAATTAGCTGGGTGTGGTGGCGGGTGCCTGTAATCCCACCTACCCGGGAGGCTGAGGCGGGAGAATTGCTTGAACCCAGGAGGCGGAGGTTGCAGGGAGCCTAGATCGCACCACTGCACTCCAGCCTGGCAACAGAGCGAGACTCCACTCAAAAATAAATAAATAAATAAATAAATAAATAAATAAGCAAGCAAGCATCAGGGACTAAGGAAAGGGCAAAAATAAAAAAGATTAGGAGAACAAAGTAAGGACATAAATTTATCCTCATGTTTGCAGCTGAAGAAAAGGAGGTTGGAGCATTAAGATTCTTACCCAAGCACCCACTGTAAATAGCTAAGCACCTCACTTTAAAGACACTTCTCTTAGCAGCGAGCAGTAGACCTAATACCTCTCTGACCTTTATTGTGAGAATTCAATCAAGCTTCCAAGTACCTAGCCCATGAGGAAATGAGAGGGCAGCAGAATGACTTTTTGCATACAATTCAATTTCTGCCTGGTCTACAAAACATAATTTGTTGTCTAGAGGAGCTAAATCAGGCTGTTTAAATCCCTAGTCAGTGAAAAATGTTCTCTTGATTTATGAAAAAAAAATCAATAAATGTGTGCTGATTTAGATTAGTGCAGCTACAAACTATATATATGCCATGAGTCTTTTTTTTTCCTTTCAAATTGCATGTTAGCGTGACTTGTAGAAATGAGTGCCAGATGACACGTTTGAAATAATAGCAATGGTAATAATGATAATAAAAGCACCATCATAATTACTGTCACTTATTAAGTGCCTGCCCTGAGCTAGGCATTATACTAAAAACTCTCTGTTTGTTATACTATTTAATTTTCTCAACAATCTTATGAGAGCAGACTTCTGATTAAAGATAGTCCTCTGAACACTTACATTTATGGCCACTTTCTCCTGAAAGTCCATTAAAATGGCAAAAAGCAGTACTTTTTATTTTGTTTTGGTAAATCAACGCGTAAGGATAAAGAGAGCAGGAGAGACAGTTATAGACAGAACATTTTGAAATCTGAAAATCAAAAGAAGTCGGTGTGATATAACTTTTTGGATTAGGTTGAACTCAAGTAGCAAAAAGCCCAACTTGACAGTGATTTAAACACATGAGATTTATTTCTTTCATGTAAGTATGAAATTGGTGAGAAAAGAGTAGGCACGACAGTTCATTAAAGTGGTCAATGGCCTAAGGTCTTTGCAGCTTTCTTAACATTGCTGGTGTAAGACTCTCATCTCAAGGTGCAGTAAAGCAACTTGCGTTCCATACATCATGTCCATTTTCCAGTTGGCTGTAAAGAGAAAAGGTGGGATGAGACAGGTATATACCTCACTTTAAAGATACTTCTCTTAACCAGGCATGGTGACTCATGCCTGTAGTTCTAAGGCAGGAGGTGGCACTCAAAAAAAGGAGGCCCTTCTCTTCTAGGTTTTTAGAATCAGATGTCTTTTATTCAAGATATTAATCTCTATTAGGAATAGATGTTACTTAGGTTTAGTAAGCTGTTTTAGTATCTATTTTTATGGCCAATCAGAGTCTAATTAATTTACCTTTATTAAACAAATGCTCTGTTGGAAATGTGCTTAGCTTTTGAGTCTGAAACACCTAGCAGTGTGCCAGCACTTACTAAGATGCTAGCTCCAGGATTAGCTGTGGGAATAACCACAGCCATGTAATTTTATCTCCTTTTTTCTTGATGTGCCTGTTAGCATAATAGAGGCGGGGCAGCCTCTCTAAATGGTGGCTGGGATATGCAATGAGGTGATGTATATAAGCCCAGGCAGCATAAGTTCTCTCCCAGATGCTAATCTCTTTTCATCTCTTCACCCTTTTGGGGGCCTCTAAGAGTACCTACAGCACACTAGCAAAGGGCAGTAAGGATCCTTTGTTTGGAAACAATATTTTGCACTTTACAAGTTCACAAGCATACTCTCTTTTGGAGCCTGTGATGTACACAGTACTGTCATGAAGAGTTGGAAGAAAGTAGGTTCTGGGGCAGTCCTGCCACTTCTCTGATTCGGAAGCAAGTTTTACCTCTTAGCCTCAACTGTTAAGTAGGGATAATAAGTTTGGTTACCTCACAGGGTGACTGGTAGAATGACATGATTTCTAGCAAGTGCTTACAACATAGTAAATGTTCAATAAATGTTAGCTTTTATCATTCAGTGGGGACTATTAGCCCATTACATGACAAAATGAAGATTCAGAGAGCCCACAATGACTATACTAATAATTAATAATGGTAATATTCGTTGACTGAAGCCATATTATGTGTCCAGAAAGCAGGCCTGGTTGAGATATGGGAGGGGAACAGTGGCTGCCAATTTTTTGACATTTAATAAACTTTCATTAATGTCTACAGTGAACAAAGGTCCATGCTGACCTTCATGCTTGATTCTAAAGATTCCAGGATGAGCGTAGTTGGGCGCAGTCCTTAATCTGATTGTTCTTGCAACAAGGGGAAGACAAAGAGGTGTGCCTTGACAACTGCACTGCAATGTACTAAATGCTATGCTAGAGGAAAGCATGTGATCTACCCATGCAAACACAAAGAAAAAGATGCACTAGTTATTGCAATTAGTGATTGCTGTGTAACAAATGACCCCCAAACCTAAAATAGCAATGAATATTGATTTTCTCACACAGTTTCTGAAGGGCAGGAGTTCAGGATGGCTTAGTAGGGTGGTCTGGCTCACGGTCTCCAATAAAGTTGTCAGCCATGACTGCAGGTATCAGAAGGTTTGATCAGGGCTGGAGGATCTAAGACAACTCACTCCTAGCTAGCAAGGTGATGTGGCCACTGGCAGGAGACCTCAGTTCCTCGTCCTGTAGATGTGCTGCCTGAGTGTCCTCCTGACATGGTAGCTGGTTTTCCTCACAGCACGTGACCCAAAAGAGAACAAGGCAGAAGCCACATGTCTTTAGTAAGGTAGGCTTGCAAGTCACATTCTGCCGTTACACAGGTTGGCTCTATTTTTGGTGGGAAGGACTATATGAGAGGGAAAATATCAGGTGGCAGGAACCAGTGGGCCACCTTGGAGGCTGGCTACCACAGAGGTCAACTGGCTCTATCCGGTGGTTCAAGGAAGACTTTCTAGAAGAGGTGATGCCTAAAACAGCTAAGTCAGGAACAATAGTTTATAACCTGGGCTTCCTGGACAGAACTCAAGGAGTCTGTAAACTTGAGTCAGGGGAGGTAGGATTACATCTTCATTTTCACATACCTATACTGAAAGTTAACATTCTTTCAATGATCAACATAAGAAAGCCATGGCAGTGTTGTTGGTAATACCCGTGACTTTGTCACCAGCAGAAATGACCAATGTTTTGCTTGCATGTGTGGTCAACATGGTGAGACCCTGCCTTTACAAAAAAAAATTTAAATTACTGTTATCGTAGATATCTTGAAATACTGCTTACATTAATCAGAATTATGAGGCTGGGTACAGTGGCTCATGCCTGTAAGTCCAGCACTTTGGGTGGCCAAAGGAGGAGGATCATTTGAGGCCAAGAGTTTGAGACCAGCCTGGGCAACATAGTGAGACTTTCATTTCTACAAAAAATAAAAAATTAGCCAGGCAAGGTGGCACATGCTTGTAGTCCCAGATGCTCGGGAGGCTGAGGCAGGAGGATCACTTGAACCCAAGAGTTTTAGGCTGAAGTGAGCTATGATTGTACCACTGCACTCCAGCCTAGGTGACAGAGAAAGACCATCTCAAAAAAAAAAAAAAAAAAAAAAAAAAATTAGTGATTGTTAGACTAATTGTTCTCACTCAAAAGTGGGAGTTGAACAGTGAGAACACATGGACACAGGGAGGGGAACATCACACACCATGGCCTGTCAGGGGATGGAAGGCAAGGGGAGAGAGAGCATTAGGACAAATACCTAATGCATGTGGGACTTAAAAGCTAGATGACAGGTTGATAGGTGCAGCAAACCACCATGGCACATGTATACCTATGTAATAAACCTGCAAGTTCTGCACATGTATCCCAGAAATTAAAATAAAAAGAATTAGAGTGACGTTAGACCTCACACCAGATCTTGATATTTAATGCATAATTAATGAATTACAGATATTTTTATGTAATTTTGTTTTTAATATGTTAATAATTTTATTTCAATATACTTGCCTTGTAGCTGTGTATTTTACGTTATGCAATTAAGGACATTCTTTTGAGAAAGAAACCATAAATGTCACTAGGCTGCCAAATAGGTCTATAACACACATATATACAAAAATATTGAGTGCGGAAGGATGAGGAGGAGTTATCAATTAAAAGGAAAAAAGAAAGGATAGTACAGGCAGAGGCAAGAAGTAGGCAACTGTGTATGTATACTTGTGTATTACTAAGAGCTTCAAGTCCAAAAATGGGAAGGAGGTAAATGAAGCTGTAAACACAATAGGGACCAGTTCACAAAACCTTAGGCTAAAGAACCTGACCTCAATACCATGTGGTAGTGAAGGCTGGGATAGGAGAGCCAAAAATTCTTGATTTATGTATTTATTTAATAATTATTTCTTTTAGAATACATAATTCATGTACAAATACAAACTTTAAAGTGAATACAGCAGGCTTCCTTTCGTTACTTGCTGCGGCTACTCTGGAATGTTCTGCAATCCAGAGGCCACCACAGGTTTTTTTGTATTCTCAGGAAAACATTTTGATGTAAGGGAATGGCTGTTCAGATTTGCATCTTAAGTAGCTTACTCTGATCAAGTTGCCAATTGAGACAAGGAGAAGAACTTCTCTTTATGGAGAAGCTGCTGGTGAGGGTGAGAAGCAAAGCTAGGAATATGAGAGAATGTTATTCTTTACTTTCTAAGGGAGTGAACCACAAAGCTGTTTGAAGATTCACATATGCAAAGAAAACACAATTCATTTGGTTGATAAGTTCAGATTTCTTATGCCAAACATGGGAAGCAGTACAGCAAGGTGATTAAAAATACTGCACAGGCCAGCGAGGTGGCTTATCCCTGTAATCCTAACACTTTGGGAGGCTGAGGCAGGAGGATTACTTGAGGCCAGGAGTTCAAGACCAGCCTGGCCAACAAGGTAAGACTCTTTGTCTCTACAAAAAATTTAAAAATTAGCCAGATGTGGCGGTGTACCCCTGTAGTCCCAGCTATTCAGGAGACTGAGGCAGGAGGATAGCTTGAGTTCGAGGCTGCAGTGAGCTGTGTTTATGCTACCATACTCCAGCCTGGGCAACAGTGTGAGATCCTGTCTCTAAAAACAAACAAAACCCCAAAAAATAAACAAACAAAAACAATGTAGACTTGCAGACTTTAGAATTGAGAGAATTTGGATTGAGCCTCTGCTTTACCGTTTGCTAAGTCTTTGCTATTTGCTAAACTAAGCCTCAGTTATGGCTTCTATAGAGTAAGGCTTTTAATACCCACCTCTTTGTACTCCTGATGATGGCCTATCTGATAATGCTTGGAAAACGTTCCATACAGTTATGCATTTACTTTAAAGTCAGATCTAACATCAGAGTTGTGCCTCATATCTGAATCTTAAGGTTCTTCCAATCCAGCTCTCATCACCAACAACAATGATAGCTAACACATACTGAGTGCTTACTCTGTGCCTGGTGCTGTGCTGAGTGCTTTGTAGTCATCACTTCCTTTCTTTTTTTTCCCTCACCCCCTTTCTCATACCTTTGCATGTGCATGTCTGTCAAAATCTGGAGTGAATCTTGGGCTCCAGGCCCTGGACTCTTTGGGAGAATTTACTTGCAAGATTATAATAGCAATGGATCAGAGCAGCGTTTCAAAATTTTGGCAGCCAAAATAAGACACGCTAAACAGGCAGTGTAAGACTTTACAAGCCTTACATTGAAATGAAAGACTTTATAAGTCTTTCACGCCCGTAATCCCAGCACTTTGGGAGGCTGAGGCAGGTGGATCACTTGAGGTCAGGAGTTCGAGACGAGCCTGGCCAACATGGTAAAAGCCTGTCTCTACTAAAAATACAAAAAAATTAGCCAGGCATGGTGGCAGGTGCCTGTAATCCCATCTACCTAGGACGGGGAGGCTGAGGCAGGAGAATCACATGAACCTGGGAGGCGGAGGTTGCAGTGAGCCAAGATTGTGCCACTGCACTCCAGCCTGGGTGACAGAGCAAAACTCTGTGTAAATTAAAAAAATAAATAAATAAAAGACTTTAAACAGAATGGACTTGTTGCTACAATTTCTGAGTGCTTGGGTGTAATACAACTGTCCCCACTGGAGGGTGATTTTTTTCCCTGCAGACGGGAATGAAGTTGAACTGAAATGCCATTTTATCAGTGCCAGCAAGTTAGCCATTATATGCTACGGCTACATTGAAGCTTGGGGCTTCAGTGAAGTTTCCAATAAGTTTCCAAACTTAGGGGCCTAATTTCCAGAAGTTGCAGTAATGAGTGCACTCACCAAGGGAGAGGGCCTAAGTATGGCCCAGGAGAAAATGTGCTTTATTGCTTAGTCCTGCGGACTTTCATGATAAAACAAAATCAAGCTCTCCCTGTTATGCTTCAGGGAACCCATTTCTTAGCCTATCATAGCTGCTAGGTTTACAACCTACTTAGTTTAATGGATCTCAGTTTTTTAGATTTCACACAATAGAGAAAAGCCTTGGTTTGTTGTTTTTATAGATATTTGTGCATTGTTTTTAATGAGGAGTTTTATAGTGAGATTATCAACTTTATCCATATGTCAAGAAAGACCATTTTAAGAATGAAAAAACACTGACCTGACATGGTGGTTCATGCCTGTAATTATTATTCAATTATTTTGAATTATTCAAAATAATAATAATAGTAATAAAATAAAAATGAGAAAACAAAACAATACCCTGCCATCACTATCACTTTCCATAAAAGATAAAACATTTTAACACTAAAACAGTAGAAAATACTATGCATGACCTCAGAACATCTTTTGCCAAGAATCTAATTAAGCTTCTAGTCTTACTTCCAGGTTACAGAAGATATAGAGACAGAGGAACAATTTAAATAGCACCATGAAGAAATAATCAGAAGAATCTTTGGGCACATTCTGTAAGACGGCATGACGTGGAACCTTTAAATGTCATTGTCACAGGGAAAAAGAGGGGATGGGGGTCACCGCTCCAGATTAAATGAGACAAAAGAGACAAGCAACCAAGTACAATGCATGGACCTTGAAGACTTAGTGCTCAGAGGGGGAAAAGCTATAAAAGACATTTTACAAAAAGTGAAGTGTAGAGTTACCATATGCCCCAGCAACTCCACTCCCAGCTATGAGAAACGTAAACACATGTCAGCTGAGAGTGGTGGCTCCTGCCTGTCATCTTAACAGTTTGAGAGGCTGAGGCAGGAGGATTGCTTGAACTCATGAGTTTGAGACCAGCCTGGGCAACACAGTGAGACCTTGTCTCTACAAAAATAGAATAGAAAAGAAAACACATGTCTACACAAAAATGCGCATAGCTGCATTACTCATAATAACCCAAACAGTGAAAACAACCTAGAAGTTCCTCAAGTGATGAATGAATAAAATGTGGCACATCTATAGAATCGAATATTATTCTGTCATTAAAAAGGACAAAGTATTGATCCCTGCCCTCATGATGAATGAACCTCAAAAACATTGTGCTAAGTGAAAGAAGTCACACACAAAAGACTGCTTGTTATTTGACTCAATTTTTAGGAAATGCCCAGAGCAGGTAAATTCATATAGATAAAAGTTGATTAATGGTTGCCAGGGACTAGGGGCTATGGAGAATGAAGAGAGACTGCTAATAGGTTTCTTTTTGGGGTGAAGAAAATATTCTAAAATTAGATAGTGGCGATGATTACGGAACTCTATAAATATACTAAATACCACTGAATTGTACACTTTGAGGGGGTGGTGAATTTTATAGTATGTGAATTGTATTTCAATTTTTAAAAACCCAAAATAATAGTTTAGGTACAATTAATTCATATAATGGAGATATCCGTCATTTTCTTAGGTATGAAAATGGCATTGGAGATATGGAGAAGAATAACCTCGTTCTCAGGAGAGGCCCGCTGATGTATTCATAGGTCAATTGTCATGATGCTGGCAATGCATTTTCATCTAGCTGAGCCCACACGACAGATTGGGCTCTTTATAGCAAATATGGGCTGAGTAAGCTGACTTATACCTCTTAATCCATCACTTTGGGAGGCCGAGGTGGGAGGATTGCTTGAGGCCAGGAGTTGGAGACAAGCCTGAGCAACATAACAAAACCCCCAACTCTACTCTCTCTCTCTATATATAAATATATTTTTTATATATATATATATATAAAATAAAGCAAATATGGGGGCAGGAGAATTTGAACATTCAGGATACTCTTCTCTCAACTTTCCTGGATGTCTACACATTTCCTTTTTTTTTTTTTTTTTTTGAGATGGCAGAAGATGTCACTCTTCTGCCTAGGCTAGAGTGAAGTGGCTTAATCTCAGCTCACTACAACCTCCTCGCCCGAGTTCAAGCGATTCTCCTTCCTCAGCCGACGAGTAGCTGGGATTATAGGTGCCCGCCACCATGCCTGGCTAATTTTTGTGTTTTTAGTAGAAATGGGTTTTTGCCATGTTGGCCAGGCTGGTCTCGAACTTCTGACCTCAGGTGATCTGCTCACCTTGGCCTCCCAAAGTGCTGGGATTACAGGCGTGAGCCACCATGCCTGGCCCTAAACATTATCTTAATAACACATGCTGGGATGAGAGAAAAAATAATCAGAAAGCAATAAAAGTAGGACAGATGTGATCTCAGAAAATAAAAGGACAGTACCTTAAGTGGAATATATTTAGCTTAAGAAAAATTCATTTCTTTTTTCTTTTTTTTTTTTTTTTCTTTTCTGAGATGGAGTCTCGTTCTTCCACCCAGGCTGCAGTGCAGGGGCGCGGTCTTGGCTCACTGCAACCTCTGCCTGCCGCCCAGGTTTAAGCGATTCTCATGCCTCAGCCTCCCAAGTAGCTGGGACTACAGGCGTGCACCACCACGTCTGGCTAATTTTTGTATTTTTTAGTAGAGACGGGGTTTTGCCCTGTTGACCAGGCCGGTCTCGAACTCCTGACCTCAAGTGATCCACCTGCCTCGGCCTCCCAAAGTGCTGGGATTAGAGGAGTCAGCAATTTCTTTTTTCTAATTTTTCTCACTTTCCCATGGAGTTGTGAAAATCTCTTGGCACCCATCAGAGGACCAGAGCTGGGGATCCACTGTCCCGGAGAGGTAGTGCTCAGGGCACCTAGTTAACAGGATGAGTTCAGGGCTAGTGCCCTTATTTGGATTCTAAACCCAGCCACGGTTAGCTTTTGCTTGCCAAGTGGCCTTGGGCAGGTTACTTAAGTTTCTTGTGCCTCAGTTTCCTCATCTATGAAACTTGGGTTGCTAATAAATGGTGCCTGCTCGTAGCTGGTTGTAAGGATTAAGTGAGTTAATATTGGTAAAGGGCTTACAACCATGCCTGGCATGTAGCTCGTGCTACATGATAAGTTGTTAAGTAATAAAACCCCATGTCTTCATGGCTACGTGTGTTCATTTCCTATTGCTGCTGCGACAAATGACCGCAAACTGCGTGGCTTAAACAACACATATTACCTCACAGTTTGTGGCTCAGAAGCCCGGAGCTGGGTTAAAACCAAGGAGTCACACAGGAGGTGCCTTTCTGGGGACTCCAGGGTCGAATCTGGTTCTCTGCCTTTTTGACCTTCCAGAGGCTTCCCATTTGGATCCCTTGGCTCAAGGCCCCCTTCCTCCAACTTCAAGGCCAGCAACAGTGGGTCAGGCTCCTCTCACATTGCAGCCCTCTGACCTCCCCCTCTGCCTTCCTCTTCCATGTTTAAACACTCCTGTGATTACACTGGATTCCCTTGGATAATCCAGAATAATCTCGCCTTAAAAAAAAAAAAAAAAAAAAGGCTGCACCAAAGGCATAGTCTAGCTTTGTGAAAGGGCCTATGGCACAGTCAATGTAAAAACCCTATATGTTCCATCAGCTTAATAACAATAAAAATTCCCCAAAATGGCCACAATCCACCACAATCGTCCACGCAGATCTGTCCACCCTTTTCAATCTTCCTTTTTATTTTATTCAATTAATTAATTTATTTTCAAGACCAGATCTTGCTCTGTTGCCAAGGCTACAGTGCAGTGGTGTGATCTAAGCTCACTGCAGCCTCGAATTCTTGGCTTTAAACAATCCTCTGGCCTTAGAAACAGCTAAGATTGTAGGCATGCACCACCATGCCTGGCTAGTTTTTGTATTGTTTGTGGAGAAGGGGGTCTCACTATGATGCCCAGGCTGGTCTCAAACTCTTGGCAGCCTAGTGATCCTCTGGCCTTAGCTTCCCAGGGTTTGGGATGACAGGTGAGAGCCACTGTGCCCAGCCTCAATCTTCCTCCCTAATTAGCAACTTTAATTTCATCTGCAACCTTAATTCCCCTTTGCCGTGTAACGTAATGCGTTCACAGGTTCTGAGGGCTAGGATTTGGACATCTTTGGAGGCCTTTATTCTGCCTACCCCAGTACAGGAACTTTGGGCAGAATGAAGCGAATGGACTGAGCTAAGCAACCAGAAGAAGACTAGTGTGAGGACTCACATCACCAGCTGGGCTTGGCCCACAGCTATAGTATTTCTCTTTACTGTTACTCTTTCAGGGAATAAAACCCACATTTGACGAAAGGCTGATCATGCACAGAGCTTACGACAAGGCTGGTATGTGGTTGGAACTTACTACACAGAGTGCAGGAACTACAAAAGAAGAGGTTTTCATGATTCTGAAATAACAGGAGAAATAGTAGCGTCTCAACAAGAGAAGTGTGGCTGCCGGCTGGCCAGGATGTGTGACTGGTTCGTGGAATAAACTGAAATAGAACGGTCTTTCCTCAGTACCTGCATATTACTGGCATTTAATTAATACTGGTAGACGAACTGACCTCCTAGCCCAGGGCTCTTTTACTCTGTCAACTACTCAACCAAAGAAATCGGAAGTCCTCCAGATCCCCTTTAATGCCAGCTGAAAAATTAGAAATGGACATGGGTAAACCTAGATAAGGCATTAACAGGCAGACATATTGAAATAAACAGGGGAATGTTTTATTATCCATTATTTTTTCCCCTGTTGAATCAAATATTGAACTTTCACTGCTTAAATTAATTTTAGCTTAATGGTTTAAAATAGTCTGGCTTCTGCAATTTACATTTTAGATTTCTCATATGTGTTTGCTTCCTTGCATGAAGCAATGTTAAAGCGAAAGTCACCATTCAAGACATTACTGACAGGCTGGATATGTAAAGAGACCAATGAGTGGACTGAAGAATGGAGGGGTGGATAGGGTGGTGATGGACAGATGCACAGATGCACAGAGAGGCATGCGGAGATAAACTCATAAAAGAGTGAATGCAGGAGCAAAAAGAGGCTACATTGTATAGTGGTTAAGAACAGAGGTTCAAATACCAGCTCTGACAATTACTGGGTCACCTTGGGCAAGTTACTTAGTCCCTCCTTGTCTCCACTTGTTCATAAAAATAAAGGCCACGTGGCTGAGCATGGTGGCTCATGCCTGCAGTTTTCAGCACTTTGGGAGGCTGATGTGGCAAGATTGCTTGAGTCCAGGAGTTTGAGACTGGCCTGGGCAACAAAGCAAGACCCAATCTCTGCAAAAATATTTAGCCAGGCATGAATTTTATAGATAGGCTTGAGGAGGCAGTGTCTGATTTACATAGGGCCTACAGATTGGTTGCACCAGGTGTGATGTTTACATATTGCATGGGGAAGACTGGCCACCCCGCTCTAATCTTACTATGCAAATAGGCTTTCCACTTGGCCAGCGCCAAGTTGCCTGCTCCCTACTGCACACATGGTTGGAAAGGAAAAAGAAGATGGAGCTGCCGTTTTGAACATGCCTAGTCCCAGGTAGCCTTTTCCTGTTGGCACAGCTGCCAGCATTCACTTGTGCAAGCTTCTAGCTTGCTTGCCTATGTTTGCAGCTCGATTTTACAGGCTGCTCTTTGTTAGAAAGAAAATGATTTGGAGCCTGCTTTTCATCAAAAGGAAAACCTTATCAAGGGTTCCTGTACCCTCACTATCTGCCTACATCATTTCTTCTTAACTCCTATATCAGTATCAATGGGGCCTGACATTGGGCTGAGCCAGGGGTGTGGAGGGAAGAGGTGGAAACAGAGAGCAATTGCTACAGGGGCACTGAGGGCCCTCAGACATTTGCAAAGTTCTGACATAATTATTTTAACTGTGCCTCTGTTGGCATCCTAGGTTACAACCCCCCAGACAACTACATCCTCCTCTCCTACCCTACCCCATTGGCCATATCGCCACTCTGTCACCCAAATTAAATCACTATTAGTTCCGAGAGCAGCTTGACTGGGTTAATTCCCTGTCAATCCATTCCCCACCCATTTGCTGGAGGGCTTAAAACATGTAAATTTGGGCCAGTGAGGTGGCTCAGGCCTGTAATCCCAGCACTTTTGGAGGCCGAGGCGGGTGGATCACCTGAGGTCAGGGGTTCGAGACCAGCCTGGCCAACATGGTGAAACCCCGTCTATACTAAAAATATAAAAAATTAGGTGGGCATGGTGGTGCGTGCCTGTAATCCCAGCTACTCAAGGGACTGAGGCAGGAGAATGGTTTGAACCCAGGAGGCAGAGGTTGCAGTGAGCTGAGATTGCGCCTTTGCACTCCAGCTTGGGCAACAGGGGTGAAACTCCGTCTCAAAAATAAACAAATAACTAAATAAATAAATAAATGCGAATTTGATTGTGTCACTCCCTTGCTGAAAAGTCTCCCTTGGCCAGACAGGTGCTTGGCTATTTATCCTAGAGGTGTCTCAGAGTAATTCTTCATAATACCCTTTTTCTCTCTCCAATGTGTCTCCGTTAGGAATATAAAGTTACATGGTCACTCTACTTAAGGGGCTCAGAGTGATCTTACCACTTCCCCTCCTCACCCCATCACAGGCTTCTGCAGCTGTAGCCAACACTTGGAGTGTTGTAAGTGCTTATGCTGGTCAGTGCCTGTTTCCTCCTGTTGCTTTCAGATCCATTCCCTCCCTTTCTTCTGCAGAGGAGATTCTTCCCAGGTGCCCAAGCACTCTGGCTTCTGAGTGGTTTCATCCAATGAGAAGCCCTGGCAGGTGACCTCAGGGAGCCAGCTATTCTTCTTTTTTTTTTTTTTTTTTTTTGAGACAGAGTCTTGCTCTGTCGCCCAGGCTGGGGTGCAGTGGCCGGATCTCAACTCACTGCAAGCTCCACCTCACGGGTTTACGCCATTCTCCTGCCTCAGCCTCCTGAGTAGCTGGGACTACAGGCGCCCGCCACCTCGTCCGGCTAGTTTTTTGTATTTTTTAGTACAGACGGGGTTTCACCGTGTTAGCCAGGATGGTCTCGATCTCCTGAACTCGTGATCCGCCCGTCTTGGCCTCCCAAAGTGCTGGGATTACAGGCTTGAGCCACCGCGCCCGGCCACCAGAGATTTTATATAGTTTTAAAATGGTTCTTGGGCTGATGGATAAAGCTAAGGTAGCAGGGAGCTAACTTGCATTCTTCTGTCAGCCGAAGTGTTTGATAAATCGCAGTGTTTGATGATAAGCACGAAGCTTGTGCAATATGTGCGTTATCTGTGCAGGAGGGCCACTTGTCTGGGTCCATAAAGAAAGGCCGACCTATAGTTTCCTCTTTGCTTTCCCCTGGTCCCTCCAGCCTGACTCCTTTTTCCCAATTAGGACCCCACACAACCCTCTTCTTGCCTCTGGCTCTCCGGCTTCTGTCATAGTTCCTTTTCATCCCTCCAGCCTGTGTCCTGAAAATGACTTTCCACTCTGGCTCATCTCTCACTTGCATCACTAGCCCGAATTTGCCTTCTCAGCTATTCTATAACCTTTGTAATGAATTTCCTCTGCCAAATTCCAAATGTTTGCTGGTGCTGGCGGCTCATGCCCATAATCCCAGTGCTTTGAGAGGCCAAGTCAGGAGGATTGCTTGAGCCCAGGAGTTCGAGGTTATAGTGAGCTATGATCGCATCACTGCACTCCAGCCTGGGAAAGAGAGTAAGACACTGTTTCTTAAAAAAAAAAAAAAAAAAAAATCCTGCCAGGCACGGTGGCTCATGCCTGTAATCCCAGAACTTTGGGAGGCCGAGGCGGGCAGATCATAAGATCTGTCAGGAGATCGAGACCATCCTGGCTAACATGGTGAAACCCCGTCTCTACTAAAAATACAAAAAAATTAGCACGTGGGCATGGTGGCGGGCGCCTGTAGTCCCAGCTACTCGGGAGGCTGAGGCAGGAGAATGACTTGAACCCGGGAGGCAGAGCTTGCAGTGAGCCGAGATTGCACCACTGCACTCCAGGCTGGATGACAGAGAGAGACTCCATCTCAAACAACAACAACAACAACAACAACAAAACAAAACAAAATCCAAATGTTAATACTGGCTTACTTTCCTGATCAGACCCCATCATATATATGATGACATGTGTTGTCTTATTTAATATCTTAACACAGCTGTGAGGCAGGCATTACTATTATTTTCATTTTTCAGCTAATGAAGCTAAAGGAAGTTGAAGGACTTGGCCAGTGTCACAGTTTGTGACATTAGTCGGGTTCAAAAGATAAATGACAGGAAACTAATGTGGGAACTCTCCCCTGTTTCTGCATACCTTATAGGTCTTGGTTTAAATTTGTCTTAGAACATTTAATTCACAGTTCTTTGGGTTGACTGTTGACCTTATGCTAATTCATCGTTATTTCTGGATATAAGGAGTCCCTCTCTCTCTCTATATGAGACATGGCATTTGTTTTCATTTGTGTGTTTGAATGAATAGATGAAATACAAACATATCTTCCTAAATAATCACACATTGATTAGGAGAGTTTTCCATAAGACTGCTGTTCAATATTCTTCCTTATTGGTTACCTCCCAATGTGAAAAGTATCAGAAGAGCCAGGACGATTCCCAGATCTCGTTAGTATATTGAGTTTTGCTCCAAAGCATCAGGCTTAATTTCCCAAAGAATGGCAATTTAAGTTAAATCAGGTTTGCAAAGTTGTTGGGGTGTTTGTGTATTTGAGGTTGGAAAGGGAAGGATATGATCATCTTCAGGGTAATGATAATAAACTAATGAAACGTGGCTCCAGGACTCTTGCACTAGAACTGTGTGCCTCCTACATACATTTCTTTTTTTTTTTTTTTTTTTTTCAGACGGAGTCTCGCTCTGTCGCACAGGCTGGAGTGCAGTGGCCAGATCTCAGCTCACTGCAAGCTCCGCCTCCCAGGTTCACACCATTCTCCTGCTTCAGCCTCCCGAGTAACTGGGACTACAGGTGCCCGCCACCTCGCCCGGCTAGTTTTTTTGTATTTTTTTTAGTAGAGACGGGGTTTTACCGTGTTAGCCAGAATGCTCTCGATCTCCTGACCTCGTGATCCACCCGTCTCGGCCTCCCAAAGTGCTGGGATTACAGGCTTGAGCCACCGCGCCCGGCCTCCTGCATACATTTCTTTTGAGTAATGCCAGATTGTGTTCAGTAAAAATTGATCCATCTTATGTGCATAAATTGTCAGTTATTGCAGAAGTAATCAGTCAAAAAGAAAAGAAAGTTGAAATGTAGAAATCCTTGTTAAGAACCAGGCTTTAGCCTTTAAACTCGTGGGTGGATAGGGCCATCTGGTGTGCAGTTGTGTAACTAAACATTGCTGTTTTTTTTTTTAACCTCCTTGCTAATAATCAATGTGATTCATTTGTCTTTACAAAAACAAACCATTCTTCACTTGATCTTAGCCAAAAGGCCGAGAAGCGATTAAAAACAAACCATTCTTTTGTTTTTATCCAACTTTTATTTTAAGTTCAGGGGTACATGTGCAGGATGTGCAGGTTTTTTACACAGGTACCTGTGTGCCATGGTCGTTTGCTACACAGATCTTCCCATTACCGAGGTATTAAGTCCAGAATCCATTAGCTATTCTTCCTGATGCTCTCCCTCCCTGCAAGCCTCCCTCTGACAGGCCCCAGTGTGTGTTATTCTCCTCCATATATCCATGTGTTCTTATCATTCAGCTTCCACTTAGAGAACATGTGTGTATTAGTCCGTTTTCACGCCGCTGCTGATAAAGACATACCCGAGACCGGGAAAGAAAAGAGGTTTAATTGGACTTGCAATTCCATGTGGCTGGGGAGGCCTCAGAATCCTGGTGGGAGGTGAAAGGCACTTCTTACATGGTAGCAGCAAGAGAAAATGAGGAAGAAGCAAAAGTGGCAACCCCTGATAAACCCACCATATCTCTTGAGATTTATTCACTATCACAAGAATAGCATGGGAAATCAGCTCTCATGATTCAATTACCTCTCCCTGGGTCCCTCCCAGAAACGTGAGAATTCTGAGAGATAAATTTCTAGTTGAGATTTGAGTGGGGACACAGCCAAATCATATCAATGCAGGGTTTGGTTTTCTGTTCCTGTGTCAGTTTGCTGAGGATAATGGCTTCCAGCTCCATATATGTCCCTGCAAAGGACATAATCTTGTTCCTTTTCATGGCTGCATAGTATTCCATGGTATATATGTACCACATTTTCTTTATCTAGTCTATCATCGATGGGCATTTAGGTCAATTCTATGTCTTTGTTATTGTGACTAGTGCTGCAATGAACATATGCGTCCGTGTATCTTTATAATAGAATTATTTCTATTCCTTTGGGTATATACCAAGTAATAGAATTGCTGGGTCAAATGGTATTTCTGCCTCTAGGTCTTTGAGGAATCGCCACACTGTCTTCCACAATGGTTAAACTAATTTACACTCCCACAAAGGGTATAAAAGTGTTTCTTTTTCTCTGCAACCTTGCCAGCATCTGCTGTTTTTTGACTTTTTAATAATTGCCCTTCTGACTGGCATGAGATGGTATCTCAGTGTGGTTTTGATTCGCATTTCTCTAATGATCAGTGATGTTGAGCTTTTTTTCATATGTTTCTTGGCCACATGTATGTTTTGAGAAGTGTCTGTTCATGCCCTTTGCCCACTTTTTAATGGGGTTGTTTAAAACAAACCATTCTTACGGCTTTCTTAGGGTAACATTTTGAAAACATTGGCTCATTCTCAAACATAAGCCTTCTCAAACCTATTATAATCTAACCCTCACCAACTTCAGTAGGGCTTGCCTGCTGACAGATCCTCATCAGAGCAAAGTCAAAGCTAAAGTTCAGGGGGCCAGAAACTGTGAGTAAACAGAGGAAGCCAGTAAGGAGAGAGCAGAAAATGTAACCCATGGAAGGGAGGAGACAAACTTCAAGAGGAAAAAGTTCCCAATGCTTGCATATCTTACTTCTTTAACCTCGTAGAGCCCAACAAATAAGTTATAAGAAAGGGAGAAGAGGCTGGGCGCGGTGGCTCATGCCTGTAATCCCAGCACTTTGGGAGGCCAAGGTAGGTGGATCACAATGTCAGGAGTTCAAGACCAGCCTGGCCAAGATGAGGAAACCCCGTCTCTACTAAAAATACAAAAATTGCCTGGGCGTGGTGGTGCATGCCTGTAGTCTCAGCTACTTGGGAGGCTGAGGTAGGAGAATCACTTGAACCCAGGAGGTGGAGGTTGTAGTGAGCCAAGATCACCCCATTGCACTCCAGCCTGATAACCACTCCCACCATTACTGGAGTCTGGACCAGCCAGCCAGATTCCCACAGGATGTCTCTGACCTGCAGAGGGGCTAGGAAGGTGAGAGGCATCCAGACCATGCTACAGAACTCAGTAATCAGAGCCTGTGCTGGAGCCACCAGGGTCCCAGGACCACCCTGTGAATCTCCTGACAGGACCAGGCTCCTCGATGCCTGAAATAAATCTCAGCAGAACTCCTGTGATTCATAAGTGAGTCATTTACTAACTTATTGTCAGTATAGATTCTCCAATGGGGGAAAGCTGGCAACTTCCGGAGACATTTTTCGTTATAACAACTAGGAGAGGGGCATCTACCACTGTGTCTAGGGGGTAGAGGCCAGAGATGCTGCTAAACATCCTACAACGTACTGGACAATCCCACCACAAAGAAAGATCTGGCTCCAATGATCAGTAATGTCGAGGTTGAGAAACCCTGGTGTCAGCGGCAGGAGAAGCCTTAGAGGGAATTTCCAGAGTGGTAGGATCAACACAGGATAGACCCTGAAGTTTAAACTTCTTCCGGGGGGACTGCTACCTCGTTTGGAGAATACCATGCTATATCACTCACTGTGGCCTGATGCGAAGTTATAGGTAACAGATGCCAGCAGAAGTTCTGGCCAGAGGAAACCAAGATAAACCTAAGCAGACAGTCCCTGTGAAACTGAACAGAGTCAAAGATCATGAATGGAGAAACTGAGGCTAATCAGTTTGACCTCATTCCTTCCTCGCCCCACAATCAGGGGATTTTGTGACTGAATTTCCTACCAACAGCAAAGGAATAAGAAGGCTTAGGTGAGAGGGGAAAGGGGCTAAATGGAGGGGAGCAGTGGAGCAACAGATTAGTGGGTAGCGCATTTATTTTTATTTACCTTTTTTTTTGTTGTTGTTGTTAAGACAGAGTCTTACTCTATCACCCAGGCTGGAGTGCAGTGGTACAATCATGGCTCACTATACCCTCGAACTCCCAGGTTAGAGCCTAGGAGTAAATACTAGGATTACTAGTAATGACCCTAGGATTAATAGAGTGATCCTCCAATCTCAGCCTCCCGAGTAGCTGAGACTACAGGCATGCACTACCACACTGGCTTACTTTTAAATTTTTTGTAGAGATGGGGTGGGGGTCTCACTATCTTGCCCAGGCTGGTCTGGAACTCCTGGGCTCAAGCAATTCTCCTGCCTTGGCCTCCCAAAGTGCTGGGATTACAGTTGTGAGCCACCACGTCCAATCCAATGGTAGCAGATTTAAACACAGGTGGATTTGGAAAAAAATCTTATGATAGGTTTAAGATGAGACAGCAGGCCTGTTGAAACTAAACAGTGCTTTGTTAAGCTTGTTTTTGGTTGGTCAAGTACAGAAAGGCAAGTGTCTCTGCTAAAGAGTACATAGAGCAGGAATCCTAAGCAATCACCCATTTGAGAACATGAAGACAGAAAGCAGTTGCCACACACTGCCCATTAACAGATATACTTTTAAAATTCCTTATTTTCAATTTTATTTTTTTGCTCTCTCAGCAGAATCAAATATATGTAATTACTCTCATGGAGGCTTGCATTCTCTGGGACTTAGGCCTGATAAATCATGGTCAGTAGATTTCCTTGTAACAGGGGGCTGGGGAGCATACGCCAAACAGGGAATGTTCTGGAAAACTCCTTAGGCACAAGCTGAAAATCTGCTTGAGGTTTTGGATACAGAACATTTATAGGATACCTCTTGGTGGTCCAAGAGGACTTGAGTCTACTTTGTACATATGGGATTTTGTTTTTAATTAGATTGATTCACAAAGAACCAAACCTAAGAAATCACATCATTCATTCGTTCATTTAACAAATTTGTAGGTTGAAGCATTTACCAAGTGCTGACAATAGGAAGAAGTCCTGGGTGTGCTTTGTCAGTTTAGTCGGGACTACACAGATGAGTCAATAACTGTAGTGGAGTGACGGGATCTCAACTGCCAGGAATCCCCCGGCTCTCCTCTCTTCCTGTGTCTCCTCAGGCAGTTAGCTGCTACTCCTTCCTTCCTTCCTTCCTTCCTTCCTTCCTTCCTTCCTTCCTTCCTTCCTTCCTTCCTCTCCTTCCTTCCTTCCTTCCTTCCTTCCTTCCTTCCTCTCCTTCCCTCCTTCTCTCTTTCTCTCTCTTTCCTTCCTTCCTTCCTTCCTTCCTTCCTTCCTTCCTTCCTTCCTTCCTTCCTTCCTTCCTTCCTTCCTTCCTTCCTTCCTTCTTTCCCTCCCTCCCTCCTCCTCTCCCTCCCTCTCTTCCCTCCCTCCCTCCCTCTCTTTCTCTCTTTCTTTCTCTCTGCAGATTCTGGACCCATTCCAGACTTACTAAAGGAAATTCTCTAAAGGTGAGGCAGTTTTTTAAAGACAGCAGCTCTCTCTGTTGCCCATGCTGGAGTGCAGTGACCCGATCATAGCTTATTGCAGCCTCGACTTCCTGAGCTCACGTGATCCTCCCCCCTCAGCCTCACTGAGTAGCTGGGACTACAGGTGTGCACCCACCACGCCCAGCAAACTAAAAAAATAATTTTTTTTAGTAGACACGGAGGTCTTGCTATGTTGCCCAGGCTGTTCTCAAACTCCTGGCCTCAAGTGATCCTCCTGCCTCAGCCTCCTAAAGTGTTTGGATTACAGGCATGAGCCACTGAGCCCGGCCTAGCTACTCTTTCTGAGTTGTGCCCACTACACAAAGTTGTCAGGTACATGAGACGTCTGTGCATTTCTGGCCTGGACCCTATATTAAGTGCTCCGTAAACGTCAGTTTCTATTATCAACAGCACCCTGTTTTGGCTGGAAGAACCTTCTCTAAAACAGGAAATCAGGAATCAGCACTTTTAAGTTTTCCAGGTTATATTTTAACATTGTGTTCATATGCAAAACAAAGTTTGTGAATCAGCACGAATGCTGGCAAGTCCTGGAAAGTTTCTGATCATGGACTTTCACGAGCCCCCAAGGCGAGGAGAAACAGAAACCCAGGACACCCTGTGCGCCGCTTTGCAGTCAGGCGTCGCCTGGACTACATTTCCCATATCCAATTGCCAAGCTCCTGCAGGATTGGCCAGAACAACGCGGAAGTGATTACGGGTAGCCCAGCAACGGGCGGAGTCCTGGACCGAAACTGGATGCGCACGCCCCTTCCCTGCGGCGGGTACGCGGACAAGGCTCCGCTCCATCTCCAGCGCCTCGGAGCACTCTCCGGTTTTGCTGTCTAGCCCGGCGGCAGCGCGATCTCTTAGGCGCTTTCACCGCCTTCCTCTCCCGGCCCCGCCCCTTTGACGCCGGCAGTCGCGATGTTGCGGAGACTGGATTTCAGCTTCGTGGTCGGCGGAGCGGCCCCTGGAGGGCGCAGTGCGCAGGCGTGAGCGGTCGGGCCCCGACGCGCGCTGGTCTCTTTTGGAGCGGGAGTGAGTTCCTGGGCAAGGAGACCCGGCAGCGGTTGACTAGGGGGCCAGGTGCCTCCACAGTCAGCCATGGCAGCGCTGCGCTACGCGGGCCTGGACGACACGGACAGTGAGGACGAGCTGCCCCCGGGCTGGGAGGAGAGAACCACCAAGGACGGCTGGGTTTACTACGCCAAGTAAGGGGGCCGCAGTGGGGCCGCGGACGCACCTGGGACCCTGCAATGCCCTCGGACGCCACCAGCGCGGGGCGGGCGCGCACTCCAGCGCAGCGAGTGCGGTGCAAAGTGGAAGTGACTGTTAAGGAGCTTCAGGGTTTCAAGGGTCCAGGGTTGCCAGGAGGGGCTGGCCCCCTTGGTGGGCCCTGGGTCCAGCGGGGGTCACCTGGCGGCTTCCCGGCGCGCCCTCTGCTGTTCAGGATGCAGCACTGCGCGGCGCGGCGAGAGCAAAGCGGCCTCATCCCCGCCAAAAATAAAGACATTTTAAAAAGTACACGTGCTCAGCTCCCTCCTGCAGGCTCTGGGTTGCAGGGCTAGGAGTTTTGTTTTGTTTTCTCCAGACCGGTATTGCTCAGTCACCCAGGCTGGAGTGCAGTGGTGCCATCATAGTCCACTGCAGCCTCTACCTACCGGGTTCAGGCAATCCTCTCATCTCAGCCTTCTGAGTGGCTGGGACTACAGGCGTGCACTACCATGCCCGACTGTTTATTTAAGTATTTGTAGAGACCAGGGTCGCACCATGTTGCCCAGCCTGGTCTCGAACTGCTGGGCTCAGGCAATCCACCTGCTTCAGCCTCCAGAATTGTTGAGATTACAGGCGTGAGCCACTGCGCCCAGCCAGGAGTATTTTTTTTTTTTAGCAGAAGTCCTAGATAGCCTCACTATCGTTCCGTGGGAAAGTTTTGGAAATCACAGCAAAGCCTTCATCTTTAACTGTGTGACCTTGGACCATTGAAAGAACGTTTAATCTCGGTCTTCTCACCTGTCAAATGGGTTGATGTGAGGGTCAGTTCAGGCACTGTGCTCACAGTAGGTACTCTCTGTTCCTTAACTGTCTTTCCTGATTACTCTTCAGATACGACAGTGCGTCTTATATCAGCACCTTAGAATCACCTAGGGAATGTCCTAAATACACGTTTTGGGTCTCCGTAGAGAACCTATTGCAGCAGACTCTCAACTTTGGGAGTCTGTTTTTTAAGCTTTCCGGGTGAGGTGGAATATCACCTGGTTTTGAGAAACATGGATGTAAATCTGATTTTCAGCACCTGGGAAACTTTTTGTAAGTGGCTTTTTCTGGGCCCCACTTCCAGAGGGTTTTTTTGTTTGTTTTTCGTTTTTTTTTTTTTTTTTTAAAGACAGAGTCTCGCTCCACACCCAGACTGGAGTGCAGTGGTGCGATCCCGGCTCACTGCAACCTCTGAATGCCGAGTTCAAGCGATTCTCGTGTCTCAGCCTCCCAAGTAGCTGGGAATACAGGCGCCCACCACCACGCCTGGCTCATTTCGCCCTGTTGGCCAGGCTGGTCTCCAACTCCTGGCCTCAAGTGATCCGTCCACCTCGGCCTCCCAAAGTGTTGTGATTACGGACAGGAGCCACTGCGCCAGCCCAGAGTTTCTGATTTAGTTGGTTTGGCCTCTCCCTCTCCCTTGGTAGGTTGTAAAAATCTTCTCTCCCAGGTGATTCTAATCTATGCAAGGTTGTGAACCACTGCTGCCTTTGGTGGCAAGGTAGAAGAAAAACAAGGTTCTGATGAGTTCATTCAAGACACACAGAGGTATTATGTGCCAGGCCTTTTGCTGGCACTGGTTATATCAAGGCAAATAAAAGCCAGTTGTCATCCTTAGGACCCAGTCTTATTAGGGCACAGTGACATGTGTAGGAGCGTCCCCACGCAGTGTGTGTACTGGGAAGCAGCGTGTCTGGCATGAGGTGTGTGTAGGTATTGGGGGGGAACGTGAGGGAATATAGTGGCACACTCACAGTAACCTTGACTTCCTGGGCTTAAGCGATCGTCCCGCCTCAGCCTCTTGGGTACCTGGGACCACAGGTGTGTGCCTCCACACCCAGTTAATTATTACACGTTTTGTGGAAATGGGGTCTCACCATGTTGCCCAGGCTGGTTTGAACTCCTGAACTCAAGCCAGCCTCCCTCCTGCTGCTCTGGAATCACAGGCCTGAGGCTCTGTACCAAGCCCAGAGTGGTGTTTTGAGCGCAAGTAGAAGTGGGTGGGGCAGGAGGGCAGTCCAGGTAGAGGGAACAGTGAGAGGAGAGGCCCCTGCATGGCCTGTCCAGGGGCCTCTGATCTTTGTGAGGGTCCAGGAATGTGAAGGTTAAAGTAGGGAAGGGAGGACCCAGTTCAAGGAGTTCTGTGCCTCGTGGAGAAGCTTGGGCTCTGTTGGTAGAGCCAGAGAGTGGCATTCGGCTTGTGATGTCAGGAAGAATTTCTGGCTCTTGGGAATTAAAGGGCGTTTTCCAGCAGCAACAGAGCTGCATTAGCCTTTGCAGGGTCTAGGCAAGCTCCTGAGCGGACACTTACTGTCCCTCTCACTTGTACGTCTGTCGGGAAGGGCTCCTTCTCATCCTTCAGAGCCGAGCTTACATGTCACTGTCCAAGAGACATGTAAGCTTCCTGACTGTGGGTGTCCCCTCAACCTTGTACTGGTCACCTTGTTTCTCTGCTTCTTTGTGCTCAACCTTGGCTGTGTACTCCTCCTCGTTGGCCCTGTCTCCCTTGCCCGGGTTGCAGACATCTTGAGGGCGGCTTGTTCATCTGCGCGTCCCCGGTGCTTGGCACTCAGAAGCTGGAAGATGAACCCCTGTGGGATGAGTAAATGAATCATCTCAGGAAGGTCAGCTGCGGGCTTCTATGGGTGGGTGGGCGGTGCACTGGGCCTCAGAGTACAGAGATGCACATGACCCCCTTCCGGCTTCCTAAGGCCACCTCTGTCTCTGGCTCTGTGGGGCGTCTCCTCCTTTGCCACTCAGCCACAGAGGTGCTTCTGCTTCCCTGCAGGCATGCCCTGGATCCTGGCGCCAGGGCCCTGGGGCTCCCTTGCTCCCGCTCGCCCTGCGTGCCTCCTGTGCCTGCCTTCCTGCTGCTTGGCCTTTCTCCCATCTGCTTTCTGCCTGTGTGTCCCACGGCCAGGGCGCTCGGGTGTATATGTGGTTTCCAAAAGCCCTTCCTCCAGCCCCCCGACTACTGTCTTAGGTCTCAAGCTGGCCTCTCGGACTCTATTTTTTTTTTTTTTAATTTAATTAAAAATTCCGGGATACATGTGCAGGATGTGCAGGTTTGTTACATAAGTAAACATGTGCCTTGGTGGCTTGCTGCATCTGTCAACCCATCACCTAGGCATTCGGCCCCGCATGCATTAGCTAGTTATTGTTTACACCAGCTGAGATGCCAGGGCTTGGCTGGCTCCCAGCTGGAGGACTCATCTCTCTGGACCTTCTGTCCATCCCCGCCAGCCCTCAGTTCTCTGGGTGTCAGGGCTGAAAGGCTGAAGTTCTTTGGGTGTTGGGTTAGGATGCCTCTGATCCGTCCCAGCCCCACCTTCCCTTGCTCTCTCCTGATCTGTGAGCATCCTGGCCCTTTTCTTTTTACATTTTTGCGCTTGTTCCAACCCCTTTTCATTCCTGACTCTGGAGGTGACACTGGTTTTTCTCTTGGGGTTGGGGGGACTTTGCGGATGTGCTTTCTAGGAGGCTGCTCTGTGAGTCATTTCTTTTCCATATTGTTTCCCCTCGTGTAGCAGGGCCACGGCCAGGGAGAGAGGCTGTAGCTCCCACTGAGACCTCGGGGTCTGGTGGAACCTGGTCTTGTGTGGCTGCTGTTGGCCTCTCCTGCTTTCCCACCTGCCCCATGGTTCACTTGTATGTCTCAAAGGCACACCCGTCTTAGGGCTCCAGAGCCCACCAGGCTGGGCTCCCAGGGACGGGGTCGGGGGAGACCGGAGACCTGAGAGTGCTGGTGGGCCCTTCTTCCACCCCATCCCCTGACAGTCTCAGAGCAGCCCCTTCGTGGGAGATGGGGAGGGAGGGACAAGGTCTCAGTGTCAGAGCTGTCCTTGTTTGCCCTTCCCTGTCCTCCTTATGAAGCTCAGGCCTTTTGGCAGTCAGAGGCCTCCATGTCTCCTGCGTCCACAGGGCTGGCTGTCCTCACCGTCAACTCTAGATCTCCCTGTTAACGTACACTGTGTTCAGAACACAGACACACACCCTGTAGGCGGGACATGGTGGGAGGCCAAGGTGGGAGGATTGCTTGAGCCCAGAAGCTCGAGGCTGCCGTGGGCTGTGGTTGTGTCACTGTACTCCAGCCTGGGCCACAGAATGAGACCCTGTCTAAAAAAAAAATAATAATAACAGAAAACACCCCATACGTGGAAGTGTGGTATTCATGTAATATGATGTTCACTTAATTTTGAATCCTTTGGTTTAAGTTTAGATTAGTATTAATTATCTCTTTAAATGGCAAGCTTACTGAAAAAATAAAAAATCAAAATTGGCTTTTATTTAAAGGAGAATAGGAGAACACTTAGGGGACATGTGTTCTAATTTTCTCTTCATTAAAAAGTCATTTAAGGTTATAATTAAAAAGAACACCTTTTAATTAATTTTTATATTTATGAAAAATAAGTCTTCTGCTGAAAGGTACAGTTCTTAGTTCTTCCTGTGTTAACTCTATAACCCCAAGAAATAGGTGCTGTTATTGTCCCCATCTAAACTGTTGAGGAAACTGAGGCATGGGATTAAATGACTTCAAGGGCAGAGTGGCTGGCATATTGGAGACCCAGAAAACGGGCAGTCAGGCTCCAGAATCTTCACAACCAAATGACTGTCTCCGTTTCAGCTGGTTCTGGGTTCTTCCCCAGGGATGGTTGTGTTCTGCAGGGGACGGTTGGCAATGTGTGGAGACGCTTTCTGTTGCCACAGCTATGGGACTGGGGTATTGGTATCTGATGGGCAGAGGCCAGTGGTGCCCAAGACAACCCCACAACAGAGAATGATGTGATCCGGGTGCAGTGGCTCATGCCTGGAATCCCAGCACTTTGGGACGCTGAGGCAGGTGGATCAGTTGAGGTCAGGAGTTCGAGACCTGCCTGGCCAACATGGTGAAACCCCATCTCTGCTAAAAATACAAAAATTATCCGGGCATGGTGGCAGGTGCCTGAAATCCTAGCTACTCAGGCTGAGGCAGGAGAATTGCTTGAACTTGGGAGGCAGAGGTTGCAGTGAATTGAGATTGCACCACTGTACTTCAGCCTGGGTGACAGAGTGAGACCGTGTCTCAAAAAAAAAAAAAAAAAAAAAAAGGAATGATTCAGCCTCAAGTGTCACCAGCAGTGAAGATGAGAAACCCTGGTTTAGGCATGTTCTGTGAAAGTCAAGAACATAGGTTGACAGAGTTTGTTTTGTTTTCTAAACGTCTTTCTGAATAAATAAATAAATATTCTAGCTCCTTTGGAAGGTATTCATTCTGTGTGTTTACGTTTGCACACCTGCTGTGGGCCAGGCATGAAGCTACATGTCTGAGGGCCCAGCTTCACCTACTAAGGGCTGGGAGGCTCTTTCTGTGCCAGCCTGTGTACTGTCAAGGCTCAGCTTCCACTGTTACGGGTCATTTCATGGATTTTTTTTTTTTTTTAAGGTTGAGTCTTGCTTTTTCACCCAGGCTGGACTGCAGTGCTGTGATTTTGGCTCATTGCAACCTCCACCTCCCAGGTTCAGGAAATTCTCATGCCTCAGCCACTCAAGTAGCTGCGATTACAGGCATGTGCTACCATGTCTGTCTAATTTTTGTATTTTTAGTAGAGATGGGCTGTTGCCGTGTTGACCAGGCTGTCTTGAAATCCTAGGCTCAAGTGATCCGTCCGCCTCGCCCTCCCACAGTGCTGGGATTACAGGCGTGAGCCACCGCGCCCAGCCACTTTGTCGATTCTTCAGGGTAGAGTTTTTTGGAGCCGGGCTTCAAGCGCGTTTGATGTGTGCCTATGAGATGAAGACTGCTTTTAATGGCAGGCAAGGGAAATGCAACTCCGTCTCTTAACTTTCTTGAAGAAGCGTGAGACAGCTTTGCAAGGGGCAGGAAGGTTTCGCGTTGTTGCCAATGCTTGGTGTATCTGATTGCTGTTCCCGTCCCTTTTGAAGGAGAAGCAGGAGTTGGTATGCCAGTATTCCGTCTGTGCCAGCGGAGAGTGGGCAATCCTTACCAGAGAGTCAGAGCTGCTTTTTATTTTGAGATGGAGTTTTCTCTTGTTGCCCAGGCTGTAGTGCAGTGGTGCGGTCTCAGCTCACCGCAGCCTCCGCCTGCCGAGTTCAAGTGAGTCTCCTGCCTCAGCATACCGAGTAGCTGAGATGACAGGCATGCGCCACCACACCCGGCTAATTTTGTATTTTTAATAGAGACAGGGTTTCTCCATGTTGGTCATCCTGGTCGTGGACTCTCGACCTCAGGTGATCTGCCTGCCTTACCCTCCCAAAGTGCTGGGATTGCAGGCGTGAGTCACCGCGCCTGGCCATAGAGCTGCCTTTTTTGCAAGTGCTATGGGATGGTGGTTGATGTACAAAGTAGGAGTTTGTCTTTGCTACTGATACCGTAGCTGGTACAAGGATTTAATGGTTCTCCAAGCACTGTCACAGGTGTCGCGTGTCTCGCCTTCTCAGCAGCTCTGTGAGGTGGCAGTAGCGCTGAGGACACTGCCTGGACTCGGCTAGCACGGGTTGCTCAGTCTTCAGCGTGCTCAGTGAGGCATTCCTGCACCGTGACAGAGACCCAGCTGCCAAGACTTTGTCAAGACAGACCAGAAGCCAGCAGTGCATAAAAAGACCTTGCCTGCAAGTTGTAGAATCTTTTTAGAAAATTCATACCCTCTGTATTTATTTTCTTTAAAGTAATTGACAGGGAAAGAATGTTCATGTCCTATCACCTAGATGTTGCTGATTTAAAAATAAAACTGTCTGTGTTGGCTTGAGTAGATAAACTTTTAGGGAACCCAGCCTACCCTTTGAATGCCTCTTGTAGCACCTGGCTTTTTCCCTGATGAAGTACTTGTATGTTTTCCTGGATTCCTTCTTACCTGGTGACACGTGTTTCTAGTTATTTTCCTCCTATTTTAATTATAACTTTGGGTGGTGGTCTGAGATGAAATGTTAAGTTTGACGCAAAAATCAGACTAGTTTATGTAACTGATTTGTTCACAGTAACAGCTTACATTTCCCAGAGCTTTTTGTATGCCAGGTGCTATGTGAAACCCTGGATATACAATATTCTTATATAGCAGCCCTCAAGATGAGTGCTAGGATTATTTCTATTTTGCGGGTGAGGGAATGGAGATTAAGGGACGGGGTCGCTTGGCCAGAGGTGCACAGCACACAGTTATGTGACTTATGGGGCTGTCTTACTCCATCTCTTAACTACCTCTTGGGACCAGTTAGGAACCAGTGCTTAATGAAACACTTTGAAGTTACATCTGCGGAAAGAGTAAACATTTTAGCTGGACAAGTGGCTTCTAGTCCCAGCCACTGAAGAGGCTGAAATAGGAGGGTCACTTGAGTCCAGGAGTTCCAGTCCAGCCTGGGCAACATAGTGAGACCTAGATTCTTTAAAAAGAAATACAAATAGATAAGTAAACATTTTAAGAGATTATATACATTAGATATTATGAATTTTGTCACTACATCCTGGAATAAAACTAAAACAAATACAGAGCAAAATGCCTCTAGATTTATTTATTTATTTATTTTTTTGAGACAGAGTCTCTCTCTGTCGCCAGGCTGGAGTGCAGCAGTGTGATCTAGGCTTACTGCAACCTCTGCCTCCCTAGTTCAAGCGATTCGACTGCCTCATCCTCCCAAGTAGCTGGGACTACGGGTGTGTGCCACCGTGCCCACCTAATTTTTGTATTTTTGGTGGAGACGGGGTTTCACCATGTTGGCCAGGATGGTCTCGATCTCCTGACCTCGTGATCTGCTCCGCTAGGGCTCCCAAAGTGCTGAAATTACGGCGTGAGCCACCACGCCCAACTGCCTCTAGATACTTTGAGTGATTCAGCAAGCCTCCTAAAGTTGACCCTGTGGCTGGGGTCGCAGTCCTCTTTCTTTTTCTTCCCTCACTTCCTCCTTATATCTGGCTTCTAAAGACAGGCTGTTGGGAAATTTCTACAGGGCTGCTGCTGCTTCTAACATGAGGAATTTGACCTGATGTAAACAGTGACATTTATATTCTGCCCATGCCTTCCCTGAATGTCTGTTTTTACTACTCTTAAGAGAGAGTATTATGTGGGAGAGAAAAAAGTTTAATACAATTGATTACTCTTTAGAAGAGTTAATTTTTATTTATTACTGTGGATTTTTTTTTTGTTTGTTTTTAACAGTCACACCGAGGAGAAGACTCAGTGGGAACATCCAAAAACTGGAAAAAGAAAACGGGTGGCAGGAGGTTTGTATGTTGTTGTCAAAGGATCTTGGTTTGAAGCATTAAGTAGATGGGGAAAATGTCACCAGCAGAGAGGTGACAGGTTATGGTGTGTTTTTGGGAGGGCTCTTTGGTAGAGAACTGGACTCCCACTCTGAGGAGCTTATGGGATTTGGCAGAAGAAGAAGATGAGATCGTAGGGTGGAGTGAGGATGATTTCTTACTGGTCTTAAAGTACCAAAATGGCCGGACATGATGGCTCATGCCTGTAATCCCAGCACTTTGGGAGGCTGAGGCGGGTGGATCACCTGAGGTCAGGAGTTTGAGACCAGCCTGGCCAATATGTTGAAACCGCATCTCTTCTAAAAATACAAAAATTAGCTGGGCATGGTGGCGCGCGCCTGTAATTCCAGCTACTTCGGAGGCTGAGGAACAGGATGGTCTCAAACCCAGGAGGCGGAGGTTTCATTGAGCCAAGATCATACCACTGCGCTCCAGCCTCGGTGACAGAGTGAGATGCTGTCTGAAAAATAGCAAAAACAACAGCAGAAAACACAATCAAAATAATTGAGGCCTTTGATTCACAGTGTATGATGTTTTCCTATAGTTACAGTGTTTATAAATTTGTTCTTGGCTATACTAGGGAATTAAATATGTAAGTATTTGGGAATTTCGTAAAGATTACCATGACTTCTAGGTGATTCTGAGCTAGTGTGTGATCCATGGAATAGAAATATAAGAAGGGGCCAGGTGAGGTGACTTGTGCCTATGATCCCAGCAGTTTCGGAGGCATAGATGGGAGGATCACTTGTGCCTGGGAATTTGAGATGAGCCTGGACAACATAGTGTGAGACCCCATCTCAAAAAAAAGTATGAGAAGGTTCCTGCCTTTAAGAGGTTTAGGGTCCAGTTGAAGCGTCAACGTGTACACATGAGAAAAAATGGCAGTGCCCTCTAATATCATACGAGGCATCACAAATCAGCGTGCCTGCCCTGCATGTAGATATGTTCTGTGAGCTCATTCAAGGGAGAATTCCCATTGATTGGTGCAACCAGTAAGGTTTATAGAGTGATCAGGCATAAAATAGGTTTTCTTCAAAGCAAGAGGCAAAAATGTGGAGCCCAGGTGGGATCAGGGGCCTTCTGCAGCTGCCACAATTGGAACATGTGACCAAAGCCAGTTGATGTGACAGCTGTTGGCTGGGAGGGACAGGCTTGGGGGCGGGGCCTGGAGGGCTCCTCCCCTTGCTCACCTGGGAACAGTCTTTACTTTCCCTGGCACCTGTAGACCTGTCTTTCTTGTGTTTCAGATTTGCCATATGGATGGGAACAAGAAACTGATGAGAACGGACAAGTGTTCTTTGTTGAGTAAGTATCTACAAATAAACCACTCCCAGCTGTTTGCTTTTTAATAGGAATTTTTAATTATAAAAGTAATACACAATAACTGTAGAAAAATACAAAGTATAATAGTATGGATCTGTAATCTTAGCAGAAGTAACTACTTTATCATCTATGGATTTGTTCTTCTATTTTCCATGCACATGCATCCTTAAAAAAAGATAAGGAGGCCAGGTACGGTAGCTTATGCCTGTAATCCCAGCATTTTGGGAAGCAGGTGGATCACAAGGTCAAGAGATCGAGACCATTCTGGCCAACATGGTGAAACCCCATCTCTACTAAAAATACAAAAATTAGCTGGATGTGGTGGCACACGCCTGTAGTTCCACCTACTTGGGAGGGTGAGGCAGGAGAATTACTTGAACCTGGGAGGCAGAGGTTGCAGTGAGCTGAGATTGTGCCACTGCGCTCCAGCCTGGGTGACAGGATGAGACTCCATCTCAAAAAAAAGAAGGCACTGTGTGGGCTGTTTAGTAACCTGCTTTTTCCACATAATGTATTGTGAGCATTTTCTTGTATCCTTATCTGTTTTTCAAAAAGATGCTATTTAGCAGCTCTGGAGTTATTATTTTGTACAGATATACTATAATTTATCAAATTGCCTATTGGACATTGATGCTAAATTCCTATTATTGAGAACCTATAATTATAAATAATGTGTTGAGTGAACATCCTTATCTGTAAGACTTTTTCACCTCTCCGTTTCTGTCTTCAGGATAAATTCCAGCATCACGCAGCAATAGTAACCGCCTGTCCAACATACAGCATGAGCCAGGCCTGATTCTAATCATCCTGTGTCTGTAGCATTAGGTCATTCGATCCCCACAGTGCCCTGAGGCATAGGTGTTGTTATTATCCCTAGCTTACTGCCAGTGACACAGACTTGAGGGGGTAAGTGACTTGGTAAGGATTCTACAGTAAAGAAGTAGCACAGCCAGGCTTTGAGCTCAGCACCTGCTCCAGGGACTGTATTCTTGCCCACTGTAGTTAAGAGGGGAGTGAATGTTTCACGACTGCTGACATTTAAATAGAAGCTTGAGTAGTCTTTGACAGGATTAGGATTGGTTGGTTAATAGAAGTTGATTTAAGCAGGATTTTTTTTGTTTTTAAGTTATGAATGCAACATAAATGTTTTAGTGTTTTGATTCAAGTACACCAACGTTTAGGGGTCGGGCCAGCCCTGCTCTTTGAGTTTGAGTCCGCTGCAAGGATCCAGTGTTGTCTTCCTTCCCCAAGCACACCTGTAACATAACATCTACAATTTCTACTTTCACCTTAGGGTTGAGCACACACAGTATTTTCAAAGAATCTGATTGCTACATCATTTGGGAGTTTTATGGTTTTTTTCTAGCATTTTCACTGTAGTTGTTTGAACCAAAACTTTTTTTTTAGCTGCTTGTCTTTGAGGCTCTCCAAAGCATTCAATCACATTTTCTTTTTTTTTTTTTTTCTTTTTTTGTTTTTTTTTTTTTGAGACGGAGTCTCGCTCTGTCGCTCAGGCTGGAGTGCAGTGGCCGGATCTCTGCTCACTGCAAGCTCCGCCTCCCAGGTTCGCGCAATTCTCCTGCCTCAGCCTCCCGAGCAGCTGGGACTACAGGCACCCGCCACCTCGCCCGGCTTATTTTTTTGTATTTTTAGTAGAGACGGGGTTTCACCGTGTTAGCCAGGATGGTCTTGATCTCCTGACCTCGTGATCCGCCCGTCTCGGCCTCCCAAAGTGCTGGGATTACAGGCTTGAGCCACCGCGCCTTGAACCACATTTTCATAGATAATCAGTGACACTTATTTTTCACCTCCCATGTTATCAGTTCGTGTAATAATAGCTTGCTAAATAATGTAGTTACAGTAACAAGTTCAAATGACGTATGTGTTTTTTGAGCAAACCTGGTGAACTTTTGGTGCACAACTAATATTGAGAGCAAATGGGCCAAGGCTTGCTTGAGAGAAGTCTCTCAGGCCACCATAGGCAGCCCCAGGACAAGGCTGTCTAACAGTTGGATAGGTAGCAGTGCCTATGATTTGTTAAAAGGCTTTTTCCCTAACTTGTGAAAGTTTTTTTCCCCTCAATTAATTGAGGATATCAACGCATTGGTTACATGTTGGAAACTTTTTTTTCCCAAGTTTTCTTGTGTGTGTGTGTGTGTGTGTGTGTGTTTTGTTTTTGTTTTTTGCAAACTGGGTCTTGCTATGTTATCCAGGGCTGACGTACAGTGACACAGTAACAGCTTGCTGCAGCCTCAACCTCCTGGACTCAAGTGAGCCTCCTGCCTCAGCCTCCTGAGGAGCTGGGACTACAGGCCCATACCACCGTGCCCAACTAATTTTTAAATACCTTTTTTTGTAGAGACTGAGGCTCAGTATATTGCCTAGGCTGGTCTCGAACTTCTGGCCTCCAGTGATCCTCCTGCTTTGACTCCCCAAAGCATTGGGATTACAGGCATGAGCCACCACACCTGGCCAAATTTCTTAAATTATGTAGTCAAATCAGTTTTCTCCTGTGCACTGTGTGCCTTTGCATTCATGCTTGGAAAGTTACTCCCTGAAATGGGTATTAATCAACCAAGAGCAGCAGTTCTCAGGCATGGTTCCTGGACCAGCAGCATTAATATCACCTGGGAATTCATTAAAAGTGTACCTTCCTGGGCGCCCACCCCAGAACTACTGAACCAGCACCAGGGTGGGGCTGGCAGTCTGCGCTCTAATGAGTCCTTCAGGGGATTCTGATGCTCCCTAGCTTGAGAGCCACCCTGCTAGAGCAGGGGCTGTCTACTTTGTCAGTAAAGGGCTAGATAATATGTTTTAGGATTTGGAGGCCATAGGGTTTCTGTTGCAGTGATTCAACTTTGCCTTTGTAGTGCTAAAGCAGCTATACACAATATACCAGTGATGGCCATTGTTGTGTTCCAATAAAACTTTATTTACAAAAACAAGCAGTGGGCCAGATTTGGAGGAGTAAACAAGGGCTCACGTGATCATCCTCCCACCTCAGCCTCCCGAGTAGTTGGGACTACAGGCATGTGCTATCACACTCGAAATTTTGTTTAGTTTTTGTAGAGACGAGGTCTCACTATGTTGCCTAGGCTGGTCTTGAACTCCTGGGCTCAAGTGATCCTCTTGCCTTGGCCTCCCAAATTGCTGAGATTACAGGTGTGAGCCACTGTGCCCAGCCTCCAGTATATTTTAATACCGTTTCTACAAGATTTAAATCAGTTCCAAATCAAAATGAGTGCTCGTAGAAGGTATGAGTGCAGAGGCTTCAAATGAAAATCGTTAGAATTTTATTAGTCGGCAGGTTTCGTATTTACAACTAAGACTTCCATTTTGAGTTTTCTACTTCTCTACATCTTTAGGCCCTTGCACAGGGCTAAGAGATTTAATTGAAATCTACTGAAAAGAGTGGCTGGCAGATCTTAACAGCTACATTTACATGAATTAGATAAAAACCCAAAGCCTTCTCAAGAAGCCTTTTTTGAGATCTAAGGATACATGGCAATAGTTATTGTATGTTACAGCATATGTTCTAGGCAGTTCTGAAGGAAAGGATTTGATGACTATCTTTTTTGGCAGAAATGTGATCCTTCTGGAGGCCGGAAGTTAGATTCAGTGGGCCCCAGTTCTTTTCAGGTTTAAGGAATAAGCGTTTTGGGCTATGAAAACTGGGGTTTGCCTAAAGTGTAAGATTGTGTTATATTTATAAATGCCTATGTTCGTTGCTGTGGGTTCACTGCTTGCTCATTTTCTGGGCAGCCATATCAACAAAAGAACCACCTACGTGGACCCAAGACTGGCGTTTACTGTGGATGATAATCCAACAAAGCCAACCACCCAGCAGAGATACGACGGCAGCACCACTGCCATGGAAATTCTCCAGGGCCGGGATTTCACTGGCAAAGTGGTTGTGGTCACTGGAGCTAATTCAGGAATAGGTAGGCTGTTCGCTTATTTATTTATCTTTGGGACTGCTATAATGAAATCCACTTAGATCTCACTATAATGGAATTATGTATAGTGGTTCTCTGATTTAAACATGAATTTTATCCTTTTCAGCTATCATTTCATTAACATCACCACCTCTTTTTAAATGCTAATGTTGTCATGGAAGCCTATGTAGGGGCTGACCTTGAAGTCTCCGAAAGCTGAACACTCAGCAAAAGACTGTGGCTATTTTGGTATTCAGGGATAAGAGACAACAGGCTCCGTCTAAGAGTTTTTGACCTGGTCTGCATGGTGTACGGGCATATTCCAATTACCTGAGTTATTCAAACCAAAATTGATTGGCAATAGAATACGGGGAACAACAAGGTATTATGTCTTTGGAACAAAGGATACTACAGGTTTCGATTGGTCACTGAGCATATCATTTTCTTTGGGCACAGGATCTTATTTCTCTGTAAAATTGGAGAATGAGTTCCTGTCTTCACCTCTAAATTAACCCTCTTAATTGCCAGTGTTTACCCACAGAGGCTATCATGGGTAGATGGCTCCAGAGGATATCCTTGCTTCAATATGATGGGCTGTTACAGAGACAGGAGCAAGGCAGAAGCAAAGCATAACTCTTCATAAGTTTTTATTCTGATTTTACTTTGGTCTATTTACATAAGTATCTGAATCAGTGAGAACCACCTGCTTTGAGTTTAGATATGCATCTTCAGAAAACATTGCATTTGGCTGTCTTCTGTCAAGTTCTCTCTGTCCTTTTGGTCCCTCTCAGCCCCCACATTGCCCCCTTGATGGTCTCCTCTACTCATTTGTTTGTTAATTTTGTTTTTATTTTTGTTTTCTGTGGGTATATAAAGGTGTCGATATTTATGGGGTTCATGAGATGTTTTGATACAGGGATGCAATGTGAAATAATCACATCATGGAGAATGGGGTATCCGTCCCCTCAATAATTGATTCTTTGAGTTATAAACAATTCAGTTATACCCTTTCAGATATTTTAAAATGTACAATTAAGTTACTGTTAACTATAGCCACCTTGTTGTGCTATCAAATAGTAGGTCTTATTCTTTCTTTCTTTTTTGTACCCATTAACCATCTGCACTTCTTTCTTAATTTTGAACAATTCCGTGAAGCTCCGGAAATATTTTCTGGCGTGATTAGGGAAGCACAGGAGGTAAAAATACATTGTTCAAGGGTCAATTATTGTGTTGTACAAGGTCTGAAATCTAACAGGCTACCATCCGAGCGGAGAATTTTTGACTGTACTTGCCTACGAAGGTGAAGAAGCAAATGGGAATTTTTTTTAAGAATTGAAAGGGATTTATTTAAAATCAACTCTCATACCTCATCCTGGGCTCCAAATATGTTCAGTCCCTGCATTGGAGTAAATTTTATATAATTGTCATTGAAGTCAAAACTGATGATGTAATATTAAAAACAGTGGCTGCATCCCCAATCCAAGAAGCAATACATTTTGTTGATCGTATTAACTACTGTTAGGGTGAATGTGTGGACCCATACACTTGTGGAATAATTAAGAAAAAAGAACTTAAGGACTTAAAAATGTCTCTTAAAAATTTAACTAGTTAACCAGAGACTTTAAAGATCTTACTCTCTTAATCTTCTAGCTAGACTGTTTTTCTCTAATGAGTAAGATATGTGACTACTGATTATTTTTTGTGTTAAGTGTTCCAACTGCTCCATGTGACATTATGTAGCAGACTCTCGAATAGAGCTAATGTTCTTTCAAAGATTTGCAACAGCAGACCTACCACATTGTAATCCAGGACTGATAGAGTGGGTTCAGAATATTAAAAGGGTGATATCTAGTTAGATACATAAGTCTTGGTGGAGAGGAGGAGATTCTGAAGCATTGAGAATAAGTTTGTGGTTGTTGAGAATGGCCCTCACATGTTGGAGTAAAGCCAAAAACTCTTTGTGCCTCTTCACAGCTCCCACTTCCCCCTAAGACTCTTCCTTCCTGATACCTATGGTTCATTTTGCGGACACTGCAGGAGGTGTCTGCGGTCCAGTTGGAGGTTGTGGCAAATTGTAATGCTCAGGACGGCACAGATGTCGCACAAGGTCTTAGGGAGACCAGGCTTTCCTATTCAAGTGCCCACAGCCGTTTCCCCAGCTGTCACCTTCCACAGGAATGGCCTTTAACTGTTACCTCACCCCATTCCCCTCCACTCTTGGGAAGCATCCGTCTAGGTGAGTGGCGAACGTTTTCATTCTGAATTTTTGAAATAATATCGTAGTGCAAGTTCCAGGCAGTCAAAAACTCACCAGTCACTTTCACTCTGCAGCAGTGGTATCAGGCCTGAAGAAAGGAAGAGGCTGCAGAGAGGCACATGGCTTTGCTAAGTTCGCTTTTATATCTTGCGTGGCTGCCTTAGAAAGTGTCCTTGCCCATGTAGGCTGCAGCTTCTAGATAAAGTCCTTCTACTAAGCTTTGAAACACGCCAATTTATAAATTGCTATCACTACTTCAGTTCCGCTTATTTCAAATGAAATAGCTGAATGCTGAGTGAATGAATTCAGCATCTTTACTTCCAAGACTTCTGGGGCATTCAGGAGTCATCTTCTATCTAAGCTGTAATGGTGCTGGTGGTGGTCCCTTTCCTTTGTCCACTCAAGGGAGCCTATTTTCTTTGGATAAACTGTGGAATCTTTAACCTTGTGAATGTACGTTTTCTCTAAGGCAGACTGGACTGAAACAAAACATAACAGGATTTATTTTGGGAGTGGTGACTCTGTAATAAAAACATAGATACCCAATTTGCCTTACAAAAGCCGATTTACAAATCTAGTATTTCCAGTGGTTCTTGCTTTCTTTTTTTTTTTAATGCCCCACATGACACTGCTTTGTTGGAATTGCCATTGGCGAGGATCTCACTGATATGGAAGGGGACATCCCTCCCTTGCCAGATTTCAGGGTTGCACTGGAGCTGTGCCCCCTTTGAAGTGGCCTCTGAGCAGACTCTGTCTTGTATTATTTTCCTCTCGCAGTTGTAAGTGATACGGAGCTGTATTTTGAGTTTTTGATAGTGATATTACTAAGGCAATTGGAGGGATTCTTAATTCATCTAAAAAATCAGTGATTCTGACAGATAAAAGGATTTGGAGGAAATGTCAGAATAAAGCATTTTGGGTTCATGAAGTCCTTGGTGTTATAATTAAGGTTTATAGGCAGGTATTACTGCTGTTGACTGGATTCAGCTGTCTAGATTGGGGATGAACAAACTACGATCTCTGGGCTAACTCTGACCCACTGCCTGACTTTGTAAGTAAAATTTTTTTGGAACACAGCCATGCCCATTTATTCCCATTCCTATAGTGTTGAACTACTGTTTGTGTGTATTCAGTTATTTCAAAATAATATGGCCGTTTGCATGTTACCAGAAGAGTCGCCCAATTATGGCAGAGATCTTACGGCTCGCAAAACCGTGAATATTTACTCTTTGGCCTTTCCCAGAAAACAAGTGCCGACTCCTGTATTAGATAATCCAGTTCATTCAAAGTGATATCATCCTAACAGTCTGTAAATGAGCCACAGCTTAGATGAAATTTAGGCACATGGGATGCCCCAGGCCACAGGAAGACTGTGGCAGCACATTGTATGTAACTTGGGGACGTTGCACCAGTGTCCTGTACCTCCTGTGCCCCTTGCCTCAAACCCCCTTGTTTTTTGGGAGCTGCAGCTTTTTTTAGGGAGTTGCAAGGATTAGAATGTTGCCTCCTCAGAAACTAACACTCTTCTCTCCTTGACCTTTGTTTAACCAGCTTTCTGAACCTGAAGAACTTTGTAGATTGAAAGCTGTAGCTTGTGGACCTCTCTCTGTGGAGATCAGCATCTCAGTATCCAGGGGGAAGGCATCTCTTCACCCAGAGCTTCTGCTAGCAGATCAAGAGGCCCGGAACCCCGCAGTCCTGAATGCTAACCAGTAGAGACAAGGGAGGAATTCATTTCTGTTTGTGTTCAACATAGACTGAGCGGGAAGGGCCAGGTGTTTTACAGCTCTTTGGAGTTAGCAGCTTGATGGCTCTGATTTGGTAAAAGCAACGGAAATGCCTTCAGCACGGTGAACATTACATGCAAATGCTGGGAAGTGTTAGGAAAGGGAATTTTTTTAGGCGAGGGAGTTTCCCATTGAGGAAGGTCCCTGCTTCGTTTTTAGACACAGCCCATCAGTCAGCTAACTTGGTTATGCATATAAATACTTTAGTATAAAATGCTGCCCCCTGCTACCTGCAGGCTGACATGTTGCTCATCAAAGGCAGGATCCTTCTAATGAGGGATTAGTTGGATGCCTAAATGTGGGACCACCTACTCTGTTCATTGTCTTAATTAGCTAGATGTTTGTTGGAACTCATGCAAATTATTTTCTGTAAGCAGACAGGTTTATTATCATATATAAGGAGTAACATCCAGGGTTTGTCAGACACCCAGTAAATTTTTTTTTTTTTTTTTAAATATTTGAGATGTGGTCTCACTATGTTGCCCAGGTGTTGGTCTCGAACTCCTGGGTTCAAGTGATCCTTCCACCTCAGCCTCCCAAAGTACTGAGATTACTGGTGTGAGCCTTTGTGCCCAGATGCTATTAACAAGTATGAACAAATTAGATATTTTCTGTCTAATCTTCTGTGGTAATGATGATAAAACTTCTTAACTTTCAATCCTAAACCAGCAGTGGCTAAAACTTGATTTTTTAAATTTTTTTCAGAGTTTGGTCCAGATGAAAAATTTCTTTCACTTTGCGAACCTTTCGAACGCTGGGCTGTATCATATGTTGTGACTCTAGAGCTAGAATAGCCTAGCTTGGTTTCAGTTTTTGAACCAAAGGACCCATTAACAGAAACAAAACTTTTTTTTCCTCCAAACAAATACAAGCTGGCCACGTTGGTAAATACCAGTGAAATATATTTTGGGACCGACACTTGAATTTTCTATTGGTATTTATGTCACAAAATCACTTCTCTAAGGCTTATTATGTGGACCTATACATATGCCTAGTTACATATCAAAATGTATATATTTTGGGGTATAAAAAGTACGTGCTCAAGGTATCGCTCACTCCCCAATTTGTTTTCCTTGAAACAAAATGAAGGTATAAAAATTTCATGCAGGGAATCCCAAAATGTAATTATAGTATAATGTTGAAATTGATTGTCTTAGCTTACAGAGCCTACTTTTTAAAACTTAGGGTCTTGTTTCTAAATTGTGTGTTGACATTACAGTGTGAACTGTAGTTGCCGTATTCTTTGATCCTACAAATCGTCACCATGATGAATTCATATCTGGTGCATATTCTACCAGTTCTACACGAATACAAGAAAATTGCTTTTTCTTCATGTCGAGAAGAGTATTCATTCCTAAGATTTTAAATCCACACTTCCCAATTATGGACTATATCAGCTTCCTTTACACCTTTGCTTTGTTTTCTTTTCCGTGCCTAAATGTTACTGCATTTTGCCTTTGAGCCTCAACCATGCCGCTGATGGTTTTTTTTTTTTTTATTTCCAGTTATTCCAAAAGGCCCCATAAATCTGAGGCCATAGCTAACTTACATTTAGTCATTTTCTTGGGTAAAACATACTCATATGAAATCATTACACTTGGGATCTTGAAATGCCTGATTAGTTTCCTTTCGGATTGTTGACAAGACTTAAACCAGTGGGATCTTGGCATTTATCTTTTTAAGAACCTGGTGCTCATTAAGGAAAGGAAAATATTCTGAAATAATCGAAATAACCTTTTGGGCATTGAAACTCCATTTTAAATTAAAAACATTTGTGTCTACTATTCTCTTATGCTAAATTATACGCAGGTATTGTAAGTAAAATTATTTTGAAGTTACTTTGTTCTAAGGAACTATGGAGATTCTTGGCAATATTAGACAAAGTTCTTAAATGACATTATATAAAAATTGAGAATTAGTACCTTATGACTTAACCATTTTACACTGAAATATTATTGGACATTGAATGTACATGGAAATCACATGATCAAAGTTTTTGAGAAGTAAATATCTAAAGCAAGAGACCAATTTAAAACATTCTAATGAGCTTCATCTCATATTTGGTAATCTCACGTAAAATACTTATAATAGGGATGTGTGTATGTTATATATATTTTTAAAATAGGTTTGTAATCATGTATGCAGTAGTCCCCCCTTATCGGTGGTATTTCACTTTTTTTTTTTTTTTTTGAGACAGAGTCTTACTCTGTCGCCCAGGCTGGAGTACAGTGGCATGATCTCAGCTCACTGCAACATTTGCCTCCCAGGTGCTAGTGATTCTCATGTCTCAGCCTCCTGAGTAGCTGGAATTACAGGTGCACACCGCCACGCCCAGCTAATTTTATGTTTTAGTAGAGAAAGGGTTTCGCCACGCTGTTCATACAGGTCTCGAACTCCTGACCTCAGGCAATCTGCCTGCCTCAGCCTCCCCAAATGCTGGGATTACAGGTGTAAACCACTGGGCCTGGCCAGTGTTTCACTTTTTGAGATTTCAGTTACCTGAGGTCAACAGGCATCTGAAAATACTTATTTTGAGAGAGAGAGAGTATGAGAGACCACATTTACATAACTTTTATACAGTATGTTGTTGTATTTCTATTTTATTGTTATTGTTGATTTCTGACTGTGTCTAATTTATAAATTAAAATTTGCCCTCGGTATGTATGTATAGGTGAAAGCATAGAATACATAGGGTTTGGTACTATCCAGTTTTCAGGCATCACTGTGGGTCTTGGAATGCATCTCCCGAGGATAAGGGGGGGCTACTGTCTGTGTGAACCTGATTAGATCTCAACTGAAACTTTGTTGTCACATGCGGTCATCAGTTGAATTTCATGCTTGCATGTAGGTTTAGATTTTAATTACTTTTTTATAGTGTCAGCATAACAAATGAGGGTCATACAAACCATTGTTTAATGACAAAGTGGTTCAAACTCATAATTAAAACATTTTAATAATAGATTTCTGTTCTACTTGAGGTTTTGTAGTGTTACATCAAGCTTGAAAACTTGGAAATTGTTTTACTTAAAACCCAATTAAAATAATTTGATCTTTTGCTTTTATATCATATAGTGGCATAGTAAGAATTGTAATGGAAGATGGTATTTTACTTTTTTTTTTTTTTTTTTGAGACGGTGTCTTGCTCTGTCACCCAGGCTGTAGTGCAGTGGTGTGATCTCAGCTTACTGCAACCTCCACCTCCCGGGTTCAGGTGATTCTCCTGCCTCAGCTTCCTGAATAGCTGGGCTTACAGGCGTGAGCCACCATGCCCGGCTAATTTTTGTATTTTTAGTAGAGACAGGGTTTCACCATGTTGGCCAAGTTGATCTTGAACTCCTGAACTCAAGTGATCCGCCCACCTTGGCCTCCCAAAGTGCTGGGATTACAGACATTAGCCACCGTGCCCAGGGGTGTTCTACATATTTTCTTTAATCTAAAAGCAGAAATGTCTTTATATATTTTTATTTTTTCCACTAGAGGGCTCTGTTGCCCTTTGATATAATTAAACAAAAGAGGCAGCCTTGCTATATAGTTCTCTTCCTCTCAGTCTATCTTGCTTTCATTTTGGTTAAATAATGTCTTTTACTTTTCTAACATGTCTTTTAGGTCTTCTACTTCTCTGTGATGGAGTTCAAACTGAAGACTGTTACTAGTGTCATGTTTCCTTCTTTTTCTCTCTCTTTTGTTTTGTTTGTATAAAATGCCAGGGATGAAGGGATCCACTTAATAAAAAGGCCCATTGTGTTCAGGGAGCAGCCTGTTCTGCCAAATCACACAAGGGCATGTGTTTTCATGACATTATTGCTTTTGAGTGTGCTGGCCTAGCAATAATATGATATTTTTTCCTAAGTGGAAATTGTAATATTTACATATTAATACCTCTGTTTAAGGTTCATTTTGAATGCCTTGGTGACTCGATGTTTTTTTTCTTTTTGAAATGAAGTCTCCCTCTGTTGCCCAGGTTGGAGTGCAATGGCGCAATCTTGGCTCACTGCAACCTCCACCTCCCGGGTTCATACAATTCTTCTGCCTCAGCCTCCTGAGTAGCTGGGATTACAGGCGCCCGCCAACACGTCCGGCTAATTTTTGTATTTTTAGTAGAGACGGGGTTTCACCATCTTGGCCAGGCTGGTCTTGAACTCCTGACCTCATGATCCACCCGCTTCGGCCTCCCGAAGTGCTGTGATGACAGGCGTGACCTGCCGCGCCCAGCAGCCCTATGTTTTTTTCTAAGAATATAGTGTCCCTTGCCCCCTGCTACCAGCCTTACCCAGTGTTACATAATTTATTGTAATTGTTTATTAATGATACATTCTTCCTCTAGAAGAAAACGTGTCGTTTTGGGCTCAGTAGAGTATGTGTTTCTTAAATAAGAGGGATCATATTAAACCAGCTCCTTAATGTGAAGCAGATAGCCAGTGTTCTCCATGTACAATCTTAAGGAGGGTAATTTTTATTTTGGCTCTGTAATTATGGTTTGAGGCAACCCATTAATCGCATACTTCAGCTGTCAAATAGAAATTTGGCCCAGAAAGGAATACACTTTGGCTTTACAAAACTGCTTATTTTCAAATTTTTAAATGGGGACAAAAACGAATATGCTATATTATATACTTTTATTTACATAATGTTTTTTCTCAGCAACTTTTTCTCTTTCGAAAATGCAAGAGCCTGAAAAACATTGTGAATATACTTGTAAACATTGCAAAGCTGTTTCACCAGAGTAAAGCTGTTTCGGTTGTTCATATACAAGTGTGTTTGTTGTTTATCAAATAAATTGTTAAAACTAGATGGCGGTTGTGGGACTTATTACAGACTTCATAATAAATGAGATGCTGACAGTTGAAACCCCCTTGACCATTGCCTATTTGGTATGACACAGCCTTTCTTGGACTTCTGTAGTCTATATGTGAGCAGATATGAATCCTCAGCCTTCTCCAAAATAAGATTTGGGTCCCTAGGAGGCCTTCTTGGAAAGATCTCTTAAATGAAGACACCAGTAGATAGATCAAAAAGCAGGTTCCAATAGCTCACTTTTGGTTTCTTGCCTAAATTTCGTTTCTTGCCTAAATTTGTGATCTCCCTTTGGCTTCATAATAACAGTACATTTCATGAAGTGCTGGTCTCGGTCTACACAAGCCCAGCTGAATGGGGTACGTAGGAAGGGTTGCGTTGTGTGACATGGTTTCAAATTAATTGTTTTCAGTCTTTGAGTTGTTGGCTCACCAGGCTCTGCTGCTTGATGGTTTTACTTTTTGTGATTTTTGGAGCCTTCATGTTAGAAGCCATATTTGGATGGTCATCTCTCTGAAAGCAAAACAGGGTTTCTTCACTAGACTCGAAGAGGAGATCTGAGATGGTGTGCATGAACGAGAGACAGAGAGAGATGGGGACCAGGAGGAAACTCCTATTTCAGTGTCTACTGTTTCTGCCTAGGTGGAGGATAACTAGCCAGATGAATGGAGCTAAGCCTTTTGTATAAAGTGTATTTCATATAAAGAAGAACAAAATCAGAATCAAATTTCTTCTGTAGTTGCACGGAAACTGAAGTTAAAGCTAATACAATGTTTTCCATTTTTACCCTTACCTCTAAAACGTACTTAATTGTTACAGATTAGTATTTATTGATTATAATATTGTATTACATTGATAGCCCTTCAAAATTTATGAAGATTTCCTACTTGTCGTATTTAATTCTCACCACCGTGCTTACAGCTGTCTTGTGATAATGTCGAAAGAAACGGGCAGGGAGGTGGGGTAACGTGCTTGAGATCATACAGCTATTGGGTGGCGGGTGCCCTCAGGGTGGCGCAGAGGGTAATTGACTCCATGCCTGGGGCCCCTTCCACTGTACATGCCACCGTCCTGTTGGGAGGAATAACAGCACAGTCCTGAACGAGCTCTTTCTAAGCAACTCCTTCAGTTTGTTAGTTTTGAGTTTGGAATCAACCAATTTATTTCAACCCATGAAGGCGTGCTCTGTGCCCGGTCAAGTGCTGGGAGTGGCATCTGAGGGAAGGTCCAAGGCAGATGTGATTTCCAGACCACATGTTGATCCCGGATTCGGAAGCTGAAGCTTAGGAATGGGCATGGTGGTTCTAAACCTGTAATACAGGTTCTAATGCCTATAAACCCAGCCCTTTGGGAGGCTGAGGCAGGAGGATGGCTTGAGCTCAGGAGTTCAAGAGCAGCCTGGGCCACATAGCAAGACCCCATCTCTACCAAAACAAATTTTTTTTTTAAAAGCTGAAGCTTTCTTTACCAAAACCTCTTTGGTATTATGATTGTAAAACAAGCATATTGAGGAATAAATCTTGGAGAATGGGAAGCAGCATTCATCAAACGCCTGCATATGCCAGGTGTTAGGCTAGATTCTCTTGATGTGCCTTCTCATTTAACGTAAGTAATTTAAAGTTTATTGTGATTAACATGTATTCCTTATGGAAAATTTAGAAAAGTGAAGAAAAATCAAAATAAGAAAAAATTTTTAAAACCCGCAAATTCTTACCAGTTAGAAGTATACTATTAATATTTAGCATGTACGATTCTAAGCTTGTTTTCCCTTCTTTTGTGATTTTTCTATTTAACTCTAAATTGTGAGTATCTTTCTGTGTTGTTAAATACTCTACATCTTAAATGACTGCATAGTATTCCATTATGTGGTTCTAGCTCTTCTCCCAGTGTGGTACATTTGGGTGGATTCCAGCTTTTTAATAGCTATGGAATGGAGAAGCACATTTTGTAATTCAATGTTTGTACCCATCCGTGACTCTTCTATAGTTTTATTTTGTGGAGGTGGAATTGCTGAATCAAGTGATCTGCTCCCCAATCTTAATATCTTGTTTTGTCAAACTGCCCAGGAAGGTTGTACCAATTTGACTGCTCCTTTGCCCAGCATCCTTGCCAAACTTGAGAATTAGAATTTTTAATAAGTATCACTTAAATTTGCCTATCTCTGATGATTAGCAAGATTGATAAGCTTTTCTTATGTCTGGCCATTTGTTTTTTAACGAATTGCCTTTTCATCTCATATGCATGACTATTGGATGTGTATCGATGGCTAATTGATTGCTTGCCTCATGTGCTATAATTTAATTTTCAAAATGTCCCCGAGAAATTAATTTATCAAGTGTCTATTACTTTAAGTACCTATTCAATCCTGTGATCAAGAGGAAATTCACAGAGAAAGAAATTGGCCTAACTCCTCAGTTTGCTTCACTAAAATCTTTTAAGCACACATCTTGTCTATTATGCCAGCTGCAACTCAAATCAAAGACACTATTGCTTTGGTACCCGCATTGCAGGAGAGAATACCCCAGAAAACTTAAACTTGGCCGGCTTTGCAATGGTGCTGGAGTCCCAAGATGACACAGTAGGCGAGATTTGATTACTTTGGTTTTGCAGATTTCCCCTAGATCTTCTATTAATGACAGTAACAGTGCTTCAGAGCTTTTCTATACATTCTCTCATTTGATGAGCCTGCTCTCAGGTGGAGAAATTGTACCATTGCTGAAAATAGCTTTGCTGACAGTTAGGGCAAGCTTCATCGGTAGCAGGTTTCTATCTGGAAAGATATAGGAGAGGAACACTGACTCTGGAAGCAGACGTGACCTAGTTTGGAAACCTGGGATAACCACTTCCTATCTGAATGACCCAGGCAAGTTACTTTCCTTCTCGGAACTTCTGTTCCACCTCTGTGCAATATGGACAGTACTCCTATTTTGCAAAGTTGTTAAAGATGGGAACTCCAGAGTGCCCAGGGAATTGTCTGCTCATCATTGCAGGCGTTTAATAACGTGTAGCCATTTCTGGAATGGGAGGCAATAGGATCGAGTTACCACTGAAATTAGTTTGGTATTTTCCTAGCTTCCTGGTTCCCAGATCCTCAAGAGGCTGCCATAATCTCTGTGAATTTGTCCTAAAATGACCTTTATAAATAACTGCTTTAGACATTGACTTGTCTTTGGTATGAAGGAAAACATTTTAGAATTTTTTTGGTTGGAGGTCAGTAGCTTCATCCAGAAAAGAAAAATCAAATGGAAAAAAAACAAAAAACAAAAACCCAAAAAAAACCCACCCAGACAAGGTTATTTTTGTTACAGGCAAGGAACACAAAAAGATATATTAATCTTGGGGGAAAAAGGGAAGGAAAACTATTATTCTTTAAAACTGTTATACCATGCATCCCGGTAACATCTTTGTTACTGAGAGTTCTGCATTAGCACACTTGTTCGTCCAGTTTGTGATAGTTTATAGGACTTCCTGGTGTATTAAGTGGAAGTGCTCAACTTTGCTGTCCCATTTTTTTGATCATATCCAAGAATGTGTCAATGTTGGAATACAGTTTTGTCGGCACTTAAAAAGGTAGGCCAGTTTCATTGACGTCTACTGGACATGCTAGGAAGAGAGCTGTAATTTGACACAGATTGTCCTTTTTTTTTTTTTTTTTTTTTTTTTTTTTTTTTGAGATGGAGTCTCGCTCTGTCGCCCGGGCTGGAGTGCAGTGGCCAGATCTCAGCTCACTGCAAGCTCCGCCTCCCAGGTTCACACCATTCTCCTGCCTCAGCCTCCCGAGTAGTTGGGACTACAGGCGCCCACCACCTCGTCCGGCTAGTTTTTGTATTTTTTAGTAGAGACGGGGTTTCACCGTGTTAGCTAGGATGGTCTCGATCTCCTGACCTCATGATCCGCCCATCTCGGCCTCCCAAAGTGCTGGGATTACAGGCTTGAGCCACCGCGCCCGGCCACAGATTGTCCTTAACTTGGGTGACTTAAGGCAAGTCACTTAACCATTTGAGCCTTACTTCCCTCGTTTGTAAAATCAAGAGAATAATAACTTCTCTGTCACATACTGTTTTGTACAGATCAAGTACAACAATATGTGAAATGCTATAATGAAGAATTCCAATAGTGTATGAATATAAGGTTGCTGGCGTTTGGGGAGAAATAATAGTTATAGAAGAAAGGGTCCTAAAGGGAAGATTAGGGTTGGAAGAAGATGGAGGAAGAGAGTAATTTAATTCCTTAATGGAAATAATAAAATAAGAGCTCTGGACTTTTTTGTTCTTGTTGTTAGGATATGGGGAGAGGTTTCTGCAAATATCTTCTTCAGGGTTTACAAAGTGAACCAGATGTCCAGTAACAGGGTTGCATGTTATGCAATTGATTGGGTGGGGCTGACTCTAGCCACATATTCAGGAGCAGAAATTTGATACAATAAGAAGGGAACCTGCAGAGGCAGAAACTTCCATGGGTTGCAGCTGTGTTGAGATTACATTGGTGGAAATGTTGCGAGTCTTGGGCGATGCAATTTCTTCCTGCTTGCCTTAAGTTTCACTTGCCCAGGTCCTTACTTCTGTTCACGGTGCAGCACGAACTTAGATACAGATTGGGGATTCAGACACAAATGGGATGCTGCTTGCTTATATAACGTCAACAAAATTGCCGGCCACATCTTGATTATAGGAACTCTTTTCCTGGTGATCACACAAAGCAAAAGAATGAAAATAATCAATCTCTTTCAAATGGAGAGAGTCCGCTGTGTCAGCCACCATTGGCTATAAGGATAAACTCTCAATACTTTTTGTATTTTGCAGTATAATGTCTTCCAACTCCCTTTGATATTACTGCGTGGCTGTGTGGTACAGCAAGGCAGCTGTGGCTTCTAAATTCAGCAGCTAGGTTTGAGAAGCTTCTATCAGCTGAGAGATCATCACTGCATTCCAAATGGCATTAAAAATGCTATTACAACTTTATTAGCAAAGGAAGTTTCAATTCTAAGTTCACGTACAGTTACTAGATTGAGTGTTTGACAGGGTAGAGAGCTCTGTAGTAGATCCATACGGGAAACATCTCAGTCAGGGTGCGGAGTCAGATTTTTGGCAAGGGATACTATCCTTTCAGCCTGAAAAGCTGACTTGGGAGCTGTCAGCCTGTGTGTATGAGGGCTTTTTTCCTCCCAGGCTTAGCGTCGCCACTTGCCCAGTGTTTCTTTTTTATTGCCTGCTGGCTTGATCTGGGAGGAACTTGGGGAAGCTAGGCGCATTGGTGTGTCATCATCGTGATGCTGTTAGTGGTTGACTTACCCGAGTGTACACGTGTACATCTCATTTGTATGTTCCTTACCTGTTTACTTAATTATTGAAAAGGTGTATTAGTGTCCTTTTACTGCTGTAATGGACCACCGCAAACTCAGTGCTTCTATGCTGCAGACTTGGACAACCTGTTACTGTACCTAAGATCATAGGCAGTCGTAACACAGTGTTAAGTATTTGTGGATCTAAACATAGAAATGGTATAGTAAAAATACAGTGTTGTAATGTTATGGGACTGCTGTTGTGTGTGCAGTCCATTGTCATGCGATAGTGATTCAGGGAGGTGGACATTTTCGTGTTTGCTTATTTCCATAAGCTCAAGGGTAGAGCTTTCCAATCAGCCTTTAGGACAGAGATAAGAACTGGTTGGTGGCCTGGAGCCTGGATCTGGCCTCCAGATGTTTTCTGTATGAACCACATAAAAATGGTCTATAGTGGGATTTTTTTCTTCTTTTTATTGACTACTTGCCAACATACTAAAATCAGGATATTTTACTTAAATATAGATTTATGACAATTTTGAAAAATCAGAATAAGTGTTGTGGACTAAATGTTTATGTCTTCCCCCAGAATTCCTATGCTGAAACCCTAATCTTAAGGTTATGGTATTTGGACATGGGGGCTGATATGGTTTGGTTGTGTCCTCACCCAAATCTCATCTTGAACTGTAGTTCCCATAATCCCCGTGTGTTGTGGGAGGGACCTGGTAGGAGATAATTGAATCATGGGTGCGGTTACCCTCATGCTGTTCTCATGATAGTGAGTGAGTTCTCATGAGATTTGATGGTTTTCTTAGGGGCTTTCTCCCCTTTTGCTTGGCACTTCTGCTGCCATGTGAAGAAGGATGTGTTTGCTTCCCGTCCTGTCATAATTGTAAGTTTCCTGAGGTCTCCCCAGCCATGCGGAACTGTGAGTCAATTAAACCTCTTCCCTTTATAAATTACCCAGACTTCAGTATGTCCTTATAGCAGCATGAGAACAGACTAATACAGGGGCCTTTGGGGGGTGATTAGATCACGAGGGTGGAGGCCTCATAAATAAGATTTGTGTCTTGATGAGAAGAGGATAGAGAGCTCGCTAACTTTCCTTAAGCTATATGAATGTGAGAACACAGTGGGAAGGCAGTCATCTGTAACCGGTAGGAGGTCCCTGCCCAAGAATGTGACCATGCTGTCACCTTGACCTTGGACTTTAAGTCTCCAGAACTGTGTTAAAGAAATGTCCACTGTTTAAGCCACTCGATCCATGATATTTTGTTAATGCAGCTTGAGCTTACTATGGCTTATGTCTGTCAAGGAACATAGTTGTACCAAGGTTGACCAGAGCTGTTCCTATAGGCTGACCCCATGTAGGCAGGCACAGGCTATTTTACATGGTCAGTTTACCTGCCCGCTTCCTATAGAGACTTGAGCTTAGAACCTTGGTTTAGAGTCTGCAATGAAAACGGTGTGAAGATATTGGACTGACTGGCTGATAGCCACTGCCACACCCTTATTCAGTCTTTTGTGCGATTAACAAACATTTATTGACTACTGAGTACCAGGTGCTAAGTCTTCAGTGTAGAAAGAGACATGGTCCCTGCCCTTATGGAGGATACAAAACACACCAAAACCAGTCAATCTTCACTGAATGACAGAGATATGATCTGAGAAACGTGTCAGGCAATGTCATCATTGTGTGACCATCATGGGATGTACTTACACAATCCTGCATGGTATAACCCACTATACACCGAGGCTCTATGGTATATAGCCTATTGCTTCCAGGCTGCAAACTTGTACAGCATAGTACCGTACTGAATACTATAGGCAGTCAAAACACAGTGGTAAGTATTTGTGTATCTAAACACAGAAATGGTACAGTAAAAATACAGTGTTATAATCTTATGGGACTGCCGTTGTATCTGCAGTCCATTGTTGACCAATTGTGTTGTTATGCAGTATGTGACTGTATCAGCAGCTTGATCTTTGTGCTTCCAGAGAACATTTAAATTGATTTGCTTTTGTGAGACAGGGTCTTGCTCTGTCACCCAGGCTTGAGTGCATCGGCATGATCATAGCTCACTGCAGCCTCTACCTTCCGGGCCAAGTGATCCTCTCACCTCAGCCTCCTGAGTAGCTTGGACTATAGGCATGCACCACCATTCCTGGCTTTTTTTTTTTTTTTTTTTTTGGTATTTTTAATAGAGATGAAGTCTTGCTATGTTGCCCATGCTGGTCTTGAACTCTTGGGCTCAAGCAGTCCCCATGCCTCAGCCTCCCAAAGTACTGGGATTACAGGTATAAGCCACCACATCTGGCCAAACTCTGGGTAGTTTCTAATTATTTCTGTATTTATATTTGTATTTAAAAGTACAGGATACTCAATTTTTTTTTCTCTGTTTTTGAGATGGAGTCTCGCTCTTCTGCTCAGGCTGGAGTACAATGGCCCAATCTTGGCTCACTGCAACCTCCGCCTCCCAGGTTCAAGCGATTCTCCTGCCTCAGCCTCCTGAGTAGCTGGGATTACAGCCGCGTGCGCCACCACACCTGGCTATTTTTTTGTATTTTTAGTAGAGACAGGGTTTCACCATGTTGGCCGAGATGGTCTTGAACTCCTGACCTCATGATCCACCTACCTCGGCCTCCCAAAGTGCTGGAATTACAGGCAGGCGTGAGCCACTGCACCCGGCAAGGATTTTTTTTTTCTTTTCGTACTTGAGGAAACATCTAATGGCAAATGTGTTCTTATAAGTTAAAAAGAACTTTTGCTATTTTGAACGACACTCTCATTAAGTCTTACTAGTAGTCTCTGATTTTTCTTACCCTTTATTTCCACTTATGCATCTTCTGAGTAACTATAAAGAAAAGCAAAATCTACAATAGGTATGGAGTGAGTACAGAGTCACCATCAGCTTGAACAAATGTGTGGATCTGTGGTCAGGTTTAATTGCTTATTCTGTAATTGATATTAATCATGGTTCCATTGCTTGCCTTGTGTTAATAAGTATGCAGCCATGTGATGATTTTTTTAAAAGGTCATCCAGTATCTCGATGTCCAGTCCGTGCTTATAACCTCAGCAGTTTATGTACTCTTGAGATGGTATGTGCTAAAAATGAGTAGCTAGTCTTTGTGGCAGGCCTACCCATTTCATTTCATTTTGTGGGCAGATTTCTTTTACAGTTCTTGCTGGGTTTCTTTTAGTTGGCTTCTTTGCCTTGCTCCTGTTACGACTTAGCCCTGTAGCTCTGGGCTCTTCGATTCTCACGTGCTGATGGTGTAGCTGAGCTCTGCTAACGCTGGTTATTAATCTGACAATCTATACCAGGGAGGTTTTATAATTGCCATAATTCTTCTTTGCTCCATTCCATTTCCCAACTTCTCAAATGGGGTGGCAGCTGCAAAGCACAATATTTGAACATGAAGTAGAGAATCGTCACTTCAGCTTACGATTTTACATTCTGTCAAGGCTGCAGGGAAAGCGGTCATGTTTCTGCATGGTATTTGCATCTACAGATTCCAAGCAAACTTTTTACTTCTTATTGTGTAAAATGGAAAATTTAGCCAAATTAAGATCTCACCATCAACCTTGAGGGAGTGACTTCTAGATTCCATGTATTACTAGTTATAAAGCTAGTCTGGTTTGGATTGAATACTTTAATCATGTTTAACTTTTCAAAGGATGCTTTGAAAAACACTTCATCTGCATGTTATGTTTAAACTGAGAAGTACCTGAAAGTGAAGTTTTTACTTATTTTTATTTTTTTTGAAGGATGGAGTCTTGCATTGTCACCCAGGCTGGAGTGCAGTGGCTCAGTCTCGGCTCACTGCAAGGTCCATCTCCTGAGTAAAATAGATTCTCCTGCTTCAGCTTCCAAACTAGCCAGGACAACAGGTGTGTGCCACCATGCCCAGCTAATTTTTGTATTTTTAGTGGAGACAGGGTTTCACCATGTTGGTCAGGCTGGTCTTGAACTCCTGAGTTCAAGTGATCTGCCCGCCTTGGCCTCCCAAAGTGCTGGGATTACAGGCTCACACCACCATACTCAGCTAATTTTTGCATTTTTAGTAGAAATGGGGTTTCATCATGTTGGCCAGGCTGGTGTCGAACTGCTGACCTCAGGTGATCCACCCGCCTTGGCCTCCCAAAGTAGTGGGATCACAGACATGAGCCACCATTCCTGGCCTGAAATAATTTCAGATTAACTCCTGAGGAACAAATGCTCATGACTTTAAATGAATATAAAAATCAAACTACTAGAGCTTCCAGGCTGCATGTCATGCATGGAAGGATAATCCTAGGGAAGCTAGCTCACAAAAGCAAGGGAGATACCTGCAAGGCTGAGATGAGCTTGCAAGAGAAGAAAAATACTACAGAGTTGTCACATTTAGAAATAAGTGATTCCAAATTTACAGTCAATGGACCGTAGATTCCTTCCATCTTCTTAAGAGATTTTGTGTCTCTTGCACAGGTATTATCCGTAAGATGTGTTTTCTTAAATGTACCTAGATTGTTTCCTTAAAGAATTGCTTTGTATGGTACGGCTGTGTGTGTCTGTGTTTCTCATGTTGGTTAGGACAACTAACCCTTGTGACGAATAAGAAATGGCAAACATCGTTAATGTTGACTTTACTATTTGCTCAAATATTGGTATTGGATTTCAGAGTCAACATGCTGGCAGGATGGCTTTATTTGAAAACCGTGTGATGGAAAGCTATCTGCTATTATTGATAGCATTTCTGGATGGCTGTCAGAAGTCTTTCTTTAGAAATTTAACCATAGGCCAGGCGCGGTGGCTCAAGCCTGTAATCCCAGCACTTTGGGAGGCTGAGACGGGCGAATCACAGGGTCAGGAGATCGAGACCATCCTGGCTAACACGGTGAAACCCCGTCTATACTAAAAAAATACAAAAAACTAGCTGGGCGAGGTGGCGGGCGCCTGTAGTCCCAGCTACTCGGGAGGCTGAGGCAGGAGAATGGTGTGAACCTGGGAGGCGGAGCTTGCAGTGAGCTGAGATCTGGCCACTGTACTCCAGCCTGGACGACAGAGTGAGACTCCGTCTCAAAAAAAAAAAAAAAAAAAAGGAATTTAACCATATTTTTAATGCTGGGCATTGCAGTCAACAATAGTACAGACTTTGCAAAGTCTATTTTTTTGGGGGAGGTGCAGTGACTACTTGGCAATGCCTGCTGAATTTTATCTATTCTGTGAGTCTTTTTTTTTGGGAACCGTTGAGCCCCTCTTTTCTTCGTTTCCTTTGGCCTTTGTTTTTATTATGGCAGTTGGTAAGAGATTTTTCCTTTTCATTACTTCTGTTATTCAGAGCACATCTCTAGCTTATGTCTTCATTCTCTGTTCAGTTTCATATTTTACTTTAATTTCTGTACATCAGTATCTGCCATTATGGTATTTAAGCTCTTGGAAAAAAGCAAGCAGTTGTTAACTTCTTGAGAAAATAAAGCACTCCACTGTTTTACGAGCTGCTTATGGCGAGTGAAAAATTCACAACATTTGGCCACACTTTTGATCATTTAGGTGTTGTATGCAATTAATGGCAGGAGATGTTTTCCTCGTTGTTAAGAGTATAACATTGGTTTTAAAAAGCTTAATCACGTTTTTCTCCGTGTTAGATGTGAAAAGAACCAGGAGAGTGTGAGGATATTGGTAATATTGTCATATGGTGATCCCTCTGTGGATTAATACACAAGAGAGAAAATCCAGAAGAAAGCATTTCACTGAAGCCTGGGGACATTTCTGGTGACATATAGTGCTGATGGCACAGTGAGAACGGGAGAGGGCAGAAGCAATGCACAGATAGAAAAGGTGGCACCCGCACACTGAACAATCCCAGTGCCCTAACAGTGCAGTCCGTGCAATACAGACAAACCTGACTCCCACCATTCCTGTAAATGAAGGTGGGGCCTTGCTGAGAAATAGAGGATGCAGATTCCACCTTCAGGCTTCCCCTCTTGGGATGCAGAGAAAACTCATCCATGTGCAACAACTCAGGAGTTGTTATTTACCTAGCCAAGTGTTCACAGGCCAGTGTTTGAAATGTACAACATGCCTTTTCATGTTTAGTTTAAAGCGTGACACTAGCCAGCTCTACCGTGCTTTACCAAGTGTGAGGGACAATTTCTTTCTGAGAAGGAGGGGAGGCTTTAGTTTCCCTGAATGTCTAATAGTGTCTGAGTTGCCTTTTAGAAGCATAAAAGAGAGAAGTACAGTAGGCAGAATCTGGATTTTCAAATATACAGTTGCTGAAGTTCTTATCTCACTAAATTCAATTTTGTTAATGTTGTTCAGATACTATTATAGAAGCTAGTTTTACTGACTTCTGCACATTTAATCATAGGAGATTCTTCCATTCTGCGAACTTAGATTTCTTTTTTCTATCCATGAGACTTAGCTAAATCAGGCTTTCTTTTCTTTCTACTAATTTTTTCAATTACCAATAGGCCATGAGAATAATTAGACTGACAGTATTACTGAAAAAAACAAAACAACAACAACAACAACAAAACTTTCCACAAAAACTGACCCGAAAAGATAATAGCAGGGAAAATGACATGTCGGTCTGTGATTCCTTTTTTACTTGTTGTCAGTCCTTTTGGGAGTTGAACATATAAGCTCATGTACCTCTATGTGACTTTTGAGACATCTAGAATAGAGAATTCACCTTTGTAGCTGGAATTTATTCGCATGCAAATGTGGGTGGGTGATTGTTTTATAGATGCCTGGTGTTGAATGATGGGTAGGTGTGATAACTATATATAAAATTATATTAAAGTCCAAGAGGTGCTTTTATGAGGCAGGCTGGAAATGGCATCCGATTTTCTTATGGCTTTTTCATGTCCATTTTGATGAATCTATTTATTACTTCTATAATGAGTAGTACACATGGTTGGTTAGCCAAGTTATTGAACTTTATCAACCTTGGCTGAAATTCACAATGCGTGCCAAACTTGTTGTAACATGTAAGAAATTACATCTGGGCTAAAAGGTTCAATAATGATTACTCTTGTAATGGAATCTTTCACAAAGCAAGGGATTTCATGATATGCCTATGCTTTTAAAAAATTATTGTGATACAGTGAAACAAGGAATAACGTGTAGCTGGAAAAAAAGTATTTGCTTGTAACATAGATTCAGATTCCTAATAGGCTTATTTGATTCCCAAGATAGGGTGAGCAAAGGATGCTGTTTCCTGAGTGTATGCTTTGGTGTTCATTGACTCATATCTGTCTCTTTAGACCTTACTGGATCTAGTCTTCATCACGTGGCTTGTGAGCTCTTTCGAATCTAGAGGACAAAACCTAATAAAGGGCTGTCATATCACATCCGTTTATGAGTTTTAAACTGAAATGAAATGTATAGCCATGCTATTCTTAAATTATAGAGACTTGAGGAACATAGAGGTTTTTACTCTCACTAGAGAAATCCAACCACAGGTTGGTTTGTTAACCTGTAAAGAGATGTTGGGGTGCTCGCTTCGGCAGCACATATACTAAAATTGGAACGATACAGAGAAGATTAGCATGGCCCCTGCGCAAGGATGACACGCAAATTCGTGAAGCGTTCCATATTTTTCAAACTATCGCAAGAACAGAAAACCAAACACCGCATGTTCTCACTCATAGGTGGGAACTGAACAATGAGATCACTTGGACTCGGGAAGGGGAACATCACACACCAGGGCCTATCACAGGGAGGAGGGGGGATTGCATTGGGAGTTATACCTGATGTAAATGACGAGTTGATGGGTGCAGCACACCAACATGGCACAAGTATACATATGTAACAAACCTGCACGTTATGCACATGTACCCTAGAACTTAAAGTATAATTAAAAAAAAAAAAAAAAGAGATGTTGGGGTTTTGAGAGGTCTGTCAAATAACACACTTTCCCTTTCCCAAGTTACTACCTAACTGAGCAGTCAGACCACCCATTAGGCAAATGCAAGACTAAAACATCACCTGAGTCATTCATGAAGCTGATACTGGAGAATATCTATAGCTGTGTGAGCTGGTGGGCTTTCTAATCCTGACCACCACAATTAGACAGGGTAGTGGGTCAGTGCTAGGTCAGGCCAGACCTTCCCAGAGGGCAGATCCCACTCCTGCAACATGCTCAAGACAGTGCAGTAGAGCAGGGTGTGTGCTCTCTGTAAGAGGGGAGGAGAAGCAGGTCTACGTGTGCCCGGTTCTCACTGCTGAAATTAACATTCACATACGATTCACAACATAAGTTGAATCAGCTCCCTTGAGCAGGAATAAATGAGTGGCAGAGGGGGTCAGGGATGTTAATGCAAATGGAGATCCCTTAACCCAGAAAGACACATCTGAAATGGAGAAGATGCCTTTTCCCTCGTGCAAACAATAAGAGAGTGATGAAAGTTATGATGCCTTGGGAAATCAGACTGCACTGTAAACGTGTGTCCACTCCCTAGTTTTCTTTTGGATTGTGAATCCTCACCCTCTGATAACTAGACATGCTGTTTTGACGTCTATACTTTCCAGCTTGCCAACTCTGGGGCTTGGCACATTATTCTTCACCGTTGAGTCTCAGTTTCCTTATCTGTAAAATGGGAACCATGACATCAGCATTATAGAGTGGTGAGAATTTGATAAGGTGGAATGAAAACAAATAGTGTGGTGTCTGACCGCTTGAGTTTGTTCATGAGGAATTTCCTCACTTACTGTTTTGTGTCTAGGACCAAGTTCTTATTTTCTTCTTATGGATGACTTCATATATATGCCAACACGGAGGGAATTACAGTTTTTCTTAGTAGGTAAAAAGGAGCTGGGTTAAGATGCATCCCGTATGAAACAGGGAAAAAGGGTTTGCTTGAGTTTTAGATTATTGAAACAGTCTGCTGAGGGATTCTAAAGTTGTTTTTGTGGTCTGTGTTCCACTTTGGGATTTGATAAACATTGGCCTGTTTTATTTGACAGCTCTTGGGTAGTGTGCAAAATTGTCAACAGGTAATAAAAGGTTTTTGCAAAGCTATGGTTCTGTGTGCTCTACTTGAGCAGTATCCATATTCTTAGTAGAATTGGTAGATGAAGGCAGGTCTTTTTCTATATCCGTTTAGAACCAAGTCTTATCCGTAGTGTGTGGACATCACAAACAGCACAAGAAGAAGTGAAAGGAACAGAGTGGGTGAGCAAGCCATTGTTCAAAGGAGACAGAACTTCGCTCAATTGAAATGGGAATTCTGATCAGCTTCTGAATGGATGCAGTGAGGAAAGTTGTCTAGCAGATTGTTCGAGGCCAACTGTCTGAATGGCTCACTCCATCCTCTTCAGAAGAGCTGATGGTAGGGCTGTAGAAGAGTCACAAAACATCATGCAGCAACGCCAGTCCCTCTGATAATCCTGCAAGAGCCAGCACAGTTTTGCTGACAACACAGTCTGCTGTTTAATTATTGTGTCTTCAATGACTTACTTCTTTTTAATTTAATTAAATTTATTTCTCAGATTAAGAGCCATGCTATTATGCTTGCCAACGGACATTTAAAATACGCAACTGATTTGTTTTGTTTTTTTATAATGCTTCAGTAGAACTCAGTTGAGCGGTAAAGATGTGCTCGTGATGTGGTTAGCTCAGAATACGGATGTGAAAACCAAAAGGGAAAGGAGGAGAGGAGTGAATCTGGCACTTACCTTTCAGTGGGGCCTGAGTGCAAATTCTTCCTACCTTCCATACGAGAGAACAGGGAAAATTAAAGAACAAATGTCTCTGGGTTTAATGCAACTTTACTAAGAAATAAAAGTCTGATAAGAATCCATATCTTTTGAAGGAGTATTTTTTTAATTCCTTATCTTTCCTTCCTGCATGGTAATAAAACACACTGGGGACAGCTCACCCTGAGAAGTCGCCAGGCATCTGCCTGCCTTCAGTAGCAATCACCCAACTGCTGTAGACCGTAATCAAGCTTTCAAGAACCATGTGCAGCACGCCGCGGGAGAGCCCCAGTGAAGTGCTTAATGCGCCACTCCACGGATGTGAGAGGGGAGCAAATGCTGAAAATGGGGCTTCTGAATTGCAATCATCATTTAGCATCTCTATTACCTACAGCTGCTCAAAGATGTCCCCCACCACGCTACTGTTTCTTGCAACTCTTAACATTTGCAACAAGGCCTCTGATGCAGACAACCCGTTTATACCTCTGGGTGGTTGAAACCTTCATGGTTTGTTGTAAAGAAAGGTAAACAGTCCCACCAATCAGACCGTATGTAGAATATCATGTTCATTTAGGGGTGGCGCACGGACAGGCTAAAGGATGGCAAAGCCATCGAGTCATGTCCTAGGAGCAACCCTTAAAGAAAGAGTGAATGGTTGGTTAGTTGGTAGAAGAAAAGATTTATGTAAATTAGTTCTCTCAGTAGCTATCTAGGAGAGAGATAATCCTAGTGTTCTTCAAGGGACAGAACCAGGAGCAATGGACAGAATTCTACAAGGAGGCAGCATTTAACTGATTAAATGCGGGGGTTGGGGAAAGAGTGTTGCTTTTCTAATGATTCACATTGTATAAAAAGTAGACAGTAGGCCTGGCACTGTTGCTCGTGCCTGTAATCCCAGCACTTTGGGAGGCCGAGGCGGGCGAATCATGAGGTCAGGGGTTCAAGACCAGCCTAGCCAACATGATGAAACCCCATCTCTACTAAAAATACAAAAAATTAGCTGGGCGTAGTGGCAGGCGCCTGTAATCCCAGCTACTCAGGAGGCTGAGGCAGGAGAATTGCTTGAACCCGAGAGGCAGCGGTTGCAGTGAGCTGAGACTGCGCCACTGCACTCCAGCCCAGGCGACAGAGTGAGACTCTGTCTCTAAATACATAAATAATTAAAAGTAGAGAGTAAGTTTTCTGTATTGAAATGTTTTAAGAGGTCTTTGTCTTACCTTAGGTTCCTCCAAAAACAGAACCAGAGAAAAAGACATAGTCGTGCATAATTTGGGATGTGATTACAAAGAGAGAGGGATGGGAGAATTCAGAAAGGAAGGAGAGGCAATATAAAAACGTGTTTTTTAGTCAGTCATTGCTAGAGGCATCTGGTGCTCAACTCCAGCTGCTTTATGAAGTGCATCTCATAGCTGTCTGCCTGCAGAATAAAGGGCGTTTATCCACCGACTTCTGACCCCATCGGACAAGGGGGTCCTGTAAGTTTTGATGTCCCAGGATTTTGGGTTTGCACATGTGCAAGTGCCAAGCAGGTTCCTGTAGGCATCCCATGCTGCAGAGTCAGAGAATCTCTAGGGTGGAAATGCGGGGAGATCCATATTGTAGCCCCAGGGGAGGCCATCTGGTTGCATTTGTGTGAAATTGGTTGAAAACTTCATGGAACTGTGCTTGTAACAGTAGTTTGAGTAAAATGGACCTGTGAGAATTTGAAGTGGTGCATGAAAGGTGCCCGATACAGTCCACCCCTTGCACCATGCTCAGGTCTCTTAAGAGTAAGCAAAGTCTACCACGGGGTATCCTTACAGTTAAAATCTCTGATGGGAATATAAATGAGTCCCAGTTTGATGAATTCTGGGGCTTTAGCCTTATCTGCTGTGGTATTAGTTTTCTGGGGCTACTGTAGCAAAGTACCACAAACTGGTTGGCTTAGGACAAAAGAAATTTATTGTTTCCAAGTTCTGGAGGCTACAAGTCTGAAATCAAGGTGTTGGTAGGGCCGTACTCCCTTTAAAATTTGTAGGGAAGGACCCTTCCTTGCCTCTTTCAGCTTCTGGTAGTCCTAGATGTTCATTGGCTTGTGGTAGGGTAATTCCAGTCTCTGCCTCCATCTGCACAAGCCATGCTCCCTGTGTCTTTTCACATCATCTTCCCTCTATTCCTGTCTGTCGCTGTGTTCTGATCTCCTCTTCTTCTAAGGGTGACAGTTTTACTGGGTGAGAGCCCACCTTAATGCCCTCAGTTTAACTCAATGACCTCTGCAAAGGCCCTGTTTCCAAGAAAGGTCACATTCTGAGGTACTTGGCTTAGGACTTCAACATATCTTTTTGGGGGGACACAATTCACCCCATAGCAACTGTGCTATGAAAGAGATGCTGCTTTTCATCATTGATGCTATCCAGATGCATAGCAATCATTCAACAAGTCATTCAAAAGAAACAGATTTTTCCTGAGGTCCCACTACGTAACTCAGCTCTGCTCTAGGACCTGGTGATGACAGCAATGAACAAAGTACTCCTGCCCACATGCAGCTTACTTTCTTATGGAGCATGATTTTCAGACATTAGGAACCAAGGTGAGGTATTGCCTTCTTTCGATCACAGAGCAAGCTGCCTTGAGCAAGTGGGTTCGAATTGCAAAGGTGTTTAAGCACAGCTTGGTGGCTGCTTAGTGAGGATGTTGCAGAGGCAATTTAAATGCCGAGCAGGGCTTTGAGTTTGTGGTGGTTAAAAGTCTGTTTCCAGTGCGGAGATGGTATGATCGTACGAATGGACATGTTCTGGGCCTCTGTCTGTTTTGTCAAGTATACAACACTTCTGTTTATCTATAAAAAGATTCCAGACCACTGGATGTCAACCCCCTGACCTCCCACATTTTTTTTTTTTTTTTTTTTTTTTTGCATTCTGTACTCCTTTGAGAATATAGTGGAACCTCTGGCCCCATTCCACACGGGAAAAATAAAAAGAAATGTATTCCTAGCCAGGCATTTGTGTACAATTTTGTGAGGGAGGAAAGGATAGTTCATAGACACTGAATTAAGAAATCCTTACACTTTTCAGGAATTGTAATCATGAGTAGCAGTTAAGTACACATACTTCCATTAAATACACATACTTGCTTTAGAGAGTGTGTTTTTTCATAAAAATTCATTGCATAAGGTTAGGAATAAAAATATGCATAGAAATATTTGTTACCTTTTCATTGTAATGGTTATTTTTTGATAGAAGTTTATCAGTGTGTAATTAATAAAGTATTATTGATTTCAGAATTATATAGTGCTAAACAATGGAAATTTTCTAAATAACGGGCAGGTAATGAAAAAAAAATTCAGTTACTGACAGCCTGTCATAGTTGAATCTAAAAGCTAGGGGCAAAATACATATATTCTATGTAGTTTCCATTTCTAGACTCTGGATTTCTAAATTCTTCCTTATAAAATTTTAAATTTCTTTTTTTTTTTTTTTAAAGATGATGCTCCCTAATTGATTTCCTTCATTTTATTATCTCCTAACAGATTTGATTTTCACACTGAAGGTAATTGTTAAAATGCCTCCTTTGGTAGTCAATAAATATAATTAGTTTAAGAAAGCTAGAAATATTTGCTATTAGAATTAGGTGAACATCTAAGCGTCTTATTCGTGGAAGCAACATGGTCAATATTTATGGAATTGAATTGAGGCTTTGCAACACTTTCAACAGCTTTTTAAAAAGCGAAGTAGTTACTGTCTCTGTGGAAACAGAAATTACCCAACTATTATGTAATGAAAAACTAATGTTGGTTTACTTAAAACAAAACTGTGTAGCAGTGTGTTATAGCCACAGGAACTCCTCAGCCAAATGTTAAGTTAATGCAGTGAAAACAAGCTGCAAAAGAACTAGAAATGCTAGTTACTTCGTAGTAGCTGGGTATTCAAAAACACTTGTCATTCTCACAGTTATGTTTGTGGTATCTTAGTGGTCATTCACCTTGGATGTGATTCCTCAAGTATGCCAGAAAAGCATCGTCTTGTGCAAGTGTTGTATGTAGGAAGAACTTTGTGTGGAATCATGATTGTGGGTGAATAACTCTAAATAAATAAATCGTTTTCCCTGATATACAATATTGTGCTACTTTCCGCAGAAAGATGGAGTCAATACTCTTGACTGTAATGGAGGTTTACAATTTTTCTAATTTCTTATTTAGGCTGATCTGAGCAAAGATGTTCAAATTTCCACTTATTTAAACAAGATAGAGTTCTTGCTACGTTGAAGGAATATTTTTAGCTTAGTAATTTACTTAGAAACTGCCTTATTCAATAGTCGATGTTAAATTTGAACTAAAACACGGAACATCATATGACATGGAGTCTTACATTAACATTTTGTTGGACTGGAAACAGAATCAACACATTAGTCATCTTAATTCATTTAGGTTGGCTTTCCCCGGAATTCTAGAATCCAAAAACAACACATTTGTCAATTTTACACACAAAAGGAGAGGCAGGATGTAGTTTAAACATCCAGCTTTGCAATGAAAAGCCAATGTAGCTTTAGTACACTGAATGAAATTCTGGGTGAAACAAACTGTGTAATAAGATTTTGATGCATATTGAATACTTAGATTTTTTTTTATATTTGTTTTAATGAGATTCTCTTTATATCTGCTTTCACAGAAACTTGTAAATTGTCTAAAATTAAATTTTCTGTGGTTACCATCCACATGGGTTCTGAACTTGCTGTTATAATTATTCACATTTTCTTGCAGTGAAAATTTACAGGTCAAGGTCATCTTCATGTCTTTAGTTCTTGTTTCGCTTCAGGTCAGTTTAGAACTGAATGTTAAAAGGATATTGTCTGTTCCAAGGGTCACATTGTGGCACGTGGACCAAATCCAGCCCCCCGAGGCCCACTTTTGGAAATCAGGTTTTATTGGAACATAGGGAAGCTCATCATTTACATATTCTCCATGGCTGCTTTCACATTATAACAGCAGAATTGAGTAGCTGTGAGGCCCTATAGCCAGCAGAGCCTAAGATATTTACTGCATTTATTTACCATATTTATGTTTACTCTCTTGCCCTTTACAGAAAAAGTTTGGCAACCCCTGGTTTATTCTGTTAGCATGTTTCCTACATAAGGATTCCTTTAAGAAGTTTTCAGAATTATTAAGAAAACAAAGCTCATTCTTCCAAAAGAATTGCTATGCTTTTTTTTTTTGGTGGTGGTGGTGGTTGTTTAATGAGGAGGACATTATAAAGTATTATATTTCCTTTCCTTACCTTGGTTGCCAGGAAGCTCAGAACTTTAAACATGAAAATGTTTAAGTAACCAGCTCACTTCATGTTCCGGATCAGCTTTCTTTTTCTTAACATGGGGACACATTTTCGCCTAAAAAAAAAAAATCAACTTTTGGAAGCATAATTTACATATAGTAAAACCCATACATTTAAATCATACCCATGAAGGTCTTGACAAGTGTGTACACACACATAAACCACCACGCCAGTCAACATAATAGAACAGTTACATCTCTAAGAAATGTCCCACCTGCCTCTTGCCTCAGGCAATTTGTCAGTGTTACCACTGATTATTGTGTTATTTGAAAACCCTGGGTTGTATGCGGTTGCCTATTACAAGCTGTTTTAAATAGTTTTTGGTAGTGGTTGGGGCACCAATGATTATAGTTAAATAGCATAGCTAGAGAAGTTAAGATTCATTTATTCTATTCAGTCTTCAGTACACGTTTTTAGGTGTCCATAGGAGAATCTGAGATACAGCTTACATGGAGAGCCTTTTAGCTAATGTAGTAATAATAAGCCTGATAGCCTGATGTATTATTACGGTGGTGCAAAAGTGTTTTTTGCCATTACTATTTTTTTTTTTGGAGACAGAGTTTTACTCTGTTGCCCAGACTGGAGTGTAGTGTGGCATGATCTCAGCTCACTGCAACCTCTGCCTCCCAGGTTCAAGCAATTCTCCTGCCTCAGCCTCCCAATAGCTGGGATTACAGGTGCACACTACCATGCCCGGCCAATTTTTGCATTTTTAGTAGAGGTGGGGTTTTGCTATATCGGCTAGGCCAGCCTCAAACTCCTGACCTCAAGAAATCCGCCCACCTTCGCCTACCAAAGTTCTGGGATTACAGGAGTGAGCCACCGTGCAGGGCCTGCCATTACTTTTAATGGCAAAGATAATTCTTTTAATAATTAAAATTTGAAATAATACTTTTAATAAGAATCTGCTGCTTGCCAAGAGCTCTGCAGTTACCTTATTTGATTTTCCTAACAGCTCTTAAGAGTACATCTTATTTCCCTTTCACAGATGAGGAAACTGAGGACCACAGAAGTGAAGTCTATTAGTTTGCCAGAGATGCTGTAACAAAGCTCCACGAATTGGGTGGCTTAAACAGCAAAAATTTATTATCTCACAGTTCTGTAGGCCAAAAGGTTGAAGTCAAGGTGTTGGTAGGGTTGGTTCCTTCTGAGGACTGGGAGGAGATACCTACTGCAGGCCTCTCTCCTTGGCTTGTAGATGGGTGTATTAGGGTTCTCTAAAGGTGCGGAATAGGATAGATGTATTAAAACATATGGGGGGAGTTTATTAAGGAGTATTGACTCCCACGGTCATAAGGTGAAGTCCCACAATAGGCCGTCTATTTATTTGGCTCAAACATGCAGGCTGCCCCTAAGCACACACCATTTTAGCACACACCATTTTAAAGTCTTTATGAGGGCAAGGTGGACTTGATTTTCTTCAGTGCAAGGAAGCCAGTTTGAGTCCTCAAACCTCAAAAGTAGAGAAGCCGATAGTGTAGCCTTCAGGCTGTGGTCAAAGGCCTCAAGATCCCCTGGCAAACCACTGGTGTAAGTCCAAGAGGCCAAAAGCTGAAGAACTTGGAGTCTGATGTTCAAGGGCAGGAAGCATGCAGCATGGGAGAGAGATGAAGGCCGGAAGACTCAGCATGTCTGCTCTTTCATCTTCTCCTGCCTGCTTTTCTCTTGCCTGGCTGGCAGCTGATGAGGTGGTACCAACCCAGATTGAGGGTGGGTCTACCTCGCTCCATCCACTAACTCAAATGTTAACCTCCTTTGGAAACACCCTCACAGACACACCCAGGAACAGTACCTTGTATCCTTCAATCAAGTCGACATTCAATATTAACCATCTCAGTGGACTTCGTCATGTTGACATAGTCTCCTCACTGTGTGCTGTGTCCACATTTCCCCTTTACATAAGGACACCAGTCCTATTGGATTAGGGCTCCCCCATTATGACCTCAGTTATCCTTAATTATGACCATAAAGGCCCCATCTCCAAATGTAGTCATGTTGGGGGTTAGGGCTTCAGTGTACGAGTTTGGGATGGCAGGGGAACCATTCAGCTCGTAACAATCGTAAGACTCCTGATCTGTTTCTCTTCCAAGCAATTCTTTGGTTTCATGTTGATTTTATTTCCTTTTCCATGTCTGTCTCAAAGCACTGAAGAAAATCAAGTCCACCTTGCCCTAATAAAGACTTTGAAATGGTGTGTGCTAAAACGGTGTGTGCTTAGGGGCAGCCTGCCTGTTTGAGCCAAATGAAAATTCTAGTTGCACATGCTTCCTTAAGCTGTCTACTCTAGGAAGGAGAATCTCTATTGGGATCTTTTGGAGAGTACTTGCCCCCCAGGTGCTTAGGGTCCCACTGCTGACAAGACCTCCTGCCTGGCAAGCCATGCGAGTTGGAATCCTCTGTTAGGGTTCCAAAGCCTTCACCAACTCAGAGCTTTTTCTGTCTCTGTTTCTCTTTTTTGAATTTAAATTGATCCTCATCACAAATTGTTCACATTACTTACCTATATTTGAGATCCTACCAAGACCCTCTTCTTGGCCCAGAAGCAGCAGTGCGGTGAGGGGAATGAAACACAAATTTACAGCTGTAAAAGTCTCCAGAAGTTATGCAAAATCAGCCTCAGCTGGAAGCCGCTCTGTGCATCACTCACATTCACACAAGCAGGTGCCTGATCACAGCTGATGGTTAGATTACACGTTTCCGGAGAGGTATAGATTTTAAAATTGGTGTATTTCACCAATTTTCGTCATAGTATCCCCAAACAAAGTGTGATCAAATGAAAAACTCCTTCCCCTCTCTCCCTTCGGAGTGAGTCTGCTTTTATTCAAGCTCAGATGGCTTCTCAGATAGCGTAAAAATTGATGGAGAATTGCTTTTACCAATTGTATGCCCTGTGGGAACCTGGGTGCTGTAATCACTGAATGTGTTATAACCAAAAAGGTCAAAATAACAATGATTCCCTCTGTTTTGTTCCATGCATCCTGGTATGTGAAAGAAGTGAGGTGAAGAGCATAATTTACGTCCTCTTTTTAAAGCTAGCATTGCCTGTGCCTTCCATGCGGGACTGTTGTGGATATTTGACCACTGCAAGAAAACTCACAGAAGCAAAAACTTAGGGCTTGCTTTAAATGTTATCAATTTGAATTGAGATAGTATCAGCATTATTTTTTTTTAAAGACCGAAACAACGATAGCAACAAACACACACAGGCCATTGTTAGATTTTACAGAACTTTAAAAAGTAATTATATTAAAGATATCTAAGATAGGGATCTGGTTACATAGATTATCAGAGATACTTTTAAAAAAGCAACTGCAGGATAAGGATTATCCTTTAATTAGGTGTTTTTCTGTTAGACTTGATTTGCTTTAAAGTTTTTTTACATTTTGCCTCTTTTTTTTTTTTTTTTTTAATGTTTTGAGCACCACTTCCTAATCAATCACAATAAATGTCCGGTTTGGAGTTGGAGGAGTCATTGATTTTAGGCAAGGTCATGGTGAGCCCACAGAGCACAAAGTTAGTGGAACTCTGGCCGTTGATGTAGCTTTGAAGCCTGAATTTAAGTCATATTTTTGAAAAGTTGCATCTTAAAAAGTTATAAGCGTTGGAGAATGAAAAGTCAATTTGGACACTTTAAAAGTGAGCCTCAAAAAACTGCTGAATTTTCCCAACATTGTGTTTTGAGCACTTCCACGTGACTTTGGGGGCATAAAGAATTTAATCTTTTCAAGAGGCAAAGTAATATACCACTTTTCACTTTTTTAATGGTGAGAGCCAAGGTCGATCTGAATTTTCTTTCTTTCTTTTTTTTTTTTTTTTTAAAAAAAAGGTGCTTGAATTAGAAAGGTAGCACATTGTCCACATGGACGGTGCACGATGGGGCTGTTTTTTCATTTCTGGGAGCTCGCGATGGAATGAAGGTCTTTTTTTTCTTTTTCTTTTTTTTAATTTTTCTTTTTTAAACAACTGCCTCCTAACCACTTCTTAATTGACAAGAGTGGAAACTATGTTGCCAAGAGGACTCACAGCCCTTTTGGTCATTAAGAAAGTCAAAGAACGGGGGTCTCTTTGGATGAGTGTGTGGGTATTGGGTCTTGGTGGCTGGTCTGCTTGCTCTAAATCATAAAGAACCCTGTCTTGAGCAGATGAGAAAGAATAACGGAGGCCTCAGTGGTGAAGGGAAATCCTGTACCAGCTGTGAAAACAATGAAACATATTCAGTAATAGAATATAGCGTGCTTGCAAATTCAGAGTTGGGTTCCCTTCTCCTCTTGAAGCGGCTATAAATTAATTCATCAAAATAAAAAAGGCCAAACTTCAGGATAAATCTTTCCCCTTCTAAACACCCAGAAACACTTTGGTTCTCTTAGTAGATACGAGTGTGAGGACAGAATTATACGAAGTGAGACCATGGTTGTGTGTGTGCACGTGTGTGCACATGCCTGTGTCATTGGTTAGTTCACAAAAGAATTGCCCTCTGAAGAAGTTAAACTTGGGCCAGATAGCACGTGTAGGGGGTGGAATTATGGAGTAATTGTTACTTTCTTGTATTAACAAGAAAGGGAGTGAAAGAGCTGTGTCTTGTTGAGAGCCTTTAAAAGACAGGGGTCTCTGCCTCTAAAAAGCTCGGTTACATTTTTTTTTTTTTTAAGGAGGCATCTATGTTTTTATTTTGTCCTGTTTTATTCTTCTTCCTAGGGTTCTCAGACAAGTTTATAAAAGTGCCATGTTGGCCGGGCGCAGTGGCTAACGCCTGTAATCCCAGCACTTTGGGAGGCCAAGGCGGGCGGATCACAAGGTCAGGAGATCGAGACCATCCTGGCTAACATGGTGAAACCCTGTCTCTACTAAAAATACACAAAATTAGCTGGGCGTGGTGGCGGGCGCCTGTAGTCCCAGCTACTTGGGAGGCTGAGGCAGGAGAATGGCGTGAACCCGAGAGGCGGAGCTTGCAGTGAGCAGAGATCGTGCTACAGCACTTCAGCCTGGGCGACAGAGCAAGACTCTGTCTCAAAAAAAAAAAAAAAAAAAAAAAAAGTGCCATGTGTACTTTGTTTACAAAACATTTCATGTGGTGTCATTTTCTTTTTATTGGTGAAGGGTCTTTATGGTTTTTTTTTTTTTTTGAGACAGAAATCTGCTCCATCACTCGGGCTGGAGGGCAGTGGCACGACTGTAGCTCACTGTAGCTCACTCAAATTTCTAAGCTCAAGTGATCCTCCCACCTTGACCTCCTAAAGTGCTGGGATTATACTATGAGCCACTGTGCCTGGCTGGCCTTTGTATTGGACATTAATGCAGTTGGTTCCATACCCTCTCCCAGCATGCCCCTCTCTAGGCACCACATGCTCAGCAATCTGGAAGCTCTCCAAACCCTATCGTTTAGGGTTTTTTGTTGTTGTTTTTATGAGATAGGGTCTCGCTCTGTTGCCCAGGCTGCAGTGCAGTGGTGCAATCATGCAATCATGGCTCATTGCAGCCAGGACCTCCCAGGCTAAAGCCATCCTCCTGCCTCAGCCTCCTGAATAGCTGGGACTACAGTCACACACCACCACGCCTGGCTAAGTTTTTTTGTTTTGTTTTGTTTTGTTTAGTAGAGACGAGGTCTCAATATGTCACCCAGGCTGGTCTTGAACTCCAAAGCTCAAGCGATCTCCTGCCTCAGCCTCCCAAAGTGCTGGGATTATAGGCATGAGACCCTGCGCCTGGCCAATTTCAAGGATTTTAGGAGCTCTGTGCCAGGAACCTGGATGAAGACCCAATATGTGTTTCTTACTATATCACAATATCACAAATCCACAGCCACATGGTGATTGTGGTGGCTTGGGGGGCCTGATGGTGGGGTACACCTGCTTGAACTCAGGCTATAATGCCCATTGGGGTTCTCCCCCTTTTTTGCCCTCTGATCTTGTGAGTTCTTTAACATTGGAAATCCGTAGTTTTTCTCTTACATGAAATGACTATGACAGTTTATAGGGTGTCTGCAGAGAACGCCTTAGAATTAGTTAATGTGTTTCATACAGCACATCGCGTGGTACCCAGCCAAGAGTAACGCTCCCAAGTCCTCCTCCTTACCTGGACATTACAGCATCCTCTCTGTAAATCAGGATGCTCAGGAAATACCTTGTTTGGAATAGAAATAGGCTCCTCCCTTTTTTTCTTACTTGCCTTGATTGCTCTGTATTAAAATTCATAAAGGCCCATGAATTATCAATTAGATAGGATTTGGTTTGTTACTTTTAGTTTTTTCCGATAGCAGGCGTGTGCTAAAAATTTAGCATGTGCTAAAAATTGAAATAGTGTCGACATTATGAAATGCAGAAATTTTCCTGCCCCCAACTGATAACTCTCTCCTGCAGTAATCAATGTTGGCACCTGTTTAACCACTTTGTGTCTTATGTGCACGCTGTTCAGTACTTTGACTTTTTTTCTTAATATTGTAACACGGGTATGTTTCCTTGCATCTCCAGATCATTTCTCCTCACTCTTTTTAGGTGCAATACAGTCTTTTGTCCTATTCATGCAATATAATTTATTTAACCTAATTGATAAAACATTTTGGTTGATTGCAGTCTGTTGTAGATAATGCTGTATTGAATATCCCTCCCACGTATTTGCTCGTGTCAGCAACTCTATTTGTAAGATAAATTTCTGGTTGTGGCTGGGTCAAAGAGCATGTCCACTTCAAATTTGATAGCCATGTCCCAACTGCCCCCACATATGTTAAGCCGTTTCCTATCCCCCCTCCCTCATTAATCTATGAAGTTGCTGGTTCCCCTACATCTTTACCAACAGGAATGCCGCTCGATGTAGTTACCTGTATAGAATCTGTCTGCATTTGCATGTCGAAGACCATGTTAATTGTAATCTTTGGGTACTTTTGTCACTCATTCCTAACCAGGACTGTCACTGGCAGGTTAAATGAGAACTTGTTCACCTAGCACAGTGGCAGCACTAGTAGCCAGCCTGGGGTCAGTCTTGCCTCTCAAGAGATCTCATACAGTGAATTGGGATTTATTGCGCAGCTTTACAAAACATTACGGCCTCAGCCTTGTACTGCCCAAAGCATGCAGATGCAGCCTGGTGTATTTTAAAGATATTCCACGTGAACTGATCCGTTTCCCACTTCTTGAATTGGTATCTTTTTTTTTTGATAAATATATTTGAGATGTATTTATGTTATTAGGGCTATTCAGGAAGCTCTGTAGGGATCTGTTGCTGGCTGTATATAACACATACATTTAAAAAGCAGGGCAGGCTATGACTTATTTTTCTCTAGAGAGACCTGTGTAGTTTTGTAATTTCTTAAGAGTTGGCAGCTGTGGATCGTGTTTAGTAAACGTGATCTCTAACTCTTTAGAACTCAGAAGTATGTAATTGAAATGGCGTGGGAGCTAAATATGATCATTCAGGTAATTAAAGTAACTACGGAAACAGCGGTATGGATTATTTAGTCATTGCAGATGTGGCATTGAGCATATAGGCGTGGTGAATGTACGTCTTAGAACTTCATCTGGAAATGCCCGTGGGGGAGTTGGATTTCAGGATCATCGTCAATGTCATGTCACTGTAATTTCATTTACTTTAATCAGATTAGTTTGGAAAGTGTGGTCTTCCTACTTTTAGGAGGATATAGGAGAAACTCTCATCCTTAAAGCTGGTAGTTTGTGAATACAAAAACAGTCCCACATTTGAATTGTCCCCAAATCTAACCCAAGCTGAGAGACGTTAGGCCTATCTTCTTGCTCTATACACAATGGCAGATCTCCAGGGAGGGAGAGGATGTGTGCTGGAAGATTCTGCAACTTGTTGATTTGTTCCTAAGGATCATTTGAGTGCTATGTTTGTGGAGCAGGGCTGGAGGGGGCTGGAAATCAGCATCTCTGTGGCCTTTTAATTGTGCCCTGTTATGAGTAACATTTGTCCCCAGTGTTTCACAATTATAAATTAATAATAACAACCCATTAGAAATTACGGATATTGTAAGCCTCAACTCCTTTGGGCACCTTGATAAAAATGATAATTAAAACCATAATTTACAGTAAATGGGGACACTGCCCAAGTACATCCACAATACGGAAAAAATTAAAAAACTTAAACCAGAAGGAACCTTCCTGGCATCGGGGAAAGAAGCTGCGTTTTTCTTAGCTCCTACTTCCGTGGGAGCTTTGTCAGTATTTGAGGGGACAGGGTTCCCACCTTGATGTTTTTTGTGCCTGAGGATTCTGTGGGTGACTCTCTCCCCACCTGTCCAACCTACCAGTGAGTCTCACGGGGTGCGGCTGCCTGCTCCGATGTGCTCCACCACCACGCCCAAGCCGTTTCTCCCTTTGCGTTTCTTGTCTGGGTAAATAACTCGCTGAGCTCACCAGTGGCCCACGGGGCATCCTGGACACCTAGACTTAGGCGGTCACTGGCTTTGTAGATTTCTTTTGCTTCCTACATGATTTTCTAACTTATACCTTGAACCGCTCAGGATAAGAGGGCACCTCGTCCATTCCTGCTGGTCACAAGGCCACAGTATCTTGAGCGAGTCCACTGTGACCCCTGGAGGTACCGTAAATGGATAAAATAATAATATGAATAATAACTCATAGCGTTTACTCCCTGCCTAACTCCACAGGCTCCTGCTGCCTGCCGAGGAGTCCCACAGTGTTCGCTTGCTGCATGGAGCTTCATCTCCGTTGCATTCATGTGATTTATTCACACGGAGTTGCTCCCCAATCCTTGATTTATTTTATTTTTATTTTTATTTTTTTGCCAAGCACCCTGCCTTTTTGCTTGCCTGTTTCATCTTTATCTCTCATTCCAGAGGAGTTCTTGGCCCAGAGGTTCTGCTGCCACTCAGTGACATTTGTGAAATGCAAAGGAGCTTGCACCATGGGTCCAAGGTCCTGCAGATCCCTGAGCTACTGCCCTTGTGCTTCTCTGTCCATGCAAAGCCAAGTGCTACTGTGGCGTTTTCCAAGACATAGCTAGCATCCTAGTATTCTCACGCTTGACAGAGTAGGGTTTGACATGGTTTAAATAAAATCTCAACCACATCAGTGGGAGATGTTCTTTGAGATTCAATGATTCAGTTGTGAACATTTGGACTGAGGATGTTTTGTGGTAAGGCTTGAGTCATGTCTCTAGCAAGGATGTTTCCTGGATAGTGTGCACTGAGCATCAGGTGCCTGCAGTAGCCTGGGGGGTAATGCCAGCAGCACGGGTGATGACCATGGCCAACATGACCAAACTAGAAAGCTCAAACCCCTCCTCTAGCTAACAGTGGCTTCCCAGCTAACCTGTCACCACGTGGCATTGGGGACCTAGTGTGCTCCCGCTGTAAACTTTTTCAGAGAAGCTGCACATCTAGCTTTGGACCTGTGATCTCCCCAGTGTTTTAATGCTGGCAACTAATTCAAATTAGGAAGGAAGGAAGGAAGGAAGGAAGGAAGGAAGGAAGGAAGGAAGGAAGGAAGGAAGGAAGGAAGGAAGGAAGGACGGAGGGAGGGAGGGAGGGAGGGAGGGAGGGAAAAGGGTGGAAAGAAAGGAGGGAAGGAGCAAGGGAGGGAGGAAGGAAGGAAGGGAAGGGAAGAAAGTGTGGGCCACACAAAACAGGTCTGTGGGCTTGACTTGTCCTCGGATCATCAGTTTGTGACCTCTGTTCTAAAGAGTGAAAACTGTGTAAGATAGTATAAGTAGGTATTTAAATTTCTTTGCACCTTTTCCATTTTGTAGAACTTGAATGTTTTTGTTGAAAGCTTAAAACCCAAGACAGTGAGCTATTAAGCCTCCATGGCCACATCATTTTTCTGATTGGATCTGATGTAACAAGTATTAGAAAAACTGATGCTGCTCATTGCTTTAAAACGTCTTTCTTTATTTTCTTGGTATTATTAGGTTTAAATATTCTTCAGAACACACTCTTGCCATCTCCATGCAGTTAAGCTAGTTCAATTTAAACATTGTCATAAAGTTAATTTTTTATAAGATGAATCAGGTTATTAAATTTAGTAAACCATTGCCTTCATTATTTTGCACAAACTTTGGCACTGTGCAGAACAGGCTTAGCACTACTACATTTAGCTAATTAAACTGGCCATCAGCTGCAGTATTACAAGAGTGAGGGCTGTTATTCTCCTGGGTTTTATCCAGGACTTTAACAGTAGGTAGCATTATTAAACTTTTTTTATATAAAACTCTACACTCTAGAGATATGGTTTACTATAAAAGTGTTATTGTCCTTCCTGTTAAACGATCATCTTTTGAAATAGCCATGCTTTGTTTCTGTTCCAAAGGCAATTGTAAAGAGTGAGAAAATGGAGTTGTCTATTGCAGCTTTTAAAAGTAGACTAGCAACGGGTAATGCATTGCTTAGATAAAGGAAGATGTAAGAACCAGAGTGTAATTTCACAAGACACAGAGACAGATGGCTTACCCGTAACTACAGTCAGGAATTCTCTAAAGGAGAGAGGGCGGAAGCTTGAGCCTGTAGCCTGTTGGTGCTGTCTTGTCAGATGTGCCCTTTCTGGTAATAAAAAGTCTTTTGCCATGGATTATTTTGTCAAGTGAGATAGCATGACTTAACAGGTTTGTTTGGGAAAATAAAATTTGATAGAAAAACGGCATGCTTTTCCCCACAGATTTCTTGGTAGCATCATTCAAAACCATGGTGAGCGGTATCTTTGCAGGATTTTAATATTTATGCATTATTATAAAGCAAGGAAGAGGGCCATCCGTGTTGCAGTTTGAAACAGCCTGGATTGTTTTAAAATAGTCCAGAACTGCAGCCTATTAGCGGTCTGCAAGAACCATTTGTTCCTTCAGCAGATATTTATTGAATCCTACTGGGTGCTAGTCTGGCAAAATATGGAGATGGGAGGGGGCAAGGCTCAAGGAGCTTACTGCTAACCTGAGAAACTGGATAAATAAAGCTCTGGACTGGGCATGGTGGCTCATGCCTGTAATCCCAGCGCTTTGGGAGGCCAAGGTGGGTGGATCACTTGAGGCCAGGAGTTCGAGACCAGCCTGGCCAACATGGTGAAACCCCATCTCTACTAAAAATATAAAAATTAGCTGGGTGTGGTGGCACGCACCTGTCATCCCAGCTGCTGGGGTGGCTGAGACATGAGAATTGCTTGAATCCCGGAGGTGGAGGTTGCAGTGAGCGGAGGTTGCAGATTGCGCCACTGCCCTCCAGCCTGGGTGACAGAGCGAGATTCTGTCTCAGTCAGTCAGTCAGTCAGTCAGTCAAGCTCTGGAACCTGCCTGGCCTTGTGTTACATCAATGCTTTCTCAATCTGTTAAAAACATAGCTGGTAATGAATAAGAATTATGTTTATTCTCATTTCCACTCTCTTACATTATTTTTTTTTAATACCCTATGGTGAAATTGTGAATACAGCTATTCCTGATCATTGCTTTGACCTGGAAATTTCAAAGGGACCCAGAGTCCACCATTCCCTCTGAGATCTTCTGAAGTCCCGGGCTCACAAGTGCAGTTGTGTTTGGTCACTCTGTGTTGCTTGCATATGGCTGTCACCATCTCATTAACCTGGTTGATGGGACAGATCAGTCAGCAAGACTTTGTTCAGTGCCTGCCCCCAGCCAGCCGGGCTACAAAACCTGGCACTTTACTTCTCTCATTTTCCCCAAATGATCTAGGTGTCTTTTGCTCACTGGTGATCAGGGGTGACATTGGCATCACAGGTAAAAATCAGTTAATTTGAGATGATTGTTCTCTTTCTTGAAAGGTTGGAGATAACAGCTTCAAACACCTTTTACTACACACATACCCAAGGGGAGGCAAATGGATTTAGGTGTTAAATACTTCAGGTTTGAAATCCTTTGTGCACTATTTCAGCATCTGATTTAAGTATCAGAGGTCATCTTTAGGTGATACGTATGTATTTTGGAATACGGGATTTGGCAAAATCTCAAAAAATAATTTCAGGTTGTCTCAGCAATGAGGTTACATTGTGCTCCAGAGCCCGTATTCAGACAGACGGAATGGTGGAGCCCGTGGCTGATTTCTTTGAATTCTGGTTGGTGTTAAAGTCACTCACCCTCGGGTTACCACTGGTAGCACATCTAGGAGCAAGTTTTAATTTTTTAGTCATAGTGACTGTGCTGGATTTGGTAGGTCATACAAATTGTGGAAGAGGCATAGGACACCAAGGGTTTTGCAAAAAGCAGGCAACTAACATTTGTTTTCCACCTACTATGATTATGTTAGGCTCTCAGTATATGTTTACCACTTATTCCCCATTTTACAGAAACGATAACTGAGTTTCACATGGGTTCAAGGCATGACCTTAGATCCCACAGCTGGTACGTGGTTGGAACTGGCAGCGGCACAGTGTGTCCAACTTGAGTCTTCCTCTGTGCTATGCTGACTTCCCTCGAGAAGTAGTCTATATAAATCGACTGTTCTCTATGAAGATTAGGCCTGTGGGGGTGATTGAATGAATGGACTTTACTAGGCTCTTCCACATGGTGATGTCAGGAAGATAACGGTACGCTGATTTTCCATGCATATTAACACTATCTTGTAAACAATAATTTATGGCCATTTGACATGGATTTGGCTGAACTACATTGCTGCTTTCTCTAGTAGAGTTGACTACTTTGTTGTTGTACTGTACTCTATATGGTCTTCCACCATAGATTACAAAATATGGTATTTTTTAGTTTAGAGCAATGACTTGGTGTTCAAGCTCTGGATTAGACTGCCTCTTCTTTTTCCTCCCTCTCCTCTCTTCCCCTCCTCACCTTTTCCCCTTTTTTGAGATGACTTTAAAATATAGATTCATTTTTAAAAAATATACAGAACTTTTCAGTTTTCCATTTCTTCTTGTGGCAGCTTTTTTTGTAGTTTTTCTAGGAATTTGTCTTTTTTTCCTGTATTGTAAATTCATTGGTATAAAATTGTTGACCATATCTTAAGATCTTCTTATGGTTCGTAGGATCTGTAGTCCTTTTCTTTATTTTTCATTTTTAAGAACAACTTTATTGAGGTACGATTGACATACAAAAAGCCGTATGTATTTGATGTATAGAACTTGATAAGTTTGGAGATAAGTATATACCTGTGAAACCATTATCATAATTTATAAGTACATGATACAATATGGGCACAGTGCTATATGGTAGATCTCTAGGGCTTTTCCATCTGACATACCTGAAACTTCATACCCTTTGGCTAATACCTCCTTGTTTCTCTCTCCCCCCAGCCGTTCGCAACCACCATTCTATTTTTTGCCTCTGTGAGTTTGAGTGTCTTAGATTCCTCATATAAATTGTATCATATAGTATTTGTCCTTCTGTGTCTGGCTTATTTCACTTAGCATAATGTCCTTCAGGTTCATCTATGTTGTTGCAAATAGCAGAATTTCCTTCCTTCCTAAGGCTGAATAATATTCTATTTTGTGTGTGCGTGTGTGTGCGTGTGTGTGTGTGTGTGTGTCTTCCACATTTCCTTTATCCATTCATTCATCAGTAGAAATTTAGGCTGCTTCCATGTCTTGGCTATTATGAATAATGCTGCAGTGAACCTGAGAGGGCAGACATATCGTTGTGATCCTGATTTGAGTTCCTTTGGATGTGTATCCAGAAGTGGGATTGCTGGATCCTAATGCAGCAATTTTTAATTCTATGTTTAATTTTTTGAGGAAGCTCCATACTGTTTTTCATAGTGGCTGCACCAATTTACATTCCACTAAGGAATGTAGGTTTCTCACGCACAAGGGGTCTCTTGTTTCCACACCCTCAACCGCACTTGTTATCTTTCATTTCATGATGAGAACCATCTTAACAGGTGTGAGATGACATCTCACTGTGGTTTCAATTTGCATTTTCCTGAAGATTAGTGCATTTTCCACTTTTCATACACTTGGCCATTTGTATATTTTCTTTGGAGAAATGTCCGGTTCCTTTACTTGTTTTTAAGATTTGTGTGTTTGTTTTTTTTTTTTTTTTTTGGCTGTCGGGTTTTAGGAGTTCCTTATATATTTTGGATATGAACACTACTAGTTATGAGGTTTGCATGTATTTTGTTTTTATTATTTTGTAGCTTTTCCTTTCAGTGTCTTGATGGTTTTCTTTAATGTGCAGAAGCTTTTTAGTTTTATGTAATCTCACTTGTCTGGTTTTGCTTTTGTTGCTTGTGCTTTAATGTGATGTAATGATGTCCTTTCCTTCATCCCTGGTATCGGTCGTTTGTGCCCTCTCTTTCTGTGTCTGTCTCTCTCTCTGTCAGTCTTGCTAGCCCTTTATCAATTTTATTAGTCTTTTCAATTGACAGACTTTTAACTTCTTTTTTTCTCTGTATTTTATGTTTGTTTTAGATTTATAAGTTTCTCCTTTCTCCTTTTATTTCCATCGTTCTGCTTTAGGCTTAATGTGCTGGGTTATTTTCCTAAGGTAATGGATGCTTAGATCATCTTCTTTTGTTTCTTTTTTTTTTTCTTGAGACAGGATCTCACTGTGTCACCCAGGCTGGAGTGAAGTGGCATGATCATCCTCCTGAGTAGCTGGGACCACAGGTGTGCACCACCAAGCCCAGCTAATTTTTTGTAGAGATGTAATTTTGCCATGTTGCCCAGGCTGGTCTCGAACTCCTGGGCTCAGGTGACCTACCCACCTCGGCTACCCAAATTGCTGGGATTACAGCCATGAGCCACTGTGCCTGGCCTTCTTTTTAATATATGTAGTTAAGGCAGCAGATTTTCTTTTAACTGTGGCTTTAGCTATACTCCATAAGTTTGTATATATGCTTGTAATTATTGAGTTTAAAATATTTCTAACTTTCATTGTAATTTTTTGAGCCATAATGTCTTATTTATTTATACATATATTTCCAGAAAGGAGAATTTTCTGGGATCTTGTTATTGATTTATAATTTAATTCCATTGCAATCAAAGACCATGCTCTCTAATTTTAATCTTTTGAAATTTGTTGAGACTTGCTTTTGGCCCTGCAAATCATCAGTTTTTGTAAGTATTCTTGAAGTACTTGAGTATATTTTGCTGTTGTTTTCAGTGTTTATCATATTCAATTATTTTCAGTTTATCAATTAAGTTGTTCAAACCTTCTATATACTTTGTGTTTGGCTGCTTATTTTATCTGCTACTAAGAGGGGTATGTTAAAATCTTCCATTATAATTGTGAATTTCTCTTTATTCTCCTGATTCTGTCAATTGTTGACATATATGGGAGGCTGTATTATTAAGTACATATAAATTTAGAATTGTCATGTATTCTTGGTGGATTGAAATTTACCATTGTGAAATGGTCAGTGCTTTCTCTTGTAATGCTTCTTGCTTTAGAGTCTTCTTTTTCTGAAATTAGTATAGCTGCATCAGATTTCTTTTGGCCCACATTGTACAGTATATATTTTCCATTCTTTTACTTCCATTTTTTTATCCTTGTGTTTAAAGGTACAAAACATAATGTACATTCTTTATAAGGAGAATGTATATATACACACACATACATATGTACATATATATACACATATATATGTACATATATACATATATATGTACATTATATATATATGTTTTCTTCAGTCTGACAACTTTTTTCTTTTAATTGCGGTCTTTAGGCCATTTATATTTAATGTAATGACAGAGATATTTGGGTTTGGGCTTAAATATACCACCTTATTATTGGCTTCCTGTTAAGTTATTCTACATTCTTCTTTCTCTTTTTTCTTTTCCTTTCCTCTCTCTCTCTCTCTTTCTCTTTTTCTTTTTCTTTCCTTTATTTCTTTGATTTAAATTGAGACAGGGCCTTGCTCTGTCACCCAGGCTAGAGTTCAGTGGCATGGTCATAGTTCACTGTGACCTTGAACTCTTGGACTCAAGCAGTCCCCCCATGTCAGCCTTCTGAGTAGTTGGGACTACAGGTGCCTGCCACCACACCTGGCTATTTCTTTTTTAATTTCAATTTTTGTAGAGACGGAGTTTGCTATGTTGCCCAAGCTGGTCTCAAGTGATCCTCATGCCTTGGCCTCCCAAAATGCTAGAATTACAGGCCACTGTACCTAGTCATCTTCTCTCCTTTCTTGCCTTTTTATCATTCTACTTTTCTTCTCCATTAGGTTGTTAAATTTGTGGAGATTTACAGCTTTCATCTTTGACTTATTAAAATCTAATGTAAATCAGTATTATATCACTTCCTGGAGAAGACAAGAACCTTAGGAAGCTTTACTTCCATTACTCACCTCCTAGGTTAAGCATTATTATTATTATTATTGATATAGTAATTTTTGCTATATATGTTAAAACTCACAGAGTTTACTACTCTTACCATTTGGATCTTAACATATCGTTACCCTTTATGTTGCTCTTTGTTACTTTCTGTGTCTCTGGGTTTATAGCTGGGGTCATTTTCCTCCTGCCTGAAGAGCGTCCTTTAGTGTCTCCTGCAGTGTGGGTCTATACGTGACACTCGGTGTAGTGCAGGTGATAAACAAAAAGCAGCTTTCGTTTGCTGAAAATTTTTGTTCTCCTCCTTTCTTTTTCTTTTCTTTTTTTTTTTTTGAGACAGAGTCTTGCTCAGTTGCCCAGGCTGGAGTGCAGTGGTGCAATGTCCGCTCACTGCGAGCTCCGCCTCCTGGGTTTACGCCATTCTCGTGCCTCAGCCTCCTGAGTAGCTGGGACTACAATTGCCCCCCGCCACTACGCCCGGCTAGTTTTTTTGTATTTTTAGTAGAGACGGGGTTTCACTGTGTTAGCCAGGATGGTCTCGATCTCCTGACCTCGTGATCCGCTCGTCTTGGCCTCCCAAAGTGCTGGGATTACAGGCGTGAGCCACCGCAGCCGGCCTCCTCCTTTATTTTTCAATAATATTTGTACTAGGTATAGAATTCTAAGATGAAAGTTTTATTTCTTTCAGCTGTGGCTTCCATCATTTTCCTGAGAGGTATAGCTATCAGTATTGTAGCTACTGGTCTCTAACTACATCTAAAACTATCTGCAGTTTTTAGCAGTTTACTCTGATGTGCCTTGCTTTGACATGTATGTGTATATATGTGTGTCTACACACAAACACACATGGATATACACCCACATATATATTTCTGTTTGCGGCTCACATAGACATAAATATATATATACACGTATATTTCTGCTTGTGGCTTGCACATATATATACACATACATGTAGACACACACATTTATGCATATACATGTCAACACATACACATATATATTTCTGCTTGTGGCTCAGGATAATTCTTGAATTTGTGGCTATATATCCATCATTGATTTTGTAACATTGTCAGCCATTCTGTCTTCAAATATTGCTTATCTTAATCTATTTCACTTCTTTTGGAACTCAGATTACATGTATGTGTAAGAGCATAGGAGAATGTGTTTCATATGTCTCTTCTGTGCTTTGCTTTACTGCATTAGTTATTTTTTTTCTTTTTATGCTTCATTTTGGATTTTTTTTAACTTATTTTATAGTTTCCTTAATCTTGTCATCAGCTGTGTCTCATATTCTGTTAACCTATGTGTTGAATTCTTAATTACTCTTACTGTCTTTAAGTTTCAGAATATCTATTTGATTTTTTTTTATTATTTCTAATTCCCTGGCAGAATTCTCCATCTTGCCTTTTTGTTCCTTGAATCTATCAGTCAGAGTTATTTTAATCACTGTTTCTGAATAGCTTGATTAGACAGATCTCCTGTGCATTTATTTCCATTTTTTTCCCCTCTGGCTTTGGTGAAGTTTTGTCTTTTTGTATGCTTAGCTATTTTGTTTGAATGTCTGAGAGTTTATATGTGTATTTGAAATAATTATAGTGGTAATTTGAGACTCTGGATAATGGTATCTTCCTTCAGAGAATATTTTCTCTTGCTGCTGGAAATTGGATAGATAGGGACTGATCACTTTAATCAAACTAGGAATTGAAATGGCCTGAAGCTGAGTTTCCACTCTTGTGAAGTCTGGACTGTCTCTTGTTATTACAGCGAGGGTATAACTCTTTAGGGTCCCGACCAAAGGTTTGGTGTATGTACCGTGGCCCTTTCCTGGTAGGTCCTGAGCTCAAATTTGGGTCTTTTTCCCTGTTATAAAATTGCCAAAAGTTCAGCCCATCTTCTGAGACTTCCAACCACCATGTTTGGAAATGAAATATGCCTTGAAGGAAAAAAACTGCCAAATGCTGGCCTTGCAATCTTTGCAGATCTTGGCCCCCCAGATTCTCAGTCAGAGTGCCCTTCTGTTGCCTTCAAACAGATGTGTGCGTGTATGCACCTGTGTTGTTTTGTCCAGCTTTTCTAATTGTTCTCAGTAGGAAACAGGGCTAAGAAACCTAGGTGACGTTGGTGGAAGCAGAGGTGCTGGGGACACTTACCATAGAGTAGAGCATAAAGACCTTATCGTGAGCACAGGATCTGGTCATTATTGATGGTTAAATGGCTGGGCCTGCCGTGAACTCTTCTATGGCTCAGTCTTCATCTTTGAAATCACTGCATCCCTAGGACAAGTTTTCTCACCATCACGGTGTTGACAGTCCGGGCCAGATAATTCTGTGTTGTCGGGGGCTGACTTGTTCATGGTAAGATGTTTTGTAGCATGCCTGGCCTTTGCCCACTAGATGCCAGTAGGACTCTACCCCACAGCTGTGGCCACTGAAAATGTCTCCAGACATTTGTACCTGTCCCCTGGGGTTCAAAATCACCCCTGGTTGAGGACCTGGTGTAATGTAAGTGGTGCTCCGATAAAGGCCATTCAACATGACTCACTATGTTGATGTTATGTTTTCTTTTTTTTTTTTTTTTTTGTTATACTTTAAGTTCTAGGGTACATGTACATAGCGTGCAGGTTTGTTACATATGTATACTTGTGCCATGTTGGTGTGCTGCACCCATCAACTCGTCAGCACCCATCAATTCGTCATTTACATGCATTGGGAGTTATACCTTATGTTATGTTTTCTAACATTGACTTTCCTTTAAACCATAGGGTTTGAAACTGCCAAGTCTTTTGCCCTCCATGGTGCACACGTGATCTTGGCCTGCAGGAACATGGCAAGGGCGAGTGAAGCTGTGTCACGCATTTTAGAAGAATGGGTAAGCGCTTGACTGTTGTTTTTTTTTTTTAATTGTCAAATACACATGCCGGGCTAACCACATGGAGATTTTAGTGCAGTGTGTAAAGTTTATTGCTCTTGGAATCATGTCTTTGTTTTTAAAGTCATCTTCACTTTGTTTGTTTTATGAATGAAAGCATGAGCAAGTCCATTATTATTCACGCATTTGTTTATAGTTCATTGTCAGTGTCATCTGCTTTATTAGTCAGGAGTTTGAGAATGTTTATTCGTTTAATTCATTTATTAAGAAAAATAAAACGTGGTGAACGCCCATGATTGCAACTAGGAGACTGTTATGCTTATGATTTTTAAGATTAGAAGGAATTAGGCTTTAACTCTATCTCTGATTTCTTACTTTTCTCTGTCTATATAGAAGTTGATGTTGATATGTGTCTACATAAGTATTTATTGAGGGCTTGCATTAGTCTTGGGACCAAGGATATAGTATTAAATGAAACAGAATCCCTGCCCTCGTAGGCTTACCGTCTAGGTAAGAAAAATAGACCATAATCAAGTTTAATATTTACCATAATATTAATAAATAAAGGACAGTAAAGCAGAGGAAGATGAGGGGAGTGACAGCAGAGCATGATGGAGTCATCAGCAGGGAGCCTTCCAAAGTTGTGACATTTGATCTGAGACCTGAATGAAGTAGAGGTAAGCCATGCAAATGTCAAGAGAAGTACTCTCTTAGCAGTGAGAATAGCATATGCAAAGGCTCAGAGGTAGGCACAGGCCTGGAGATTTCAAGGATCATCAGGGAAGCTGGTGTGGGTGGAGATGAATGGACTGGGTAGGAGAGGTGCTCTTGGGGGATGGGTGTCTGGTAGACTCTGAGATAGCGATGAGGAAGACATTAGAGGGTTTGAGCTAGAGAGTGATGTGAGCTGTTTGATTTTTGAAACATCACTGCACTTTAGCATGAAGCCTAGGCTATGGGTGCTGGGGTCTACTGTTAAGGACAACAGACGTTGCCACTGTTTTTGTAGAGCTTTCAGCCTATCGTGGAAGACTAATTTAGTCAAAAAAAAAAAAAAAAAAAAAAAAGCACAGATCTTACTGTAAACTTGAAAAAACAGTGAGTGGTCATAGGAATCAGTAATGATGCCAGGGAGTTGGGAGACCTTTGGAGTCCCCAAGGAAGAAGTGATTGAACTGAGATCTCAAGAAAGACCTGAGGAGGGTGGAGAAGGGTCAGAATGGGTAGGGGAATGGCAGGTGCAGAGGCCCTGGGAGAAGGGGGAGGAGGAGACAGAGCAGAGCCTGAGGGGGGCTGGATACACCCTGCAGAGGCCGTCTTCATTTTCGAATGCTGTGAAAGATTTCTTGCCATTTGAAGAAATAGACCACAGTGTACTTAAGAACATTTTTGGTACTCTGGAGTGAAAAGTTATGAAAATACAGAAAAGGAAGATTTATTTCTGCTTTTTCAGTGTATTTATGATGAAATATTTGAAATTCAGTATATTTGAAATGAGCCCTTGTCTTGAGCTCACTGGACTTACTATTTTGGGTTAAATATGAAAGAAAGCAGAGTGTTATTTTTTCTGATGATTTTATTGTCTTTCTGACTAAAGTAATAACCTCTAGTAGGTGGGATAGTAGTAATCTTTAGAGATGTATCGAGAAGAGTACAAATGGGAATACGTGCGTCTTATTTGAATCTACATGCAGAATGGAAAGGTGAAAAATGAAATGTGAAAGTGTTTCTTGGTCCTTCTCTTGGAAGATAAACGTTATTAACTATTTTGTGTATTCTTCCAGAAAAAGGTTATATATATACCAACAAACACACTCACATTCTGTTCTGTACTTTTTTTTTTTTTAAGTTAGTACTACAGGAGATCTCTTATTAGTGCATATAGATCTACTTCATGGTTTTAACTGCTGCATAATATTCCATCATATGCTTATGCTATAACCAGTCTTCCCTTTGGTGGCCATTAGGTTATTGGCATTGTTTTGCTATTTGTTATTCCAAGCAATGGTGTTTCACAGTTCTCTCTTTCTTGCATCAGTCTTTCTTACAATTTCATCTGATACTGGGTCTAAACTATGTGGCTGTGAACATTCTTTATTTATGCATTTGTGAGTAAACGCCTAAGGGAGAATCTTAGCAGTGGACTCCTTGATTCAAAGGGCATATGCATTTAAAATTTTGGTAACAGTTCCTGAGTCATTTTCTTTTTCCTTTTTTTTTTTTTTTTTTGAGAGTGAGTTTCACTCTGTTGCCAAACTGGAATGCAGTGGCATGATCTCGACTCACTGTAACCTTCACCTCCCAGGTTTAAGCGATTTTCCTGCCTCAGCCTCCCGAGTAACTGGGACTATAGGCACACATCACCACGCCCAGCTAATTTTTGTATTTTTAGTAGAGACAGGATTTCACCATGTTGGCCAGGATAGTCTCAATCTCCTGACCTCGTGATCTGCACACCTAGGCCTCCCAAAGTGCTGGGATTACAGGTGTGGGTCACTATGCCCGACCTCCCGAGTCATTTTCTTAATCTTGTTGCTCCAATTTCCATTCCCACTGACAGTGTAGACAGACAACTGTTGAGGGCTTGCAGTGTTCTTGGCACTAGCAGGATGGCATGTCAAAATTGTAAAACTCTGCCCATTTGATGTAATATTTGAAACTGGAACGGTAAAATTCCAGGGACCCTAGTGACACTATAGCAACCTGATTGTACAGTGACATTCGTGTTTAAACCAGTCTTGGAGGAGAATGCTATAGCACAACTGGTTTTGCATCATTAAGTTTATCCTCTTCTTTTCTGAGAACACAATATATATGAGAACACGTTCATCTGCATTTATCCTATTTTAATTATTGTTTGATGCTTAGAGCAGAAATTCCTGGACCAGCCCCAATTAGCAATAGGACCTTGGGTAAGCCTCTGGATCTATTTGTAGCTTCTGTTTCCTCATTTTTAAGGAAAAAGGTTGGATGAGATGATCTCAAAGACCCACTGTTGAGTCTTTCTTTCTTATATTTTGAGCCATAATTGGGTCCCTGTGTGTCAATTTCAGAGGATAGAATTTACTGTTGTATACTTTTACTCTAACATATAGTACCTTGAGGTAGACTAGTGATCCCAGACTAAGAATTATTGAAAATCATTCACTGTCGGGGACACGGAAAAAGGAAAATGGAACAGAAACAAAACTAATACATGTGACTCCGAATGTTTAAAATTAGATTTGATAGGTTGTAGGCTGGAGAAACTCAACCTGTTCATCATCTCTCATCTGTTCACTTGTTCTCCGTGTATGCCGTTATATTGTGCTCCTCATTTCCCCAAGACGATGATTGTGGAAACTCAAATTTAGCACCAGAAACTGTCGTTACCATTTCATTCCATTGCACCATTCATACCCTGCAGAGAGGATGTGAAGTCGTAAGGCCTTCTTGCTCTGGTGACCTCTTAGGCTTGGTCTCTGTGTCGTCCCCCAACTCCCTGACCCTTGATATTTGCTGGTCTGCTTCCCTTCAGGCCTTTCCTCACCTCACATCTCTGTGCAAGGATTTCATCTGGCGTATCGCTAAATATTACCTTCCTGTGTTTCTCAAGGGCAATTTGATAGACTCCAGTTTTTGAAGCTGCTGGCCAGCTTGAGCGTATTCATACATTATCTACGATGAATCACATCAGTGTTGGGGCCGGGAAGGTACTGAAACATACTGGCGCCTCATGGGAGGCTCTCAAAATGATTCAAAGTTTTTTGTTGCAGCAAAAGCTCGTTCAGAAGTCTCTGGGCCGTTTGGCTTAGCGGAGGCTCTCATGTGCCAAGGCTCCGTGGGCATTCTTAGCTCTGCTTCTGGAGATAAGAGTTCATTCCTCCATCCCAACTTGTTCTTCTCTACCCATTCTTCCTCTTCCTGCCTTCACTGCACATTCCAGGATTGCCAAGTTCTAGAACATTCATGTCTGCCTCTTAGCCAGCGGAATGCTATTCTCACATCCACAATGGGACAGCTAACAGCCCTCATTTATCAGATCCCTGTCATGTGCTGTGTCAGGCACTTTATATCCCTTATCCAGGAGGATGCAAAAACTTGGTGCCTTTTTTTTTTTTTTTTTTTTTTTTTTGCATTTTACAGATGAGCCAAGGGATGGCTCAGAAGGGTGAAGGAACTCACTCAAGTTGCACAGCTGGTGAGCTCAAAATCAGGTCCCTTGCTCGGTCCATGTGGCTTCCAAACTCCAAGTCTGTCTGCTGCACCCCATGGCCTGTCTTTTCTACTGTGTTTAGTATCAGTGTTCATACTTTGCGGATTTTGCTTTCAAATTCTCTAGCTGCGGTTTGAGTGATTAATTTCAGGATCCATCCTATTTCTTAGACGAAGCTACTCTGGTCTACCCTGTCATCACTTTATATTCAAGATATCCTTTATAGAGCTCTCATATTACTTTTGGGGAGATGCAGCTATTTAATAAAATATAACTTAAGTGAAAACACATTCCCTATAGAAGTATATTAAGAACCTATATGTAATTACTAGGACTACTAATTATTTCATGGGAAAATGCCCTCCTGCTGAGATATTTTAGATGCTCCAAAGTTAGAAGTAAGAAGAAATGAAAACAATTAAAATAGGATAACATGGACAGTACAGAAGTAAACTACTGTCTTAAAAGGCTAATCCATTTGGCATAATTAAAAAGGAGGAGGAGGGGGAGGCACATCAGCCCCCATTCATGTTTAAATAAAGAAAACGGGACAGTGGGGCTTGTTCCTGTGTTGTGGAACAGTGCACAGATGTGATCTACCTCATTCACATCCTTATGTGAATTATACACTGGTGCCCTCACCTCTTAAGACAAACACCTAACATTTTCCTGTGTATTCCAAGAGGCCAGTGTGGCTGGCGGAATACGATGTTTTCCTGTTTTCAAGATGGGGTGGACTCTCTTTTATTTAGCAGTGGTATCTACATGTTAGGATTCCATGTGAGTTCTCTAAGTCTGGGACAATGATAGGTGTGTCTGATTCCTGCATTACCATGGTTTATTCTTTCCTTTACCCAGTATCTACTGGAGTCGGGCTTCTGTTGCTTTATTTCTCGGGGTCTGGCATATCCCACTCCCTGTCTTGAGATCTCAGGACCTCCGAGGGACATTGCATATAAAGAAAAACAGCTTATTAGGTATCAAAATACACTTCATAAACAGCTACAGCAAGACCTCGCCATTCCAGTGTAGAGCTCTTGAAAGACCCTAGTGGGGGTTCCTCCTTCTTCTGTTCCTCCTTCGTCCGTTTCTATTAGATTTCTACATTTTAGTTTCTAAATTTTAGATCCCCGGAACTTGGGATCTAAAACTCTGGTCCTGTGGAAGAAGGAGGTAGGGTAGAGTGGGAGCAGATGGATCTGATGTCATCCATCTCCCTACGTTGTTTGCAGGAGGAAAAGGGAAGAGGCTGAGACTGGGAGGCACGGGTGGTAGATCGAGAGAGAGGGGAGGGATTGTTATAAGTAACTAATGTGCTTCATGCATGCCAGGCCCTCACTAGGTCTGTTTAACAGGGAGTGCAAAAGAGCTTCTGTTGGGGACTGGCCATTAGTATAGCATGGGGCCCAATAAGTGTTGTGAAACATCAGCATCTGCTGGACATTGAGATGGCCACCAGGTTGGGCAGAGAGGGCTGGTATGGGAAGAGGGGCAGGTGGCCCTCTCTTAGAGTTACTGTTCGACTCACCCCCGACTTCCCAGAATGTGTCTTGAATCCATTCCCCTCTCGTATGGGAATGGTGACCCAAGGATGTTTGTGATGGCCAATAATGTCTCCAGGCATTGCCAGATGTCTCGTGGGGGTGCAAATCATCCCCAGTTCATAACCATAGCTGTAAAACATGCCGTATTATAGTGGCAAAGGTTAGAATCAGATACATCTTATGATCTTGGGCAAGTTTCTTAACTTCTTTAAATCTCAGTTTCTTCATCTGTAAAATGTACATCATAATATCTCCATTGAGAGATATAGGTGGTTCTATTAAACACATTGACTCTGTGTATATAAAATCTTAACCTATTGTGGAATAAATTAAGTACTCAATTAAATGTTAGTTGCTGCTGTTAATAACAACAATAATAATATTTTCTTCACATGTGAAAGTGCAAAGTGATGCTTACTTTTCTTAACCTCTCCAACACGCTGAAAGAGGAGCTCTAGGGCGGATGTTTATCCGTATGATTTCCTTGGGGTTGCAATGAATTCTTTTTCTGTCTTCATATATTTGGACTCCTGCATTTTAATAGATGTGTATTTAGTTTGTTGATTAGTATTTTCCAGTGTAGCTCATATTAGCACTCAACTGTCATTTGAAAAGCCATCTTAATTATTTATGTGATTGCTTTTTCTTTTGTATTTACAAAGAAATACACTCTGCATATATTTAGGAAAGATGATTAAGGGATTAGTCATCAGGAACAGCAAGCAATGGTTTATATCAAAATGATTATTGAGAAAGCAGAGAGATGAGGGGTAAAAATAAAAGATTTATTAGCCAGAGGTAATAGAATGTGCATGTTTTAGAGGGAGAGCGCATGCTCAGTTGATTGCAACCACACGGTTTGCTGCTGAAGTGCTGTAATGATTCAGGTTTTCGATAGAGTTGTTACTGGGTCTATATATTTTGTGGGAGTGAAGGCGTAGGGATAGTACTGACAGCATTATGTGATTGCAGCCTCATTGATAAGCATCGGAAATAATGACTTTAACACTATTTTCAGATAGGGAGCACGCAGTACCAACCATTATATTAGGCACATGGGCTCAACACTTTGCTGTGCTTTTCATAGATACTGACACCTGTGTTTTCATTTTGTTGTTGTTGTTGATTGCCCTGCCTGGAAACTGCCACACCTGTGTTTTCATGGCATGATATTAAGGAACGATGGGCCAGGATGCTGAGGAATAAATTGCTCGCACTTTTAAGGACTTCTGCAAAACTCCAGCTACTTTTAGCCTCCTTCAAATTCAGTGACTTTATGAGCTGGTATAGCTTCACTGTTTGTGGAAATTCCCCGCAATCTCCTTTGACACTAAAAGCTTAAGTCCCATGATTTGCCTTTGCAGATGGAAGGCCTTAGCCTTCTTTTATGATATATGTGTCGGGGGGAGGCATGTGGTATGTGGGGTGGGTAATATACGAGCCTCATGCCTGTCTAAGCTGGTGACTTGGCTTGGAAAAGATGATCATTCGTCAACGCATCACAAGTCACAGGGCTTATCCCCATTGTTCTGTATGATCTTTAACTAAACAAAAAGATAAACACTATTAATATTATTAATAGTTGTAGATTATTGGGAAGAGTTCATCCTAAATCAGCCGCTAGATTTGTTCCTCATTTCTTTGCTTTACAAATTGTTTTTCTGTATAGTATTGGATTTTCAATAAATAAAGTATGATATAAACAAGTCTGCAAAACAGCAAGGACCATATAAACCACTTGTTCAAATCAATAAGCTCATGCTCACAAAGGAAGGTAAAGTTCTGAAGTTCTTCCGAGGGGTGTTTGCAAAATGTCATATTATTGTCACCTGTAGGTGGGGGGTTGGATATTCATCTCTGTCTTTGTACTAGGTATTGTGCTTAGCATTTAACAGTGAAGTGTTTATGTTATGTGTGAAACCCATTGTGCAGATGTGGTAGTTTAGAGGCTGGAAGCGGCATAGGCTTTCCCAGGCTCATACAGCTGGGAGATACGGGGTGGATCCAGGATTTGCAGCTGGTGTGTGGGTGATGCCGGAAGATTGGCCTTTTTCAAGGACTTACACAAGTATTGTATTCATACGTTGTTTGCATGTATTTGTATGAATACTTCTGGGTTCCTAATATGAGCGTACCTAAAAAGTACATCCCCCGCGCTTCCTGTAATCTGAGGGAGTTGATGAACATGGGCCAAGGAAGCTCTTCCGCTTCCATTCCAGACTTCCTTTTCAAGTAGTATATAGTGTATTTACTGTTCTACTTCAGTTGTCTATTTGACCTTTCTTGTCACAGGCTCAGGGAAGATTCTTTATCAGATAATAAATTATTCATCCCCCTCATAGACATAATCGGTTGCTAAAATATTCTGAGTTTCCTGTCTCCAGAATACCTAAAACTTGTGCTTGGTACTTCTCCTGTAAGTTTTCCATTTCATTTCTCATTCTGAAGATTTTGCACCGACTTAGTCTTGGCTGTTATTCATTGTTCTTTGATCATTGTCTTTGTGTCTTCTCCTTTTTTTTTTTTTTTTTTGTTCCTGGCCACCGCTTGCAGTCTTGAACCGAATCTTTCAAACTTTATATCCATTGTAACCTTTGTATAATGAGGGCTGTGATTAACCGCAGAGTTTTAAGGAGTGAAAGTCAAGCATAGGTGGCTGGCTCCGAACCATCACTCCCAATCATGTGAAACCCAAAGCAGATGCATCCTTTCATTAATGTGGGGTCCCCTGAGTTCTTATTAAGCAATTTTGACATAGTTTGAAGAGACAGATTTCATCTTCAGATGGTGTTCAGCCAATGGCTGTAAGGCCTGCTTTTGGCCACTCGGCATTTAGGCTCCGTTATTTAAGAGGGGAAAAATATACCTGAGACTGTTTTTCACTTTTATTGTGGGGCATTTAGAGAATCTCAGACTAGCAGGTGTTCGATTAAACAGAGGAGAAACGGCCCTTGCACGGATAAAACTTCCCTACGCAAGGACAAATAGAGAAACATCTGTAGATGAAGCAACCAGTCTCAGGCTGGGGCCACACGCCCTGCAATAGGTTAAGGTTTATTTTAGACAAATATTTAAAATGCAGCTACCTTTTACATATGCAGACGCAACCCAGTGGAGTAGAGGTAGCCCCAGCTTTGGAGTCATACAGATCTGGGGTTAAATCCCAGTGCGAATACTAACTCACTGAGCGTCCCGGGAAAATTTGGTCATCTCTCTCTCTTGCTTCTTGTTTTGAGATAGGGTCTTGCTCTGTCACCCAGGCTGGTGTTCAGTGGCACAAACATGGCTCACTGCAGCCTTGACCTCCTGGCTCAAGGGATCCTCCCGTCTCAGCCTCCTGAGTAGCTGGGACTACAGGCTCGTGCCACCACACCTGGCTAATTTTTTTTTTTTTTTTTTTAATGTAGAGGAGGGGCTTCACCACATTGCCCAGGCCAGTCTCGAATTCCTCTGCTCAGGCGATCCTCCTGCCTGGGTCTCCCAAAGTGCTGGGATTACAGGCATGAACCATCGTGTCTGGTCTCAGTCATCTCTTTGAACCTTGGCTGTTTTACCTGCAGATGCTAATGTGACTCTCAGGGTCATCCCGAGGATGAAGTGAAGTGACACACATACTCTTTTGTACAGATTCTGGCACATAATAAAGGTTCAGTAAATGGTCGCTGCAGGGGAAGCTAACTTGTTCAATACAGATCCCTAAAATACACTTATAAATCTTGTTGGAGCAGTATTTCTTCTTTGTCTTAGTTCAGGCTGCTATAACAAAAATATCATACAATGAGTAGCTTAAATATTTATTCCTCACAGTTTTAGAGGCTGGAAGTCTGAGATGAGGGTGCCAACCCTGTTGAGTTCTTAGTGAGGTTCCTCTTTCTGGTTTACAAGTAGCCCTTTTCTTTCTGTGTCCTTATATGGTGGAGAGCTGAGAGGACTTGAGAGAGAGAGAGAGAGGGAGGGAGCACTGTCTCATGGGTCTTATAAGGGCACTAATCCCTTCATGAGGATTCCACTTTCATCTGATCACCTCCCAAAGGCCGCATCTCCAGCTACCATCACATGGGCTATTAGGGTTTCACCGTAAGAATTTTGGAGAGATGCTGTATTAGTCCATTTTCACGCTTCTGATAAAGACATACCCATGACTGGGAAGAAAAGAGGTTTAATTGGACTTACAGTTCCACATGGCTGGAGAGGCTTCAGAATCATGGTGGGAGGCGAAAGGCACTTCTTATATGGTGTCAGCAAGAGAAAACTGAAGAAGAAGCAAAAGTGGAAACTCCTTGATAAACCCATCAGATCTCTTGAGACTTCTTCACTATCATGAGAATAGCATGGGGAAGACTGGCCGCCATGATTCAATTACCTCCCCCAGGTCCCTCCTACAACATGTGGGAATTCTGGGAGGTACAGTTCAGGTTGAGATTTCGGTGGGGACACAGCCAAAGCATATCAGACGCAAACATTCAATTCATGGCATTCTACCCCAGCCCTCCAAAATTCATGTTCTTCTGAAATGCCAGATACATTACTACATCCAAATAGCCCCAAAATCTTAACTCATTCCAGCATCAGCTGTAAAGTCTTTGTCTTTTTAATTTTTTTAAATGATCAAAGCACTGGGAAGTAGCCACTTCTCTCTTCAGCTTCCCACAAGTGTGTCAATTAATAATCTGACTAAGGTGGCCGGGCATGGTGGCTCATGCCTGTAATCACAGCAGTTTGGGAAGCCAAGGTGGTCGGATTGCCCGAGTTCAGAAGTTGGTGACCAGCCTGGGCAACACGGTGAAACCCTGTCTCTACTGAAAATACAAAAATTAGCCTGGTGTGGCAGCATGCACCTGTAGTCCCAGCTACTGGGGAGGCTGAGGCAGGAGAATTGCTTTAACCTGGGAGTTGGAGGTTGCAGTGAACCGAGATCAGGCCACTGCACTCCAGCCTGGGTGACAGAGTGAGACTCTGTCTCAAAACTAATAGTAATAATAATAAAAATAATCTGACTAAGGTTATTAACTATTAAGATATGCTGTGCTAAGGATCAGGGGGCCCCATCCATCTGTAGAGGGCAGAAGGGTACCTATCATGTCTTCAGTGCCAGTGCCCTGGTATGGAGCTAGCTGGCCTTCCACAGGAGTTGGGGTTAATGCTGGAGAGAAGTAGGGCTGGCAGAGCCTACCCTGTGTTCCTAGGAGGGTTCATCTGTAACTAGTCCCTGACCCTTAGGTGGAAGATGCAGCTACCCCCAAAGTTCTGAAGACCCTATAAAAGGAAGCCTTAGAAGTGGCTGTGATTGTTTCAAAGTCTGTCCACAAATTCTTTGATAATTCTCCTTTCAAGAAGTAGAGGCTAATTCTCCTCCCTTGGAACGTGGGCTATACTTAGTGACTCACTCTCTTTGAATAGAATTTGGCAGAAATGGCAAGGTATGACTCCTGAGGTAGGTCCTAAAGGCTTCGTGGTTTCTCCTTGCTTACTTGGATCACTTACCAGCCGCCATGTTGTGAGGAGACTCAAGTAGATCTGAGGAGAGGCCCATGCAACAAGGAATTGAGGCCGCCAGCCATCTGTATGATCCCCCTTGGAATCCTCCAGCCCAGTCAGGCCTTCAGATGACTGAGGCCCTGGCGGATTCATGTCATGAGAGATCCTGAGTCAGAACCACCCAGCAGCTAAACCACTTCTGAATCCCTGACCCACAAAATTTGGTGAGATACCAAATGGTTACTGTTGTAAGCCACTATTCTCTGGGGGAATTTGTGATGTAGGGATAGATAACTATCACAGGATCCATGGCCTCAAGGGGAGAAGGATCTTTGAGAGAGACTGGACAGTGAGTTCTAAGGACAAGACATGTATACTTACCCAGGAAGCTCCACTGCGTTAAAGGAATCTTAAGTTTCCGGGTTGCATCCATCTCCCAGGTCACCTTGTCTGACCTCTCTCCAACACTTTCAAAACATCCCTGATCAGGAATCATGTCGCTTTCGCATAAGCGCCTCTCTCCCCATGCTGCCCACTCCATTTCTGCACACCTCTTAATTAGTGAGTTCTCCCTCATATTGAAGGCAGAATCTTCCTCTGAGTGTCTTCTCTGCACCGGCCCTGGTCCTGCCCTCCGAGTTCCACTGGCTGCCTTCTCATCAGAACCCAGCTAAAACTCACATCTCTCAAATTCCCTAAATAATAAATCCAAAGTTATTGAAGATATTGGGTTACTGAAAGTTGGCGGTGAGACTGGCCCCACTCATTTCTTTGTAACCCCTGTCCCTCTTTTTATTATTGAAGCTTGGGATGCACTTGGTAAGGCTAGGCAGCTGGGGAGCGTGCAGACTCAGGAGCCAAGACCCGCCTTGCCTTCCCTGGAGTTAATGAATCAGCGTGAATGAAGATCACAGTCTTTTTTTAAATGGCAGAGGAACAGTGCACTTACTTACCGACAGTTCTCAGATTCTAATTGTTCTGACTACAATGCGTCCTGTAAACCAGGTAGCTGGGAGAAACTTCAATGCATCTTTGTAATGACTTTGTTGTTGTTTATTGAGAGGGACTAATTAACTTTGATTATTGCACTAATATTATGGCACTTTGACAGCCCTTCACATTTATGACTCTGGGAAAATAAACAAATGAAATGCAGGTGCTGGAGCAGAAAGAATAAGTTATTACTGAACTTTAATTACTTGGAATGCATAGCCAGGAGAGAATTAGTTGATGAATTACAGGATGCTTAAAATCTACATCAAATTGTAAGCAATAAGAAGATAAAAATAAAAAGGAAGGGGGCAGGAAGGGTGCTATTTTTAAGGCAGGAAAGGATAGGATATATTTGCAGTGGTCTTCGTGGTGTTTCATTGATTAATCTCTGTGGTCTCCAATGCTGCAGATACGTACATGGTGCTACTCAAAGCATGGTCCCTGACCTGCAGCATCAGTGTCACCTGAGAGCTTGTTGGAAACGCAAATTCTTGAGCCCCACCGCAGACCTGCTAGGAAGGAATCTCTGGAGGTGGGGCCCAGCCATCTGTGGTTTGCATTTACTCCACGAGATTCTGATATCTGCAAAAATTGAGAAGCATGGCTCAACATTCTCATGCAGCTTGCTTTTTCTTTTATAAAAGGGCAGGTACACATTTTTGTCTTTGCTTATGAAAATCAAATGTTTTCCCAACCCAGTTTACCAACTAGCTCCCAAATTTTCAGGCTATTTTAAAAATTGACTGAAATTTAAAACTTCTGGGAAATTTTAATTTATCCAACATCTGTTACATGCTAGGTAGAGTGAGTGACATAAGATAGTCTAGAAGGACTTTGCTAATGAGGTGATACCCCTAAACTGTCATCGATGCCAGCGCCTGGGTAGTGTGGTAAGAGTGATACTCTCATGACTCATGAAAGATGGTCTCCCCACGTGCTTCAGAGCAGGATTGTTGCGGGAGGAAGTACTGGGGGACTGTGATCAGCCCCCACGGCGAGGGTGCATCTGGAGCAGGAGGAAGGGCATCCACAGAGTGTGAGTAGTTTGCCCTGGGAATGGAGATTGAGGCTTGGATGTGGTGTCAGGGAAAGGGCAGGAAGCTGCTCTATGCGGCCAGATCATTCAGGGCCTTGGATTCCAGTCTTAGGAGAATAGACTTTATTCTCTAGGTCCTGGCAGCCATCACTGTGAGTCTGAGTGGTGGTGATACAGTCCATACTCAGTGATTCAGATAGACAGACATTTGGGCTGAGTTAGGGAGGGGTGTCGGGGTCTGGAGACTCTGTTGGCCTGTTGGCCACGGTCCTGTTCAGCTGTGGTTGAAATGGGCGCAAAGAGCAGAAAAGGACGAGACGGGGGCTGAAAAGCCTTGCTTAGTTCCTGACATTCAAGGAAGAACTTTAACATCCATCCACGAAGCCTCAGAGGTTAAAAATAATCATCCCTTTCAGTAGTTCCTGTTGTGAGGACCGTTAACAAATTATAAGAGAAAGTATTCCTCCCTTGTAGAAAGTCCATGAAAATGGACATGTGTTTACTTATCTGCAACCCTGTCTTAGGAGGCGGGTGATGAGACATTTTACTATTTGAATCAGGAAGTGTTGACGGTGAAGGGAGGAGCTCTTCATAATTATACCCAGAGAGCAGGCAAGACAGCCACACGCAAGTGGCCTGGCCTGGCTGGATTTGGTACAGAGGGGATTAGGGCAGATTCAGACCTCTCTGGCCCCCCGTCCCTACACTTCTGGGCTGTTTGCCGGTACTAAGCACTTTTCCTTTTTAAGATGTTGCTGTTTCCATTCCTGCAGAAGCACAGCCAGCCGCCAGCCCAAAATTGTCTCTCTTTATTGGAAAGTTGGAAATGTCACTGTGACCCCACAGCCCTTGTTGTCAAGCAGGCTGCTAACCTTTTATTCTAGAGCATCTTTCGTCTGATTTCCTCTACCGTCTGGAACCTTCTGGATTCTTCCTCTTATGGGTAGTGATGGGTACTTTAGGAGTAGGAATGCATTTCAATGCTAGACCACATCCTTTCATACCCAGAATTTGCATAGTGACATTTAAAAATAGCAGGCCAGGCACGGTGGCTCATGCCTGTAATCCCAGCAGTTTGGGAGGCCAAGGTGGGCGGATCACTTGAGGTTAGGAGTTCGAGACCAGCCTGGCAAATATGGTGAAACCCTGTCTCTACTAAAAATACAAAAATTAGCCAGTCGTCGTGGAGCACGCCTGTAATCCCAGCTGCTCAGGAGACTGAGGCAGGAGAATCCCTTGAACCTGGGAGGCAGAGGTTGCAGTGAACCAAGATTGCACCACTGCATTCCAGCCTTAGCGACAGAGTGAGATTCCATGTCCAAAGAAAAGCAGTCATTTTAGAATTGCTTTCTGTTTGGGATGGTTTACCTTGGGTTTAGTTTATAAATGTGGATAACCGAGAGCTGGTCAAATGTTTACCTGGGGCCGTGGGCCATTTTGTATCGTTGGAGGAGAAGTCAGGGCACTTGGCAGGGGTGTTAATGATGATAATCAGGCAGCTGGCTGGGGTCGCTGTTTTGTGGCATCCACAAAGACTTGCCAACATAGACTTTTTGGGGAGACAGAAACACAGAAATAATTCTGCAATGCTTTAAAGAATCTGTTAGAAATAAAGTTTCTTTTAGTCATGTATGATCCATTGGGCTTTATATAACTTTCCGCCATTGCTTTGCGGGGACAGCAAAGATGTGAGCAAATTTATGCAAACCTAATAGGATGAAAAATTGAAGTATGAATTAGTAAAGTCATCTGTCCTTCTGGAGAGAGTTATGAATTAACAGATTGCATTTGGGTATACTGTGGTTGTAAAAAGGTAACATTTTCAGATTGGAAGGGAATTTCTGAGATCATCCAATTTAAGTTCCTCCACTTGACAGACAAGAAAACTGAGGCCCACAGTAGTTAACTTAAGCAATTAATTTATTATAGTTAACGATTAATTCTGCCTGCAGAACAGGAATATGGCCTCCGACACTTCATGCTTAAGTGGATGGCTTATTAAATTCTTATTTTTATGATAATGATGATGGTGATAATAATAATAATAGTAGCTAGCGTTGTGTTCCAGTGCTAAGCACTTTAAATGCATGAATTCAGTTCATCTTTATGACAACACTATGAGATAGCTAATATTATGAATCCTATTTTCAGATGAAAAGACTGAGGCTCAGGGAACAAACAGCAGAGAGATGAAACGCCACAGTGACGTCTAGGTTCAAACAGCAGCAGAGGTGCAATGCCATAAGGATGTAGAAGCCTTGCTTGTTCCTCTTAGTATAACCCCAGTGAATAGCATCGTGCCTGGTCAGTTGGAGGGATTTGGTAAATATTTACTGAGTGAGTGAGAGGGTAAAACAGCTGAGCCATGCGAGTTATAACCTCGGCAGCAGTAATCCTGCCGTTGTAGGAAGGGTCAGATCGGCTGGTTGGTTTTTGGCAAAGCAGACCAGCAGAAGGTGCAAATAACTTGATGTGTTTTCCTAAGTGCTGAGCTGTGTGAATTGGTTTCATGTTGATGCTACTGAAGTCTCCCCAATTCATCATCTGCCTTGTAGCTTGTTGAAGAAAGAGTCCTTATTTACAGTCTGTTATGTTAAGCATATTTTATTCCAGTTATTTGAAAATGACCCATCCTGATTTGGAAAGTCTCTAGCTTGCCTGGTCATTCTGGAGCAGTGGGAGCCGGCTGTGATGCAGAGTGGACTCATAAACCACTTCTAAACTCAAAAACCTTGATTTTGAGGGACAGAAACCTGGGCCTTTAGGTAGAATGAGCAGCTTACAAAGCTGCACCCGAGAGTAGGGGGCATACGTTAGGGCTAGCGGGTAAATCCAGCTGTGTGCAAGAGTTGGGGGCATACATTAGCCCTAGTGGGTAAACCCAGCTGCACCCGAGAGTAGGGGTATATGTTAGGGCTACTTGGTAAATCCAGTTGCACCTGAGAGTTGGGGCATATGTTAGGGCCATCGGATAAATCCAGCTGCACCCAAGATAGGGGTTATACATGAGTGCTAGTGGGTAAATCCAGCTGCACACGAGAGTAGGGGGCATACGTTAGGGCTAGCAGGTAAACCCAGCTGCACCCCAGAGCGGGGGTATACATGAGTCCTGGTGGGTAAATCCAGCAGACGTCCGGGCTGTGCTTGAGGGTGTCATCGAGAGAGAGAAGGTTGATCCGAAGTTAGTATAAAGCTTTAAAATTAAAAGGCCTGAGATGACGGTAGGGTTTTGGAGGTAAGTATAAAAACCTTCTTGTTTTCTACTACCTAAAGCTGAAAACCCCGCTGGGGTTGGCTTTGCTTCTAATATCCTTCTTCCTTTTTGTTTCGTAAGTAATTGTCCTGAAGCCTATCAGGATAAATGTATACTGAAAGGTAAATTAATGAGAGACATACAGAGAGATAGACACAGAGGAGAGACAGATGTACAGAGAAAGAGAGACACACAGGGGATGTGGAGACACAGAGGAGGGACAGAAAGACAGAGACAGAGAGAGAGAGAGAGAGAGAGAGAGAGAGAGAGAGAAACCTGTCTGGCAGTGTTTTTATTTTTGTGAGGTTTTTAGTGCCTGGCTTTGCATGATGGTGGTGGTGGTCGGGGAGGGGTGCTGATGACTGTTTTCAGCGTTCTCTGATCATTTCTTGCTTAGAAAGGAGGAAATTAGAATTGTTGAGCTATGATTTGTTTTAATCAGAAAGAAATTGTCTAACATAAATCTCTTCGTGAGCCCTGGAAAAGCCCTAAAGCGGCCAGGAAAAAAATATCAATACTTTGCAAAGGAGGAATGATTGTTCCAATTCGTGGCTTAATTGACTTTAAGCCTTAATGAAACTCAGGCCAGAGCGGGCGGCGCACTCCGTGGCTGGGATCCACGGTGAAATCTACACTGGGAGCGGAGGAATTTAGGGTGGTAATTTGGTTCTTTGCTATTGATGAAATTTTCTAATTGACTGGGGCTACTTAATACCAGATAATATTTTTTTTTCTTGCTATAAAGAGAGTAAATTTGTTTTTTCTGACAAACACAGTAATTTATTTTAAATTACAGCTTTTTCTATTGGAAGCATTCATTTATGTTAGATTATTGTTCCCTGAGTGGAATTTCACTGATGCCGTATAATTAAATATAGATTTTTAAAAAAGATAGTATATATTTTAGATGTATAAGTGGATAAACTGGAGGTATGGAAGGTCTTTATTTAAGGAGAATAAATAGCCCACCCCGTCAACACGATGGGCCTTGGAAAGGACTCATTTTGCCTCAGCGAGTTCCTCTTCCGCGCCAGGCTCCACTTACGGAAGGACTGCAAAGCCTTGCTAACGTCATCAGTCTGATAGGATTGAGCTATAAAATGTGTTATGAGGGCGTAAACAACACATCTGGAATTTAGCCTTCCCGGGTTCAAATCCTGTTTATGCCACTTACGAAAACCATGCGACCTTCACTTGTTCTTATTGCCTCAGTTTCCTCATCTGTGACTTGGGGATGATAATAGTACTTGGATCACAAAATTGTTGTGAAGATGAACTAAAGTGCTAATGTAAAATGTTCATGATGGTGCCCGACTACTGGCAACGGTACCTAGCGTGTGCTTTCCAAGTGCTGGCAAAAAAAAAAAAGAAAATAATTGCTTGGGGCCCCTCAGTGGTCTGACCCCTGCCTACCTGTCTGGGCTCCTGTTTGGCCATTCTCTTTCTTGTTCCAACCATATCAAACTCACTGCTGTTGCCAAACCTTCCTGTCTGTCTGTGTGTTGGCACAGACTGTGTCCTCTGCTTGGAAGGATCTCAGCTAAGCTTGTCCTCCCCACATCTGCCTCTGTATCCTGTGAGTCTCTGCTCAGGCGTATCTTCCCACAAAGCTTTTCTGGGCTTCTCTTTCCTCTCTCCTTCCCTCCCTCCCTTCTTTTGTTCAGCACATCATTGTCAACCTTCTTCTCTGGGTCAGGTACAGCATTGAGCACCAATGGTATGGCAGTGATAAGGAGAGCAAAGGTTCTTTCCTCCCAAGAGCTCATAGTCCAACTTTGTGTTTTAAATATGCATCTATGAGAGCCCTGATCGCTTAGTGCATTGATTGTTTGCCTGTAGGTCTCCATATTTAGTCAATAAGCATGTACTGACCCTTTGTTCTACGCCGGCCATCCCACTGGACTCTCAGCACATGTAGATACACGAGACGTTGTCCTTGCCCTCAAGGAGTCTTAAGTGTGGAGACAGACACGTAAATTAATAGTAATAATAATATCTGCCACCCACTAGGGGTCTATGTGTGTATGTGTTGGGGGCGGAGTGGCTGGGGAGGGAAGCAAGGCCTGGATTATGGCCCAAGCTCAAGAATATTCGGGCAAGAGCAGATGCAGTGCCTGTATTTCTCATCACTTTTGGGTGGCATAGGACCAGTTGGTTATGAGCGTGAAAGGTTTTCTTTGACTTTGGTGGTCTAGTTAGTGGTTGAGAACATGGATTTTGGAATCAGCCCAGTGGAGGTTAGAATCCTGGCTGCACCATTCCATAGCAGTGTTGTGGATCTCAGACAAGGTGTTCCTGCATGTGCCTCTCTATCTTCCTACAGGAAATGGGGCTATAGCATCCCCGAACCGCAGGATGCTTGTCAGGATTAAATGAGATAATAGTGCATGGTTAGTGGCACATGCTCAGTAGCATCTGCCAAGTACCACTCACTGAACCCAAAGCTCCTAAATGCCACCCCTTCATGCCTTGCACATCCTGGGTTCTTACTCGTCGAGGTGCCCCCACCTTTCCTTCTTCCCGTCAACAACTCTTGTGCCCATGACGGGCTGGCCTCCTCAGTGCCAGACAGAGCCTCCTCTGAATAGATTTGTGTCATGTTCAAACAAAGCTTTCTCGCTGCAGTATTGGATTTTGTAGGACAGTGGCCATTTCCAGAAACCTCTGGTCCGTGAGCCAATTTGGAGAAAATGGAATCATTCTCTGTGCCTTTCGGCTTGCATGCTAAAAGCCTGCACAAACACTTTGGGCGGGCTTCAACAACTTCACATCAAGGGCTCAATTGCAGCTTCAATATAAAAACCTTCCCCATTGCTCTCTGCATGTGAAGCTGGATTCCATGCTTGGCACAGACCTCAGTGCGCACGGTAATGCCTCCTTCCATCATATCAGAAGGTCCTAAGCAGCCAAAGCCACTTAACGTGCTCGGCGCTTCTCCTTAGGAGGATTTTAAAAAAGCTGGAGCTGTTGGGATCCCAAATGTTCAGTGGCACTTCAGCCAGAGGTAGGATAGGGATTTTGAAGTGTTTGGAGAAGTGTTTTCATATTCAAATGTACGGGGCCGGGCTGGGCTGGGGTAGGCAAGGGTCAGACTGTAGCGATTTGCTTGGTGTTTTCTCATGATGCCAGAGAAAATGACCTCATTATCACCATGCTCACATTTGCCTTAGCCAGGACCCCTCTGTAGAAGTAATCGTGAATTTAGTGACTGACAATCATAAGGGTTTTATGATTTGTGGAGGATTTATATGTGAAGGAAAATGGATGAATTAAAAATATTAAACAGCTTAACCGGCACCCACATGGATGAATCACTGAGATCTATTTTTTCCCCCTTTATACTATAAACATATGGCATGAATTTTCTGCTCTCATTACAGATGCTGAGAGAAGGCAAAGACAAATATTTATATTACATTCATGTTTTACAGTAAAAACACTGTTCGGTTTGTTTATACAGTTCCACTGTTACAGTTTTTATGGTCGGTAATGTAACCACTGTAAAACCGAGTCTGGGTTATATAGCAGATGCGATAAGGCCTCATAGTCAGGGAGATGTCTGCGAAGGAATCGTTGATGTCACATGTACAGGATCAACAATGGAATTATGTGTTAGGACAGTCTAAGTTATACTGTAATAACAAACAACCTTAAAATCTCTGGGGCTTGAAACAACAAAGGTTTATTTCTTGCTCAAAGTGTATTTTCATCATGAGTTGCTTGGAGGGCTCTGTGAAATGGGGATCTCACTCAGCCACCGGGGCCCACAGAGCAGCCTGCACTGCTGGATGTCGTGACAGCGGAAGACAGGGACATGCTGACTCTTGCTTCGGCTCGGAGGCGACTCTTGCCATCTCTGCTCACATTCCGTTGGCCAAAGCAAGTCTCAGGGCCAAGGAGTGAGCAGTGGGTAGGGTGAGGTGTGTGTGCACAAACCCACCATATGTGCATAGAAGGAGGCTGAGAACTGGACTATCAGAGAACGGCCAAAGATTTCTTTCCACGGTCATGTCAAGCCTTTTTGTTGTTATTTAATTGATGTTCTATTTTTAATGCAACATGGAATCTGAAGAATATAGAACAGGCGACAAAGACCCGCCTGCCTCTGTAACCACACTGTTTAAAATTGATGAGACTCTGTCTTCATTTGAAGATGATCTGATAGGAAGGATTCACAGCTTTCCCCAACGATACGCCACAGTGCATACAAATCCTCGAAGCTGCAGAACTTTTAACTGTGAACTGTAATTTTTTTTTTTTTTTTAGTAAGTTTACACGTAGAAGCTCATTGGTAGAGAGCTTTAGATATATTATCCCCCAGGGTGGTGCCTCCCATCAGCATAAAGTAGGCATGAAATGCTGGAGATATGCATTCATTCAAAGGAAATAAAAAGGTGCAATTATGAAAACCTCTTGAAGTGACTTTTTATTTATTTTTTTATTTTTAGACAGAGTCTTGCTCTGTTGCCCAGGCTGGATGGCACGATCTTGGCTCACTGCAGTCTCCACCTCCCAGGTTCAAGTGGTTCTCCTGCCTCAGCCTCCCGAGTACCTGGGATTACAGGCACCCACCACTATGCCCAGCTAATGTTTGTATTTTTAATAGAGATGGGGTTTCACCATGTTGGCCAGGCTGGTCTTGAACTCCTGACCTCAGGTGATCCACCCACCTTGGCCTCCCAAAGTGTTGAGATTACAGGTGTGAACCAGCGCACCTGGCCTCAAAGTGACTTTAACAGCAACTTAAAGGTGCTACCTGGCTCTGCCCCATTCTGTATGGTAGCCACTGGCCATGTGTGGCAGTTGAGAGCTTGAAATGTAACTGGTCCAGATGGAAATGAGCTGTTGATATAAAATAAAATGCCTACCAGGTTTCAGACAGTATAAAGAAAATATTTAATTAACATTTTTATATCAGTTCCATGCTGAAATAATATTTGGGACATACTAGGTTAAATAAAATATCATTGAAGTTCATGTAATCTGTTTCTTTTTACCTTTTTTTTTACATGGCTACTAGAAAGGCTAACATTATGTAGGTGACCCTTTATTTTCATCAGACATTGCTGATCTAGAGGGTAACCACTGGAGAGAGAAAAAGTACAATTTGGTGTTTTTCTCATAAATCCTTAATTGCTAGAACTCACAGTTTAACCTGACAGTTCATCAGTTAATATCCTTTGACTTGTTGAAATTTTCTACTTTGCATTCATCTCTTAAAAAGCTTTATTTTAGGCCGGATGCAGTGTAATGCCAGCACTTTGGGAGGCCAAGGCAGGTGGATCACTTGAGGTCAGGAGTTTGAGACCAGCCCGGCCAATATGGCGAAACCCTCTCTCTACTCAAAATACAAAAAGTTAGCTGGGCATGGTTGCACCTGACTATAATCCCAGCTACTCAGGAGGCTGAGGTAGGAGAATTGCTGGAACTCAGGAGGCAGAGGTTGCAGTGGGCCAAGATCACGCCACTGCACTCCAGCTTGGGTGACAAAGCGAGACCCTGTCTCAAAAGAAAAATAAAGTTTTGTTTTAAAATAATTTTAGATTCTCATAGAAGTTGTGAATAATAGTATAGAGGGTTCTGGGTACCCTTAACCCAGCTTCCCCAGTGATAATCACAGCATAACAATCAAGTCTGGGAAATTGACATTGGCACGGTAATATTAACTAACTACAGATTTTATCCGAGTTCCACTAGTGTTTGCATGTACTCATTTGTGTGTGGCTCTGTATATGTGTATGTGTGTGTGTGTGTAGTTCTATGAAAAGTTACCACATATATACATTTGGGTTACCAACATCACAGTCAGGATACAGAACTGTCCCATCTCCCCGAAGAAACACCCTTTACCTTAGTTTTTATTCTTTGAGTTTTATCTTAACCAGGTTAACTGAGGGTAAATGTTTTAGGCAAGTTAGTAGCAAATGATGCTCTTGGTTCCTTATCTGTCTTTTTATCCATCCAACGCACCTTTCACACATGGCTGAGTTATGCCAGGCTTTGCAAGAGGTGCCTGGTAGGCACAAAGAAAAGAGGACTGCACTCAAGGAACTTAGTCTTTGAGGCCAAGCACGGCGGCTCACTCCTGTAATCCTAGCACTTTGGGAGGCTGACACAGGCAGATTGCTTGATGTCAGGAGTTCTAGACCAGCCTGGCCAACATGGTGAAAACCAGTCTCTACTAAAAATGCAAAAAATTAGCTGGCCATGGTGGTGCACAACTGCAGTCCCAGCTACTCGGGAGGCTGAGGCGGGAGAATTGCTTGAACCTGGGAGGCAGAGATTGCAGTGAGCCGAGATCGCGCCACTGCACTCCAGCCTGGTCCACACAGAGAGTGAGACTCTGAGACATCAAGACTCTGTTCCAAGAAAAAGACGCAAAGAAACTCAGTCTTTGGAGGGTTACAGAAACAGTTTCACTAGAAAGTGTGACATTGCGTAACAGAAATCTGTCCCTTGACCTGCCAAAGAGAAGAAAATAGCACAGAATCTTTTCTGCAGGTTTCAGGACCCATGTCTCTTGTCCTTCCTTTACCTTAACTTGAGCAGGGCAAGAATGGCTCAAGCCACATTACAAAGCAGTTACTTTCTCACCCAATTTTAAAGCAGAAAGGTAAAATACGATGGATTCTAGAGATTTCAGTGACGTAATAGGTGTTTCCCAGGCATTAAGACCTCGTAAGGTTTCCATTTCCATTAGGCATTATGGATGCATTCCAAGAATTTAATTACTATAACATCACTTCATTTGTTGTAATTCCTCACTAGGGTTATGAGAACTTGGGAGTGTGTGGTTTCTTATTCAGTTGATTAAAAGGTCCTTGCTATGGTTTTCTAACTAGCTATTTTACATGAAATTTAGTACTTGTCAATGTGTATTAAATCAATACAGTTAAATTTATCAAAGTGGTGAGAAGAGTTTACATCCGAACATAGAATAGATTGCTAGCCTCAGCCGGGCGCGGTGGCTCACACCTGTAATCCCAGCACTTTGGGAGGCCGAGGCAGGCGGATCACGAGGTCAGGAGATCGAGACCATCCTGGCTAACACAGTGAAACCGTGTCTCTACTAAAAATAAAAAAAAATTAGCTGGGCCATGGAGATGGGTGCCTGTAGTCCCAGCTACTCGGGAGGCTGAGGCAGGAGAATGGCATGAACCTGGGAGGCGGAGCTTGCAGTGAGCCGAGATCGTGCCACTGCACTCCAGCCTGGGCGACAGAGCAAGACTCCATCTCCAAACAAACAAACAAACAAACAAACAAACAAACAAAAAAGAATAGATTGCTTGCCTCAGTTGGGAAAAAATAAAGTTTTAAGGCTCTAGAATTGGAGTGACAGGGCTTTACTTGAAAAATCTCAGAATAGTAGGACCATCATTTAGAAGTTTCGTGGAGATAATATTAGGGAAAAATGACAGCAAATGTTACTTTACAGACATTAAACTCTGGGCCATGTGATATGACCCAGGCTGGAAAATCACTGGCTTACATAAAGGTATTGACAGACGCATGGATGTTAAGATCCTTCATGGATACTGGGGAGAAATGACAGGTCTTTTGAAATCGTATCAGTGATTTTCCCTGGGATCACTGGAAAGAATACCCGTGTTTGACAAGATATGACACTTGCTCTGTTTTGATTCTGCATCTGACTAACAGAAAAGATTAGTGAAGATCAGAGTCTGCTATAAAGTTATTGAAGCAGGGTACATACAAGGAAAAGGGGAAGGGAATGGGTCTGAGGAGGAGAATGGGGGAAGGGGGCAGCATGGCAAAAACTGGAGGTGCAGGCAGAGGCGAGGTCATGCCAGAGGCCCGACCTTCCTGTGGAAGCCAGTGTTTGATCCAAGCTGTGCCTGAGAGCATGCAGCTCATTTGGGCGGGGGGGCAGTTGCAAGACATGGGTTTGGGTCCGAGCCAAGCCACAAACAGGAGAAAGTGTGGCTTCTCAGGACTAGGAATACGTAGATTCCAGAGGTGGCGTGGGCATGGGGCACAATGTGACAGGTTAATAGCAACATCTTCAGGGCTGCAGCTCACCTGTGCCATGGTGGCCTCCCAGGAGCCCCTTCCTGCTGTAGCCCCGCCCTGAGAGGTTTCGCTTCCCATTGCCTCTTGGTAGCCATGGGCACTTTTGCTGCTCTGATGATGTAAGATGGAGATTGTCCTTGTCTCCATCTCTCTCTTTATTGGTACAGGCCCATGAGGGATGTCAATGTCTGTATGTCTTTGTAATAATGCTGGATCATTTGTCCACCTTCAGAGACAACTGAAGACAGTTTTAAGTGAAACCACACAGAGGGCGTATACAATTGGGACAAGAGCTCTGAAAGTCTATTTTTGAGAAAGAGAAGAGATCAATTAGTTAACAGCCAGTGGCTGTGATAATAATGGCACCTAAACAAATCCTTCTTTTTTATTTTATTTATTTATTCATTTTTGAGATGAAGTCTTGCTCTGTCGCCCAGGCTGGAGTGCAATGGTGTGATCTCGGCTCACTGAAACCTCTGCCTCCCAAGTTCAAGTGATTCTCCTGGCTCAGCCTCCCAAGTAGCTGGGATTACAGGCGCCTGCCACCATGCTCAGCTAATTTTTGTATGTTTAGTAGAGTCTGGATTTCACCATGTTTGTCAGGCTGGTCCTGAACTCCTGACCTCAAGTGATCCACCAGCCCCGGCCTCCCAAAGTGCTGGGATTATAGGAATGAGCCACCACACCCGGCTCAAATCCTTACTTTTCCTCAAGAACTCACTTCCCACCCAGACCCTTCGCACTGTGGCAGCTGTTATCTTGTCCAGCACGTCTGTCCACACTTGGTATTAATAGCTTCATCTTAGGCACTTTGAAAGTGAGGGAGGCGGTGGTAATTTGCATGAACTAATTTGGGCCAGTTATGGTCCATTACACTCTCACTGACGTGGTTGTTGCTAAGATGGGCACTTGGCTTAAGCCAGACCAGTCCCTAGCCGGTGGAGAAGGTGCAGTCTCTTATCTGAGGGCCTAGGAGGTGCAGGGATGTTTATATGGGCTGCTAGCAGCCTAGTTTCCTGCCACAAGGAGACAGTAAGGAAGCTGAAGTCAACCTGAGATGAGAGAGAGAGAGCAAAGCAGTTCTTTTGGCCAACTTGACCCCCGATCTTGAACTATTGTGGAACTAATAAATCCCCCTTTGTGTTGGAGCACGTTTTGGCTGGGTTTCTGTCACCTGCAAGCAAATCGTTCCTATCCAGTATACCTAGTGACTCTCTGGCCTCCGATGGCTATGCCTGCTGGGTACTCTTACTGTCGGTGTCTCCCCCACCAACCCCACGATGCCTGCACTACATATCCCTTCCGGCTAACTCTATTGTGGACACATGTTCGCAGGGTGAGTTGGGCCCCAGGTAGAGTGATTTGGCTCAAATCCTGCATCCTTTCAGGGGCTGACTCTAATCACACTGGCATGGCAAGGGGAAGGTATATTAGATTTCAGAGTCAAAACCACTTGGTATGAAACCCAGCTCATTTTCTAAGTGGATGTCCAACCTGAGCCAAACAATTAATCTTGGAGATGACGCTGCATACTTCATAGAGTGGTGAAGTTGACTGTGATAATGGAGAATGCTGTACAGGGTGCCTTCCATGTCATGGGTTTGCTGTACCTTAGTTCCCATTACATCATCCTCCCAATCCCCATTTGTTGGTGTTTTTTGGGACCCAGGGTATCAGTCATCTGATCAGATCACTGTGTGACTTTCTCAAGGACCTTTACTTGAGTCTTGAACCTCTCCAAAATGTGCACATACCAGCTTTATGGTGGCTTGTGTCATTCTCCATCCCCTGGTTAAGAAAAAGTCTATTTTATGAGCCCTCTTTCCAACCCCAGTGATGAGGACTGGATTGGGCAAGATGATGCTGCTGGACCACTGGATCCAGCTGGATCGCTGGACCTCGGAGCCTCTGGAGCCTCCCAAGGCCAAGCCCACCAACCACACACACCTTTGTGAGAATTAAGAAAATATGTCCCCTCCTCCTGGGTCCCACATCTCCTCCACATGGGCACCCAGCCTGGTGAACAGGGTGCAGGCTGGAATGCAGCCCTATCTTGCTTTTGGACCATTGAGCTACTAAGTTGGAGCAACCAGGCTTGGGAATCTTTCTTTAATCATAGGTAGGAAAGGCAAAAAAACATAAATCTGCCAATACAAAATAGCATCGTCATGAGTTTCTACTATATTTGTTCGGGCTTTGAAAAATATACCGCCAAAATATATCAATGTGTGGTGCCAGTGTTTTAGGAAGTTGCATTTCACAAATCTTGGATACCTGTTTTGTACATATTATAGATAGCATCCCATGTGAATATGTTAATTCCTTTTTATGAGTTTCAGTCTTTTTCCCCCTCCTGTACATGATTGCTGTTTTATAGTTCCAGTTTGGTGGAATTAACATAGATTTCCCACATGGGGAAGGTTTTGGGTGAGGATTTAGAGCAAGGCAGGTTCTTGATCCTCGGAAGACATTCTTATCTGAGGCGGGATTTGAGAATGGCGTTGCAGGGTGGGAGGCGCTGCTATGTGGAAAAATGAACTGGAATAATTATTAGAACAGTTCTCAGAATTTACAGGATATTTGATCATAGGAGTAACTTTACTGAGGAGCGGTGGATGGAATGCCTGTACTTGGAATATTTTAAAATTAATCTATTTTCATTAGACTGAAAGTGTGACACACAGAGAAGACTAAAATTGGATGAGGCACTATCTGGAATCATACAAAGAATGACAAAGATGAGGTTATCCATTTTGTTTCTAGGCAAGTTAGTTAGCCTCTCTGTGTTTCTATTTCTTTGTTTATAAAAGAGGGACAAAAATAGGACCCATTACTATCCAGGTGATGAGATCATTCATACCCCAAATCTTAGCATAATGCAATATACTCATGTCACAAATCTGCATAGGTACCCCCTGAATCTGAAATAAAAGTTGAAATTATTAAAAAAGAAAACCAAGACCAGGTACGGTGGCTCATGCCTGTAATCCCAGCACTTTTGGGATGCTGAAGCAGGTGGATCACCTGAGGTCAGGAGTTTGAGACCAGTCTGGCCAACATGGCAAAACCCCGTCTTTATTAAAAATTCAAAAATTAGTCAACCTTGTTGGCACGTGCCTGAAGGCCCAGCTACTTGGGAGGCTGAGGCAGGAGAATCACTTGAATCCAGTAGGCGGAGGTTGCAGTGAGCTGAGATCGCACCACTGCACTCCAGCCTAGGTGACAGAGTGAGACTCTGTCTAAAAAAAAAAGAAAAGAAAAGAAAGCAAAAACAAATGGACCCATATCCCTGGGTTGTTGAGGAAATATGGGAATGTATGTGGCACACATTACAGTGCCTGGCATACAATAAGCACTTTGTCATGTTACTGGTGTCTTCTTACCATTGTTGTCTTACTGGTGACCATTTGAAATGCTGAAGCTTTATTATTACAGATAATGGTGGATATAGTCTCTTCCTTGTTTATTTTTTGACAGTATCTTTTTTAAAAAACTTTTATTTATTAGGTGAGAATTTACTTGTTACAGGTCTAATGCTGTTATAGTTGAATGTTTTGAATTATGTAACTTACATTAAATATAAAACTAGGACTTGAATTTTGTGGTTAAAAATTTTCTTAGTTGATTGACAAGGACGGCATATTAGCCAACTTTTGCTGCAGTAACAAGCAGCCCCAGACTCTCAAGGGCTCACAAAAACAAAAGTATGTTTGTTTGCTCATAACACATGTGGCTGAGGTTTGGCTGTGGCTCTGCAGTCTCAGATGGGCTTTCTTGGGCTCAGCTTCTCACAGCTTCTCCTCGCAGGGTCCAGGCTGTAGGAGATGTATCAGGGCCTGCAGAGGGCAAAACCTCACAGAGCTTCTGTTCATACATTGTTGTACCTCATGTGTGTGTCATATTGTCATATATCAATGGCAGTAGCCAAGACCAACAGCAGTGGGGCAGGAAAGTGTATTCTGCCCACAGGAAAGCGAGGCAAAGGCAGGGAGGGAATAATTGTGAACAAAGAATTCACTTGACAAAGATAATTTTGTTGATATGGTTGCCACTTGCCTTTCAGTAAAATAGCGTTTCCCCAGTTTGTTTAACGTTTTATTTCAAGCTCCCAGAAACAGCTAAAGCCACAAACATACATGTTGAAAATTTCAAAAGGGAAAAAAGAAAAGAAAGGTACATCTGAGTCAGGAAAACATTAACCAGTCTTATTTCTGAGAATCAAACCAGTGGTCCTTCTAGCGACCAGTCACCCCATTAACCACCCATTAATGGCACAAGTAGAAAGTGCCAGCTCAGAGTCCCTGAAAGAGGTATCCAGATTTATGGCTCATCCCAGACTTCTCTGATCGAGGCTGTTTTCCCTCTAGATGCCTTAGTCAATCAGTAATTAATCTGAAATCCAAAGTTTCATTAAGTGTTATTGAGTTCTTGCACACTGACATTTGTAGTGCTATATTTCTTTAAAATCACAAACCATTTTTCATACTGTCGTTTGCATATTTTAACAGAAAAGATTGCGGTTCTGGTATAAATGACCCAGTTTTCTGGATATATTTACTTGAATGTCATAAACTTATTATCCTTCTCTTCCACTTCATTGCTTTTCTGCCTTTCTGAAGTATTTTGAAATCATATTTAAAACATCATTGTAGTCTCTGAATTCTATCTAAAGTATAAATAAATTTTACCGGGTGACTGTTTTCAAAACAATACCAAGAAGCTGGTCTTATTTAGATCTGGTCTTATATCATTGAAATATCATTAGAATTCTTAAGGAAAATATGTTTTGGCTGTTTAGAGGATGCTAGGGGCTGGAAGTGAGAAAGTATCAACACCATATGGATATGTGAATATAGATGCTTACATGAAGAAGGGCAGACTTAGCCAAAACTAATTTGGGATTTTTGTTTGTTTGAATTGTTGGAAGGTAGGTGAATGAGAGTACAGACATATCCTTTGGAAATTTAATTTAATTTTTTAAAACAATATGTGTCTCTTTGGAGTCAGGGAGTTTGTTACAGTGATGTTTTGTAGACAGGTTTATTGGAACTGCTTAGTAGGTGATAGGTTTTCCTTTCTTTCTTTTAATTAAAAAATAAGATTGGCTGGGTTTGGTGTCTCACACCTGTAATCTCTGCACTTTGGGAGACGGAGGCGGGTGGATCGCCTGAGGTTAGGAGTTTGAGACCAGCCTGGCCAACATGGTGAAACCCTGTTTCTACTAAAAATACAAAAATTAGCTGGGCATGGTGGCCGGCACCTGTAATCCCAGCTACTCTGGATGCTGAGGTGGTGGGAGAATTGCCTGAACCTGAGAGGCAGAGGTTGCAGTGAGCTGAGATCTTGCTACTGCACTCTAGGCTAGGTGACAGAGTGAGACTCTGTCTTTAAAAAAAAAAATATTGATCTCAATAATTCACATTTCTGGCCTCTCTTAAAAATATTGGAAGACATGGCAATAATCAGCTGGGACTGAATATCAGCTGCTTCTTCCTGGGCCAGGTGATCACCCCCAACCTCAAACGCCCACCCTTAACTCTTCTACTCCTTTGGATGTTGTCCCTGCCTGGTTTAACCATCAACCCTCTAACTCCCAATCCTTTTAAACCTCCTCTACTCTTTTTATTCTTAGCACTTAGAACCCAGTAACGCTCTTTTTAACTTACGTGTTCCATTTCTTGTTTCTAGACTATCTCCCTCCTGTAGAATGTGCGTTCTGCTATAGAGCAGCGCCGTGTGACACAATAGCAGGTCCTTTATAAACATCTGTTGAAGGAGAAAATGAAGGCACGTGTGGCCTGGCTGACATCTGAGTTTGCAACTTCTTTTATGCCTTCTGCTAACTGGGACCCCAGTGGGCTTCCCTGCTGCGCCCTCTGAGGTTCCCCAGACCTGCCAAGCTGTTCCATCCCCAGTTCCTTGGTGCCTACTGGTACTTCTACCTGGAAAATCCAGCCCTTCCACTTATTCAGACCCCAGTCTCTCATCTGGAAGGGTCTGCTTGAGCACTATGACCTACGTGAAGATTTTCCCAGTACCTGCAGACCGACTGGAACCTGATCCTTCATTAAACCTGACAGGTATGTCCACCTGGCAGTTCTACCCTAAGAACATGAACTTCTTCAGGGAGGGAGATGGGACTTTTCATCCCTGGGATCCAGCTCCTGGCTCATCTCCTACTGGTTAGTGGTTGATGATTGAATGGCGTCCGGAAGAAATCAGGTGTCTTAACTACTTTTGGTTCTGGCACCATGGCCACCTTCCAGAAATTTCCACATGTGAAATTGCAGATTCAGGCTGGGCACGTTAGTGGGTTCTAAGTGCTAAGAATTTTTAGTGGCTCACGCCTGTAATCCCAGCACTTTGGGAGGCTAAGGTGGGCAGACCACCCCAGGTCAGGAGTTTGAGACCAGCCTGACCAACATGACGAAACCCTGTCTCTACTAAAAATACAAAAATTAGCCGGACATGGTGGCGGGCACCTGTAATCCCAGCGACTTGGGAGGCTGAGGCAGGAGAATTGCTTGAACTCAGGAGACAGAGGTTGCAGTGAGCCGAGATCGCACCACTGCACTCCAGCCTGGGCGACAGAGCAAGACTCTGTCTCAAAAAAAAAAAAAAAGAAAAAAAAAAAAAATCTAACATGTGGAACATGAGAGAAATGAAAAAGATTGAACTCCGTTCCAAATGGGCTTTTGAATTTATTTTCGCACTTCCTATTTTTTGAGCCTAGGAATGCAAGACGTAAGCTAAGAAAAGATAGATAAAAGTATTGCTCTAACATTCTGGCTTCCTTCTATTAGAGAAGAATGCAAATCTTTGCCTTATCTCAGTGATGGGCCCCACTTAACCCTTTGTCTTACTGAGAGCACTTTTCTGCAGATGATCAAGTGGAATTTACTGTGATGGCATGTCAAATCTTGAAATAATCTACCTTTCAAGAAAAAAGAGTTTAACCAGATGATTGTACCTTTTAGCCATATCTACAATTAATTTGAATGTATTGTAAGCTGTTTAAAATATTCCATTAAGGAAGAAGGTAAGCCTAGCTTATGGTAAATACACTACTAAGTGTTTATAGTACATTTCATATTTTACATGATTTCCTTTATAATTCTGCTTATCTTTTCATTCTAATTCCCTGAAGGACATATAAAAGAACCCCTAAAGAGAGTAATTACTGCTGTACTCTTTAACCAAGGCTCCTTTTGCAAAGAGAAATCTGAGCTGCTTTTTAAAGAAGGCCGTTTTTAAATAAAAATGCAAATAAGCTACTTTGTAACCACATTAATTACCCACCTAGCCTCTTATTACCATGTTTGTATTGTTTGCAAATACTATTTACAGTCGTGTGGAAATTAACATTACTGGTCCTGAGGAAAGATTGTGTTGGGGAGGTTGTGCTTTGGAACCAATTAGGGCGAACCTTGTCTCCACTGAGACTCTGGGGAAAAGCACAGCCTTGCAGTGTCAAATAATAGCATTAGCTCTGACTGCATAGGCAGAGTGCTGTAATTATATTATTGGCCCTATTTTGCTTCTGCAATGAATTTCACTGCCTGCATTGTAAAATCAGCAGGTAGCAAAGTTTCTGCTAATGATTTAATGTACTCTCTGATCATTTTGGACAAAAGTCATGGTAAGATCCACAAGGCAATTTTATCACCCCCACTGACTACTGCCTGGTTTGAGGATTTTAAGTGAAGACAAAACATGATTCTCATCTCCTTGTTTCCTAGTGAATTCCTTCCCGCACAGAAGAGAAAAGTACTCGTCTAATATATAATTTCAGGCATAAGGAGAAGGTGATATTGCATTGCAAATAATAGCGGTTAGTGGGAATTGAGAGCCAGCTCTGCACCAGACTCGTATCAGCCACTTGACTTCCATTATTCCTTGTTCCTTGGTATGTCTGCACCACCTGTGATATCAGATCCTTTTTACTGCAAGGAAACTGAGGCTCGGCGATGCTAAGGAAGTCAGCCTGGGTCAATCGGCTGTCAAGTGGCATTTCTGGGATCCAGATGGAGGACTCCAAAGCCACCTAACTCTTTCCCATATACCACAGTTTCTAATATGATATTACACCCAGCTTTAATATGAGCACACCTCGTGGATGATGCTATAAATTCATTACCTCCCACCGCGCCACATCACGTATAATGGATGTAATATGATTTTTCAGAATTCAGCTAAGTACCCACTGTGCTTTACATTTTGTAACTTTTTAGACTGTACATCAAAATGTCTTTGGGATTAAAACTTTTTTTTCATATGTTTTGAGGTCAGTTTGAATCTGAGCTTAATAAACGTTACCATGAAACTTTTCTCCCATCCTTTTAGGAACTACCTGTGAGTAGACTCATTTTGTGACAGAAGGCTATGCGTTTTTCCAGCCTTCATCCCAAGGAGAGAAGGGGAGAAGGGAAATAACACTTCACATCTCTATTGCATGCCAAACGTTTACAGACATTATTTGATTTAATCCTTTAATAACCCTGTGAAAAGAATGTCACTGTCTTCACTTGACAAATGAGGAAGATGGCAGTGCAATCAAGACATATAGACAAGGTGAGGGGGTGAGCGACTTGCCCGAGGCCACGCTGCTGAGTCCTTGGCAGAAGCAGAATTTGAAAACAGAGCCCCCATATGTTTTAACTACTCCTTGGAAACTGACAAGGTCACTTAGTCCTCATCCTTCCCTGTACTGGTAGTTTTTCTTTTATTTTCTTTAATTTCTTCCAGTTCCTTTCCTTTTTATAGCAAGTTTGTAATTATGGTAGAGAAAAGGGCAGTTTTCATTCCTCTTCCCTACAACTGTAGTTTAACTAAACAGTGGCCACTCTCTCCTGGTAGCAGTGGGTAAGCCATCCAGTCTCCGCAGGCATCTATGCTCCGGGTCTCCAGTCTGAGGCTGCCTCCTCGCTCCTGGGGCAGGTGCCTCTGGGGGTCTCTGCCAGGCTTGTCTGGTCATGCAGCTACTTCCAGACTGATTCCCAAATCTTGCATTTTTATGGAGGACATCCCCAGCATTCAGAGAAGATCCTGGGAGCTGGATTCCTACCAGAGGATTTAGAATGAAACCAACGAAAACAAAAAGGACACCCTCCCCGCTCCCCAGCAGCCAGTACACATGCAGGGTAATATTTGATAGCAGTAGGAAAAAATCCAGTGTTATAGGAGACATACTACAGCAGGCAACGGCCTCTCACCCTTCTCTTCGCACCCTCCACTCTGTCCACTCATTTGTTCCTTCCATAAATAATGACGGAGAATGAGCTGTATGCCAGTGTTTCTCTGGATGCTGGCTGCAGGGATGAACAAAGGCAACCTCTAGGAGAAATTTCTGTTTGTGATGCTCTCGTGTCTGCTTCCTATGTCTTAAGATTGTGCTTGAACTGCCACTTCTTTAACTGTTGATTTCAGGCACTATCTACTGACTTTTGCTGTTGTGGACATGGATTTAACTCATTTTTACCATCTTCCATAGTTGTGTCTCCTTCCTCCCATTATATTTGTAACTTCAGATTTTGTATATTTTGTATATGTCAGTATCTTCTCTCTCTCTCTATATATATATGCACACACACACATGCATACATATATGTAATGGTATATATACATGTTTGTTTCCAGGTTTGCTCAAACTGCTCTGGACGGTTCTTTGCTCTGGGAGTTCTTTACTCCCTCTCTAGTCAGAAGAGGTTGTTGGTACCCTGATCAATCCCTCTACTTCTTCTTTTCTCATTTCACCCGTGACTTCTGTTACTTATACTTTTGCTTTATCATGGTCCGTAACATTCACCTTCCATTCTGTAGCCATAGTTAAATCTCCCATGCATCGCACTTTGGGAGACCGAGGTGGGTGGATCACGAGATGAGGAGATCGAGACCATCCTGGCTAACTCGGCGAAACCCCGTTTCTACTAAAAATACAAAAAATTAGCCGAGCGTGGTGGCACATGCCTGTAATCCAAGCTACTCGGGAGGCTGAGGCAGGAGAGTCACTTGAACTCAGGAGGTGGAGGTTGCAGTGAGCCGAGATTGTGCCACTACACTCCAGCCTGGGTGACAGAGCAAGACTCCATCTTAAAAAAAAAAAAAAATCCTATGCATCATCTATGGATTGACTGCAAAAGATAAGAAGCAATGTCCATCACTATGGCCATCTAGAAATTTCTCACCCAAGGGCCGACTGATCTTTCCCTGTGTTGTATTTCCTGTTCTGCGGATCCGGCATCATGACCTTTGTACTACCCAGGAAAGCCAGTGTTCTCATGGGCTCTTCTCTTTTTTATGCTCTGCCAGATGCTAGCACTGTGGCATGCCATTAGCTCACCAGCAGCTTAAAGGGTACAGGTTCTGAATCTCCTTAGTGCAGCTCACCTGTTATTTCTGAGCCTGAGTAGATGATCTTCTTTCATTCAGATGTCTGTGTCACGTATACCTGACATCCTACCCCCTTCCCATAAAAAAATCACGCTTGTGAATGTCTGTCTTAGGCTGAGTTCCCGATTCCAAGATCCCTCTTCTCTCTTGTCCGAATCCAGCCGCTGATGGCATTTATGTCTGTAGATTTCACTGTCAATGAGTCATTGACAGACTAAGCAGGCTGTTGGATGGAGCGATCAATGGTATGAGGGAAAACACTAATGTATGCAAGAAGAGCCATTTCCTAGTAGGAAAAAGATTTATGTGTGGAGCCGCAAAGGTAGTGGCTTCAGTAGAAATCACCAAGGACCTGGTAGTCAATGCACAACCTAATTTTCTTTCAAAAGCTGTGGGAATGGCAAGGGAGGAAATAAATAATGCATTTCTTTATATCTCCTCTTTTAAGTTACTGAGTGTCGCCAAGAGATTTCTAAGGCCATACATTGAATCACGTCAGCTGTAAAACCGGAAGGAGCAATGTTTGCTGACTGTCGCCTCGGCCGCTGACCCTGATCCCCTCCACACATAGTAGGCAGCCTAAAAATTCCTCTCCAGACTTCTGATTTTCATGTGACTGGCTGCTAAGTTGTCTGGGTTTGTTTTAATTCCTCTCCCCCTGCTGACAGTTCTTTAAGTGGGTGTCTATAAAGGTTGGGGCATTTGCTCTGACAACAGTAGGAAAAGAAAGGAGGAAGGAATAAAAAAGAGAGAAAAGGAATAAAAACAAAGGTTTGGTTTAGATGTCTGATTTCTCTGAGCCTCAGTTTCCCAGCATGTAAAATGTTGTGAGGGCTCACACTGGTATTGTCCGGGTGCTTAGCAGAGCATCCATTACACCAGAAAGTGTCACAAAAAATTTTAATATCGTCAATAATACTGTGCTCTCCCTTGATTTTTTTTTTCTTTCTTTTTTCTTAAATCAGCTAATCCATATTCTGGGAGATCTGATTTCCTTAAGGCCCTGGGGGAAGTTTTGTTATCTGTAGAGATGGATTAATTTTAGAGTGTGGTGGCCTTTGCCCAAGGTGAACCTGTTTAAAGAAAGTGTCACCAAGTTCTGTCTTGAGCCCGTCCACTCGGTTGTATGTGCTGGACCCTGGGTGTTGACGATGGGCTGTACTGGAGGGGAAAAGAGGCATGACTCCCAAATTCCATTCATGCAATTAAAAATTCCTTTCATTTTTATTTGTGAGAGGGTATGGGAGCACAGTGGATGGCAAACAGAAGAGAAGCTTTTGATTGAAAGGTAAACATTTACTTCTGCCTTTTAAATAGACACAGCTAGTCTCTTTGCTCTCATGGAAGCAGTTATAAGGAACATAGACGTGAAAAGAGTATGAACATTTCTGGTCTTTAACTATGCCCATATTAATCCACCCTGGATAGAGGGGACTGTACTATTTGGAAACATCAAAATAAAATGTTTTTGTCATAAGGTGTTAAAATGTACTCATTAACATGGCAGCATATTCCTTTTCTTCTGTGATCATTGAAGTAGGGAAGGAATTTCAACTAAGAACCAAAATGATTGTCTGTTAAGACACTTATTTTTTGAGAAGACAAATTAATATAACATTACTATGTGGGGAGTGTAGAAAGGCTAAGGTTGTAAGGAAAACTTATTAAGCTTATGCGAATATTGAAAGCATGAGAAGGCATGGCCAGAACGTATTAATGATTTGGGCTTGATTATTCTGAGACTGTATTCTAAGTCTAAAATGTTGATAACTAAGACCTCAAATGATAAATGTTTGGCAAAGCCAAATAAATGAGTAGCAGCTTGAAAAAAAAGGCAAGAGAGAAGTAGGTATTAATAGTTTTCCAAAACAATGTAGTCTCTTGTAGAAGAGAGTCCTGCCCCAGCCATGCCTACCAGGTTGTGTTTGTGGGATTATTTCTAAGTCACCCTTAAGCTCATCTTTATCCCTCTCCCGGACCCCGAGTTCCCTCACTGGGCGTTCCTTGGGTTATTTATTTATTTAATTTTTGAGACAGTCTCACTCTGTCACCAAGGCTGGAATGCAGTGGCGTGTTCTCGGTTCACTGCAACCTCTGCCTCCCAGGTTCAAGTGATTCTCTTGCCTCAGCCTCCTGAGTAGGTGGATTACAGGCACATGCCACCACGCCTGGCTAATTTTTTTTTTGTATTTTTAGTAGAGACAGGAGTTTGCCATGTTGCCCAGGCTGGTCACGAACTCCTGAACTCAGGCAGTCCGCCCACCTCGGCCTCCCAAAGTGCTAAGATTACAGATGTGAGCCACCACACCCAGCCTTCATTTTATTTTTGATTTTTCCTCTTTAAACTCTACTTGTGACCACCTCTTTCCTTTCCCAAGCTTTTACTAGCCTCTTCCATCCCGGTCTTGCAATCTGGCTGAAAACCTGCTAAATAAGGGAACAATTCTGACATGGCCTCTGGACTCCCCACAAACCTAGGTGATTCCAGACCAGTAATGTCTTGAGGACACTGTTGTCCCATCTTCCTTTCTAGGTTGGGCTCAGATTACTGACATGGAAGAGTCGTTGGTCCTGGTCCAACATGCCATGACCATGAGGCCTCTGGTAGAAAGGAAGGAGTGAAGGGTGGTTCTCCAAACCCTTGGCCCATGCCTCATCCTTCTATTCCCTTCCATTTCCAGGTGTGTAGCTGGTCAGATTTTTAAATTCAGTGAATCTGGCTTTATGCATTTTAAGCCTTAGGTTGTTGGAACATAGCTAAGTTGGTCATCTTTTCAAGAACTGAATCTCAAAAAAGCCATCTAGACCTTGGTTGTAACCATCACATTCATTGACTTGATTGTTGATCTGTTTGTCAAATCAGTTTTCTGTTTGGGGAACATTTTTGTAAGTGCATGTATTTCAGCTCTTAACATTTTAAAAATAAAATTTCACTGGGAAAGAAATTTCACTTGACTGGAGTACCAGGAACTTAGAATGAATCCATTTGTCAGCAGTATTTACACACTGTCTAAAATAGGGTCCCGCCCGTTCTCTGTCTCTGTACTGTGTCCCCACTTTTAAAAAATAGCTCAACGTCTCATTATATTTGCAATTTTTTGTTTTTAAATGCTCCATGAAGAAAAGACATTTGTTGTGTTTACCACTTGAATTCCTGGAATAGTTCCTGGAACAGCATAGGCGAATAAATGAGCAATTATTTTGTCCTCAACACTATAACTGATGTTGAGAAGGTCAAAACAGATAATAAAAACATATTTCAGTAGTGCCAGTTCCTGCAGAGGCTGTCTGCCAAGGACCAAGTAAAGGAAATAGAACTAGGCCCTCTGGATTATGATGGGAAAACAAAACACAGTCATATTCCTGCCTCAGCCTATCCTTGAACTGGTGTCTTTAGAAAGGGGAGGTCAAGTAAAGGCCATAAGGCTGGATGGTGGGGAGGAAGGCGCCTGAGGATAGGTGAGAAACTGCAGAGCCTGGTGGAGTTCATTTAACCTCACTGTGGTTCTGTTGGACTTAGCACAAAATCAAGACATTCACCTTTGCCTGCCCATCCTGCAATGGTTTGGGGGCCCTAAGGAGATGACTGGGGAAGTATATTTGGCAAACGGCAGCACTGGCTCATGTTCTGGGACGAATCAATATTAAGTAAGTTTAATGATGGGTAGGTTCATTCAAAAGGGAAATATGTTTCAATGGAGAGGAGAAATTTGTTAGATTGTATAATAAATATTTTGAGTGTATTTGGATAGAAGTTTCTGAAGGAAAAGGCAAAATTCTCTATGTCTTTATGGGGAGATATTCGATATATTTTTCTTGGCAGAAATAAAACATATTCAATAATATAATTAGGCAAACTTGTCTTAGTTGACAAGAAGTCCGTGTCTCCATCTGCAAAATGAAGGCAAGATCAAGAGATGTCAGTTAACATCCTTGCGACCACAGGTTGGGAGGAGAACTGGGGAGGAACTGATGGATAGGTGTGAGCATAAAACTAGATGGAGAAGGGATGGTGGAGCAGGTAAAATAATGAGGCTCAGTGTTCAAGAAGGTCTTGGGCAAGCACATGCTAGTGATTTTCCTCACTGGTGTAGTAGTGACAGATGAATCGCATTTTGCTCTCCTCCCTTTTTCATAGTGTGATTACATAAAGGAGACCTTGCCTGGAGAAAGCCCTATGCATGGCTTTTGAGAGTGGACCTGGGTCAACAGTGAGTGTGGAAGCTTGCTGCCTTGAAATCTTTGCAATTCTGGAGAGTTGATGGGTAACAAGTGTGTCCCTATAGTCTGCTTGGACATGATGGTGTGGCCACTGACATGTTGTCAGCCATCCCCTCAACTCCAGGGACAGGAATGGTGAGAAGAGTGACGGGGCAGGTGGTGAGGGCACTGTCTGCCCAGAGGCAGGACAGTTTGTACTACCTGTAGCAAGAGCAGTTCTTTGAGAGCCATAGCAGCTGGCTTCCTATTTGGAGAGAACAAGAATGTGAAAAGCTGTTTATTACCAGATGTGGGCAGAGCCTCCAGCGTGTTTTTTTGTTGTTGTTGTTCTTTTGAACCCTAATCTCTTTTTAAAAAATTTTTTATTTTTAATGTTAATGGGTACATAGTAGTTGTTTATATTTGTGGGGTACATGAGATGTTTTGATACAGGCGTGCAATGTAATATAATCACATATGAAGAATAGGGTATCCATCCCCTCAAGCATTTATCCTTTGTGTTACAGACAATCCAATTACCCTTTTAGTTATTTAAACATGTGCAATTTAAGTTACTATTGACTATAGTCACCCCGTTGTGTTGTCAAATAGCGGGTCTTAATCATTCTTTCTATTTTTTTTTGTACCCATTAACCATCCCCGCCTCCCCATCAACACCCCATTACCCTTCCCAGCTTCTGGTAACCATTTTTTCTACTCGCTATTTCCGTGGGTTCAGTTGTTTTGATTTTTAGTTCCAAGAAGCACAATGTTAGACCCATAGTGGGTGCCTTCTTTTGCCATCTGAATCATGGGACTGCAGAATTGGAGAGGCAGGAAGGCCTTGAGAAATACCTGATTACACACCTGGGTACTGGGATGAGGAACATGAGGAGAGGAGAGAAAAGGTGAGTCTCAGATTGCATAGCAAGTCTGTGATGGAAGCAAAGTTAGACCCTTTTGGTTTTTATGTCTTACCTCCTTGCCATTAGTTAGGTAAATTTAGACCACCATATTTTCTAAGATCAGAGAATAGAGAATTTTAAATTCTAGATTCTTGCCTTGTGGACATTGAAAAGAAGAATTAAAAGTTATTTGGGATATCCAATCAGTTAATAAATAATTATGAATGAATGAACTGTTTTGTTGAAGATGCTGTGTTATGGCAGACATGAATATGGGGCTTAAATCAGTCCTGACTTCTAGAAGCTCAAATCTAGGAGGCAGAGGAGTTGGTTATTAAAGAACTCTGTGGTGAGCTGGACAGGATGACATAAAAATTATGGAAGTTCAGAGCACAGAGCAATGTTTTCCAGTGATGGGGATGGAATGTGGGGGGTCATGGAAGACTTTGTGGAAGAGTTGGAAGTAGAATTATTACTGTTGAAAAGAGATGGGGAGGTAGGTAGACAAACAGAAAAAATGCCATAAAACAATAAGTTAGGATAGAAAAACTCCATGTATCCATATGTCAATTGGCCCATCTGTTCATTCATGCATCCTTTCATTCTTCTATCCATCCAACCATCCATGCATCCATCTATCCATCCACACAACCACTCATTCTTCATCCATCTGTGCATCTGCCCACCTACCCATCCACCCTTCCATACATTCATCTATTCATCCATTCACCCATCCATCCATCTATCCATCCATCCACTCATGTATCCACCCATCCATCCACCCATCCACCCATCCATCCATCTATTCATCGATCTGCCAATCCATCCACCCTTCCACTCACCCACCCACCCATCCACACTTCAATCTGCCTTTCCAATTATCCACCCTTCCATCCATCCACCTACCCAGTCATCTACCCTTTCATATATCCATACATCCATCTGTTCATTCATCTATTCATCCATACGTCCTTCCTTCCTTGTTTTCTTCCTTCTATCCATCTATTCATCTACCCACCCACCTATCCTTCACCCATCCGACCATCCATCCTTCCACCCACACCTATCTATCTTCCCTCCTTCTTTCCTTCCTTCCCTCCTTCCTTCCTTCCTTCCTTCCCTCCTTCCTTCCTTCCTTCCTTCCTTCCTTCCTTCCTTCCTTCCTTCCTTCCTCCCTCCCTCCCTCCCTCCCTCCCTCCTTCCCTCCCTCCTTCCCTCCCTCCCTTCCTCCCTTCCTCCTTTCCTTCCTTCCTTCCTTCCTTCCTTCCTTCCTTCCTTCCTTCCTTCCTTCCTTCCTTCCTTCCTTCCTTCCTTCCTCCCATCCTCACATCCTCCTTTCCTTCCCTTTCTTCTCTTTCTTTCTTTTGTTCCTTCCTTTCCTCCCTCCCTTCCTCTCTCCAGTATTAACTTGCTGGTATTTTGTTTCACCATTGCATTGTGTTTATCGATAGACGATTAGTGGAAGAAGAGAAGAAATCAGGTGAAGTCTGTGTAGGATCTAGAATGTCTAGGTGAAGGAGTTTGAAATTTTTAATGCTGTGTTCTTACTGGGAACCATTTCAGGGTTTTGAGGTATAGTATGATATAACAACAGCTATGCTAAATTCTTTGAAGTTATTAGTAGTGGAATATCAATCCAGAAAGAAAAGAAATAATTTTGGAAATGAGCCTGTCATCGAAGTATAGTTTGTTTTCTCTTTAAATTTCCCAGCAAAAGTATTTTAGTTGTTAAAGGAACAACCATTAGAAAGGAGAAGGAGGAGAAGAATTAGAAGAAGAAAAAAAAGGTAAAGGTAAAGTACCTTGGTGTTTTAGGGTTTCTAAGATTAGGAACTTTAAATGTTGACCCCATTTTGGTCTTTACCTTCGAAAGATGGGAGAAAGACTGAGAGAAGTTTCTAAGCTGATGTTGCTCTACTAACTGGAGTAGGACTGAGAAACCATCTATAAATATTAACTTTGGTGTTTCCGTCAAACATTTAGAATTTTACCCTATTCTATTTTTACTTCTCGTTTAAGACTGAAGGGGTTCTTGGTGAATACTTTTGTAGATACAATTAATAGTTTGAAAATCGTTACTGAGTACCTCCAGGGTTCAGATTATTGAGCTGAGTGTCTTCTCTCACCTTCAGAACTACCTTTAGCCTAGAGTGTTAATTATTAACACATTTTAGATTATTCAGACAACTAATGTATTTAGATTATTCAGACAACTGCAATATTTAAGGAATACGTCCAAGGTCGCACAACTAAAACGAAGTGGCGAAGTAGGGTTTCAGAACCTTTTAGTCTTTTCTGTGTTGCAAAATTAAGATAATGATAAGAGCTAATGATACCTCTCCCTTACTGAGAATTGAATGTTTTATGTGAATTAAAAAGTTTAATCTGCATAGCATTTCATCAAGATAGATTTCTTGTTATCCTCATTTTCCAGATGAGGAGACTCAGGCATTCAAAGATGAAGTCATTATCCCAGGGCCAGGGGACTGAGGAAAGGGAGAATTGGGATTAATTCTACACTGACTACTGGTAATACTTATTGCTCATTTTTACCAGTTAACACTGTTTTCTGAGCATTTGCCCACTTTCTAAAAATATAATGCTCTTAATCACCCACATGGACCTACTCTATCCCAGGCAGATGCCACGAATTATTTTGTGTTTTCATTTTGTATGTATTTATGCTGTTTCCTCAGTTTTAAATAATGGGCTTTGATGACTGTTCTTCTACATAAATTATTACATATCTGTAGCATAGAATCTTAAAAATTATTTGATTCAAATGTATACATAATTTTCGTATCCCTGATAGATGTTGCCAAATATTTACCAGAAGTGAATTATGTAGTTTTTCTACCAACATTATCTGAGAGGGCTCGTCTTATTACATCTTTGTCAACACTAAATATTATCTCTCTTATTCTTTTTTTGGTAATCTTTGTTACTTTGTTAGGATTAAAGTAGCTTCTCATTTTAATTTTCACTCCTTTAGTTGAGAAGCAGAACTATTCTTTTTTGGTGACTTGTTTCAGAGTCTCTTTAGTTTGAAGATGAAATAGATGTAGCATCTGTTATGTCCGGTAACAGGATAACAATGCATTGCTGGGATAATGAGGCTGCCGTGGGCTGTGATTGCGCCACTGCGTTTTCAGCCTGGGTGACACAGCAAGACCCTATCAAAAAAAAAAACAAGAGCGGGGGGTCTGTTTCCAACAATGCTTTTTTTTTTTTTTTCGCCCTGTTTTTGAGATAGAATCTCGCTCTTTTGCTCAGGCTGGAAGACTGGAGTACAGTGGCGTGATCTTAGTTCACTGCAGCATCAACTTCCTGGGCTCAAGCAATCGTCCTACCTCAGCCTCCTGAGTACCTGGGATTACAGGCATTTGCCACCACTCCCAGCTAGTTTTTGTACTTTTAATAGAGACAGGGTTTCACCATGTTGGCCAGGCTGGTCTCGGACTCCTGACCTCAGGTGATCCGCCCGCCTTGGCCTCCCAAAGTGCTGGGATTACAGGCATGAACCTCTCCATCCGGCCTCACAGTGCTAGTGCTCTTCTGACTAGCTTGATCATATGCCAATGTTTTATTCCTTCGTGGAGCTCAGAGTAAGCTTGTTTTACTGGATGTTTTCTGTAATAAAGCTAGGTGATGGTGAATCACTTTAATTACCAAAAAACTGTCTTTGATAACAATGTAGGAGATGAGGAAGGTAGAAATAACATTTGAGTAATTCTTTGCCATTCTGTCTCTGAATCTTGAAATAAATACTCTTGAATTTATATATTCTTGGTCCTTTAGGAGCCATAAAAACATACCATTACATATATGTATGAAATGGTGAGACATTGCATATTTATTAAGAGTCATGACCCTTAGGACTAGATAAGTCAAATTAAATCTCATAAAAATCTGTTACGGAAAATGAATATGTGGCATTATTTTTTCTTTTAGGGTCTCTTTATTAATTTTGTCATGTTTAATATGTTGCAGTTGCAAACAAATGCGTGCGTTCATTCCTAATTAATTTATGTAATTGGGTTTTATAAATTTAGGTATTTAGGAAGCTGTGCATAACACACTCCATTTACTGTGTGCTGTAGCCAATAAAATCATAATAGAAAGAAATATAGTTTGAAGCTCACTTCAGTGGTAAATATAGATTAGTTGTAAATGATATCTTTGTAATGTTTATTTTAAATTTTGCAATGCTGCAGATTTTCTGAACATACCAATTAATGTTCTTATTTGAAATAATGACTAGTTAATTACGATAAATTCTACGTGCTCCATCTCTGACAATTAAAAATTGTCTTACAGCTTTTTATTTATTTATTTATTTTTTCAGTTCTTTCCAAATAATATTAAGTGCAGCATCTGGGGAAAGAAGAGTAAGAATGGAAGGAGTGTGTTTAAAATATGGGTGGTTTTGTCAGTTCCTATTGGGAATGGTTGTATTTGAATGTATATACATATGCACATTTATGTGAAATGTCTATTTCATGGTAAATAGGGAGTGAACGAGTTGAAAAATATGAAATGCAGTTTGAATTTTTAAAAACGGTTATAAATTATAACATGAAAATCAAATACAATGGGTTAAAACCAGTACATTTTAAATTAGTTTACATTTGTCATTGTGATGTGACTGTGACGTCACCTTAGGTCCCAACTCAGCAAGGACCTCTGCAGCCTGAAAAGACCAACTAGAATGATTTGATCAGAAAGGGAACGGGTGATAGGCTGCTCCACTGATACTTTATCCATTTTAGGAGAGAGAGCCCTCTTCCTTCTTCATCTAGCTCAAGCCAGCTGTCACAAATGCACGTCAGTGCTACACAGTTCTATCCAAGGTGTTAACTGTTGTCAAGTCTGTTTTTTATGAATATGTTTCAATATAAGGAATTGTCTCTGGTCCAAAGTGAAACATCTTCCTCTTTGACTCATAGCAAGCTCATGGAGCTCTCTGAACATTGTTCTGTATAATATGTGCACCTTTGAGCAATCCCACGATTCTCTGTATTCTTTGTAAATCTAATACCTTCCATCCAGAGAGAGTATACATGTGGGGTCAACTGGGAGTACCTCTGTTTTGAGCTTTACAGGTTAAAAGAGAATGTCAGATTTGCTTTTGAAAGTATGGGCTTGTGGAGATTAAAAAAAACCAAACAAACCTTGAATAATCATGTATAAATATAAATACTGTATGTAGAATAAGTGTAATGGATCACATTTATGATGAAATATGTATGTCTTTCCAAGGGTAAGACCTTCATAATTCATTTATAAGTTACCTGCTTTCCCTTACATGTAAGTAGCAGAATAGTCATTTTCTTCGTTCTTTCTGAAGAATTGCCACACAGGGAATGAAAAGAAAAAAGGATAAACTTTTCTCAAACAGCAGAATGTCATTCAGAGATAACTGGAAAAAAGTACGAGAAAAGCCAACAAGAAAAAAAAAAAATTGTAGGTCCTGGTGATGCTGGAAAAATGACGTGTGAGCTGAGGTTCCAGACGCTGAGCTTCATCTATTTTGTCATGTTATGACAGAAATCATTACAAGGGTGATAGGTTTATTTATAAAGACTTGCTTCAATATTCAAAGTACATCTATTCTAACATTCCTCATTTTGAGCCAGGCTGTGGATCAAGATGAAAGAAAAATTAAATTGTATATTGAAGAGCTCTTAATTGAGCCGCGCTGTGTTTAACGGGGAAGCATCGGCTTCAGGCAGTCGATGCCGCTGAGGATTTTTAATGTCCTGCATCATGAGACTGTCAGTTTGTTTTGGAGAATGCAGACAGGCTAATGACAAAGCCCTGCAAACTTTTGTAGTTGCTGCTGGTCTTTTTGGAAGGCAAGTGCTAATTTACCCACCGTTGAAACTCGGCACACACACGCGCGTACACACACACACACACACTCTCTCTTTCTCTTTCTCTGTCTCTCTCTCATAAGGAACTAAATCCTGCATTTTCTCACCAGAGGGCTAATGATACACTGCTTAGTCACCCAAAACCTGTTTCCTAAGGAGTCATTTTGGGGCTTGTTTAAAGTTTTTAATGAAAGGCTTTATATAATATTAGATTTCCCCTCTTTTTCTTTAATCAATGTAAATTCAATTGCATTTCAGAGGGTGGCCGAGTGGCATTTCATCATCTCTAATATCCATTTAAAAATGTTAGGTCTACCCAGTTATAATTCTTAAAAGTAGCCTATCAGTGGTTTAATATGTTATCTCCATTCTCTAAGGCAGTGTTAATTTCCTTTTGTAGTTAATCTATCCTACTACCAAATTTAGTATATTTATAGTTAAAGATTCCGTTAAGAGCTAAGTGATTTAAGTACATCTGGGATAAAGTGGCCTTGGCTTTAACTATGAAACAAATTTTCTTTATTTCATTCTCTTCACTGATAAATCTATAGTAACTGGAGGCATTTCTAGAATTGTGGGCAATTTCAGCCTCTAAAGTTTGATTAAAGATACTTCAGATATTCCTACTGAAAGGCTAGAGGGCTGAAAGGAATTTATTTTGGGTTCTGGCCCTGGCGCCGCTCCGTGGAAGAGAACAGACACTGAGTTTAATTCCCACGCTGCCAATTTCCCACGAGTCTAGGGTGGGTGTTACTTCTCAAGAAGGCGATGGTAGAACCGCTTGAGACTTTTTATGGCTGTGGCAGGGGACTCACACATCGCAAGGAGTCCAGAGGCATGACTTTGAAGAGCTCTTTTCATTCATTCTTCCTTTTGTTCACTTATTCGTCAAATACATGCTGTGGGCCTACTGTGTGCTGGGCACTGGTCTTGTCAGGTTCTTGGGAAAGACTTCACTGGTGAGGTGACATTTGAGCTGAGTGTATGAGTGCAAGAGAGCACGATCACACCTGGGAACTGCTTAATAAAGTCCCCAGCATCTTGGAGCCACTTGTAGACCTTGGCAGTTGCTGTTGCTCCTGCTGCTGCTGCTGCATTGTCAAGATTACATTGACATCTTGGAAACATAACAAAAATAGGCTGCTGGACTGTGTGCTTAGAATCAGTGTGCTAACTCTGTTTCCAACACTGTAGAAAAGTGGTTCCAGAAGGAAGAGTTCAGGGTGAGAATGAATAACAGGGAGTGACTTTGCAGCGGAAACCAGGCTTTGCAGCAGAGCTAGGATTGGAGAAGATCTTCCCAGCAGGGAGAAGAGCTCAAAGAAAATGCATGAAGGGAGGAAGGTTGCGGGAGTGGGAGGGACCAGAATATGGTGTGGAAAGAATGTGGTTCAAATCCAGGCTCTGTCATTAACTGCACCTACCCTCTCTGAGCTGAATTTGTTTTGGACACTGGAGATAATGCATGTTAAGATCCTGGTAGTTCTAATTATTTGCTACCATGGTACATAATCGTGGGAGCTCTGTTTATTTGATCATATGCTTTTGTTATTATTATGTGGTGTACTTGGGAAAGGTATGTGGGAGCAGCAAGCAGGTGAACATCCTGTTTGGAATGCAGGGCCCGGAACTGCCCTGCCCGGTCCAGCCCCATTCCAGAGGTTAGCACCTGGCCTCAGCTGTAGAGCTGCTGGGAACATTTCAGCTCTCTGCTTCTTTGGCAGTCTAGCGCCGTCACAGAAGAAAGACTCACTCCATGGAGAAGGGTAGATTGATTTCTTCTCTGAGGGCAGAGGCTGATCAATCTGGGCTGGCAGGAATAGATGTAACCTCAGAGGAAACAATTTGCATTGGCCAAAGCAGGTCAATGGCCATGCCCAAATTCAAAAGGACAGGGAAGTGTAATTCTACTGTGTGCCCTATAGGATCCAGGCCTCAGGAATGGTGGTGATTTGCCAGGGAGAAATGGAGGAGTAACCCCTTCTTTGACTACCTGTCTAGTTTGTATTAGATTCTGCAAAGTCCCATGAAGCCTGATAGATGGGCCATGTCAGCATTTGAGTTTTGTAGCTGAAATGTGGGTGAGTTCACCTACGTCCCCTTCAAGACAAGGCGGTGAGAAACACTTTCTTGTTCTATAAATCTGAATTATGTCCAAGGAAGGGGGTATGCAGCATAGAGAGGAACCAAAAAGGATGCAAAATTTAGGATAAATATTGCACCTTGGGAGGCCTGCCTGGTCTGCCCTTGATAACTCATGAACAGTCTGGTAATGCTGGAAGGCAAAGTAAAAGCCAACCTCATGAGAAAGAGATGGAACACAGGATGGAACTTGAGCTGCTTAAAAAGGCTTCTCAGGCAGGCTGCACTGGAGTGTGCTGCTGTAACAGACACGCCCGGATCTTGGTGGCTTAGCACAGTGAATTCATTTCCCATTCATGATATCTGACCACACATGGGAGGTAAGGGGCTGTGCTTTAAAGTCATTCAGGGATCTGTCCGGGCCCAATGCCTCACACCTGTAATCCCAGCACTTTGGGAGGTGGGTGGATCACTGGAGGCCAGAAGTTTGAGACCAGCCCGGCTGGCATGGTGAAACTCCATCTCTACTAAAAATACAAAGGTTAGTCAGGTATGGTGGCGTGCACCTGCCATCCCAGCTACTTGGGAGACTGAGGCACAAGAATTGCTTGAACCCTGGAGGCAGAGGCTGCAGAGAGCTGAGATCATGCCACTGTCCTCCAGCCTGGGTGACAGAGTGAGACTCTGTCTCAAACAAACAAACAAACAGAAAAGTCCTTCAGGAATCCAGGCTGACCTCCACACCATCTCTTACGTGTGCCTCTGTTCTTTCCCTAACACAAGGGAGCATGGGAGATTAGTGTCTGGCTTGAACGCTTCCACCCAGAAATCTTACTTCTCCCCACAATCCATTGGTGAAAGCTAGTCAATGGTCATGCCTCAATTCACAAGATAAGCACTATCCTACTGTGTGCCCTAAAGAATTGAAGATCAAGATACTTGTGAGCAGCTCTCACAACTGCCATAGTGGCAATGCGAATGGCATCTATTTTTCATGTGACTGAGAAAATAATTGGTCAGATATTGCAGGATTTTGGGGGGAGCGAGGGTGGAAAAGAGCTTACAGATTAAAAAAGAACTGGCATAGCACGTAGATTTTAAACAGAAGGAAAAGATGACATTGGGGACCAGAGACACAGAAATTTCACTTCTGTGCCATGACAAATACCAGGGAGATGTAATTGCAAAATGAAGCTGCAAATGTCTTACCCAGGGAACTAGGTAACAACCTGCTTGGCTTCATAAAGAAGGAATAATATCCAATTAGACTGAGTGTATTCGGTGCCTGAGTGACAAGCCCTGGAGACCTCAGGGCCTCTGGGGCCCCCAGGGCGGTTTCAGGAGGCTGTCTCCAGACCTGTCCGGGGTGTGAGCATGTCACGGCTGGCCCCGCGCCTCCCCTGTACAGCTGTCTCTGCTCTTCTAAGCACCGAAATGAGAGGTGTAACCTGTGTTCCAGAATCTGCCCCTCTCAGCCATGGGGGCAGGGACACCTGGTCTGTCAGACTCACCTTGCCTCCCTGCTGCCTGTTCCCTACTGCCTAGGGCTGGGCTCATGACTGGGTCTACATCAGCTCCACATTGCAGACTGACCCCCTGGACCCTCAAGTCTCAGGATCCCTATCTCCCTGTTGGTGCTTTGTCACCCAAAGTCACTGCAGCTCCTCCTTCCAGAGTATCTTGAGAGCTTTCAGGGTCGGGCTGAGGGGTCCCAGTTCAAGCTAATTCCTACCTGTGCGACCACTAGCCAAGTACTGAACCGCTCTGAACTTCAATTTCCTCATCTGTAAAAGGTGGTTGGTTTGTAATTGTTCCTACCTCTTAGGGCTTTTGTGAGAGTTTAGATGATCAACCACCAAGCAACAGTGCCTGGAATTCTGTGCGCAATCGATGTCTGCTGCTGTCAGCCCTGTGGTCGCTGTCTGCACTCCCATCCCCTGTCATCCCCCAAGTCTGGTTTTCTCCTGAAGCCTCTTTCCGGGCCTCAGCACTCAGGGATCGCACCTCCCTCTAAATGTGCTGTCCCTTCTAATCATGCCATTTAGCTACACTGCCTAGCACTTTCTTTTTTGAATATTCATGTCGCAGGTCCCTGAAAAAGTTGCTAAGCCTGCTAAAAGCAAGGCCAGGCCTTTCTTTCTTTGTAACCTTAATGCCCAGTGATGCTCTGTTCAGTTTCACACTCAGTTGGTTTCATAGTTTGATTTTATGTCGTTATTTGTTTGTTAATGAGCTACTTTATCATTGTGAAAATAGTTAAATATCAATAGTCAATGAATAAATATTACCAATAAAAAAGGTTCATCATTTAAAAATTTGGAGCTGGACTGGAAACTAGGGATACTGCTTGGTATATTTTAGTTCTACTGATATGACAGTATTTGATACTTAATCATTGTCAAGCAGCTTTACAGAGACTACCATGAGAATGGGTTAAATTAAGAGGATTGTCTTTGCTGTTTAGCCAATATGGGCCAAAATCCAGTGGTTTGAGACATGGCGGGGTTTGGTAGTCGATGCAGGATATTACTGGGGAAAGAGTGTTAGAGGATGGAAGATTGCATGATATTTCTGGCTTTGCTTTTTAACTGTATGCTCTTTGTAAAATCACTGAAGTCCCATAGGTCATTTTCTTCCCCATATCAAGCCCCTGCTATGTATCAGGTGTTGTACTCACGTGATGTTTTATGCACAGTGTTTCATCTTTGTTAATACTCATAAAGATTGATATGGTTTGGTTGTGTCCCCACCCAAATCTCATCTTGAACTGTCATCTCCATAATCCCTATGTGCCCAGGTAGGGACCTGGTAGGAGGTGATTGGCCGATGGTGGCAGTTTCCCCCATGCTGTTCTCACGATGGTGTGTGAGTTCTCATGAGATCTGATAGTTTTATAAATGGCAGTTTCCCCTGGGCTTCATTCTCTTTCCTGCTGCTTTGTGAAGAAGGTACTTGCTGCTTTTTTGCCTTCTGCCATGATTGTAAGTTTCCTGAGACCTCACCAGCCATGTGGAACTGTGAGTCAATAAACCTCTTCCCTGTATAAATTACCCAGTCTCAGGTAGTATCTTCATAGTAGTGCAAAAACAGACCTGTATTAGGTCAGGCACGGTGGCTCATGCCTGTAATCCCAGCACTTTGGGAGGCTGAGGCAGGTGGATCACTTGAGGTCAGGAGTTCCAAGACCAGCCTGGCCAACATAGTGAAGCCCTGTCTCTACTAAAAGTACACAATTAGCCGGGCATGGTGGCGCATGCCTGCAATCCCAGTTATTTGGGAGACTGAGGCAGGAGAATCGCTTGAACCTGGAAGGTGGAGGTTGCAGTGAGCTGAGATCATGCCACTGCACTCTAGCCTGGGTGATTCCATCTCAAAAAAAGAGAAATAGGCCGGGCGCGGTGGCTCAAGCCTGTAATCCCAGCACTTTGGGAGGCCGAGACGGGCGGATCACGAGGTCAGGAGATCGAGACCATCCTGGCGAACAAGGTGAAACCCCGTCTCTACTAAAAATACAAAAAACTAGCCGGGCGAGGTGGCGGGCGCCTGTAGTCCCAGCTACTCCGGAGGCTGAGGCAGGAGAATGGCGTAAACCCGGGAGGCGGAGCTTGCAGTGAGCTGAGATCCGGCCACTGCACTCCAGCCTGGGCGACAGAGCCAGACTCCGTCTCAAAAAAAAAAAAAAAAAAAAAGAGAAATAAAACAGACTAAGACAATGATCTTTGAGATATTGGGACTGTTTTTATTCCCATTTCACAGATGAGCGACTAACTGGCTCCAGGCAGGACAGTGAATAAGGGGCACAATGGAGACACAAACACGTTGCTGACCAATGGTCTCATCCATCATCCACACTGCCTGTCTCAGCATGGGCCCTGTGTGGACCATTCCATCTCAATTTATTTCTGATTCTTGCCAATTAAATAAGAACAGCTGAAAAGTAAAATAATAAATATATACATAAAAACAGTAGTAGAAGTAATAATGATAATAGATAAAATTTTTTGGTCTTTCTAATCCCCAGAGCCTGGCTTAATTATATTAAAGTAAATCAACACTTTGAACACTTGCAGGTTAGAAAACCAGTGGACCGATGGATGCATTACAGCCATTGTTTCCAAGTGTATTAGTTTCCACTTGCCGCTGCAACAAATTATCCCCAATGTAGCAGCGAAACAACATAAATGTATTATCTTTCAGTTCTGGGGGATAGAAGTCCCACAGGGGTCTCCTTGGGCTAAAATGTCGGCATTTCTTTCTGGAGGCTCTGGGGGAGGATCATTCCTTGACCTTTTCCCATGATGTAGAGGCTGACACATTCCTCTGCTGTGACCTCTTCCTCCATTTTTCAAAGCCAGCAAGTTTGCATCTCTGTCTGTCTTTCATGGTCACATTTTGCCAGGACTCTTCTCCTGCCCTTTTTTTTTTTTTTTTCTACCTTTAGGGATCTTTGTGATTTCGTTTGGCCCACCTGGATAACCAGGGTCCTCTCCCTATTTATTTTTATTTTGTTTGTGAGACAGAGCCTTGCTTTGTCACCCAGACTGGAGTACAGTGGCTTGATCTTGGCTCACTGCAACCTCTGCCTCGTGGGTTCAAGCAATTCTCCTGCCTCAGTCTCCTGAGTATCTGGGACCACAGGCACATACCACCATACCAGCTAATTTTTAGTAGAGATGGGGTTTCAACATGTTGGCCAGGCTGGTCTCAAACTCTTGACTTCAAGTGATCTACCTGCCTTGGCCTCCCAAAGTGCTGGGATTACAGGTGTGAACTACCACATCCAGCCCCTCTCCCTATTTTAATTCAAGCTAATTAACAGCCTTAATTTCACTGGTAGCCTGAATTCCCCTTCACCACGCAGTCCACCCTATTCATGAATTTCAGAGATTAGGACCTGGACATCTTTGGTCAGGAAATGGGCATCATTCTGTCTACCACAATGTGGGAGCCCATTGCCCTGCATCCACAGTCATAAAAGTCTGTTCCCTTCCTCCCTGATGCTTCCTAACTTCTCCTGCCTGCCTTGCAGGATATGTGGAGTTGTTAGTTCCTAGCACCACTGGCCAAAGCGAGGATTGTTGGTTCTACTCCTACTTTCCAGCCAGTAGAAGCAGCACGTATATAGGTACAACTCCGGTGTGGGAAAAATGCTAGAGATATAAAGTAGAGAGAAATGGCCTTTGTGTGACGTGAGCAGCAGAACAGAAATCAAGGGTGCCAAATAATCCTATGGAGTAGTGAACTGCCTAAGATGGAATATTGCTGTTCCTAAATCCTGGCTGTGTTGAGACACGTGATCCTGCCGATGAGATGAGAGCTGAACCACACTCTTCTGCCAGATTCTGGGCTTCTGACTTTAATAGAGACGCAGAAACTTAACAGAGGGCTCAGAAATCTATTGAAAGTTACTAGGTGCCAGGTGTCTCGGAAAGTGTTTCACACATGCCTGAAACGTTAAAGGCAAGATTCATCCATTCTCTCAGCAAACAGTTACTTCACCTACCGGGAAAGGGGGTGTAATGTATAGGGGTATAGGGATAAATAATTCTGTGTGCCGTGCGGGCCGTGGAGACTCATCTTCTACACAGGTCAGGTTCTGAAGTCAGCATATCAGCTGGAAGTGGAGTGGAGTGAAATGACCCTCAAAGATCCTTCGAGACTTCATGCCCTTGGCAACTCAAAGTCAGTTTGGAAACTCATATGCTGGTTTCTTCCTTGTATTTTTGTAGCAGCCTCCTTTTCCACAAAAAGCAGAGGCCAAGGCATCTCACCCCCTCAATTTTTTTTACTGTCCCTCTCCCTCCCTATGCTTGACTTTCTTTTCTTTTCTTTTTTCTTTTTAAGACAGGCTTTCACTATGTCACCCAGGCTAGAATGCAGTGGTGTAATCACAGCTCACTGCAGCCTGGAACTCCCAGGCTCAAATGATCCTCCTGCCTCAGCCTCCTGAGTAGCTTGTACTGCAGATGTGTGTCACCATGCCTGGCTGATTTATGTTTATATTTATGTATGTGCATGTGTGTGTATATACATGTATATAAATATATATAAATACATATATATACACACACACACATATATATATATATTTATATTTGTAGAGATGGGATTTTGCCATGTTTCCCAGGCTGGGCTCAAACACCTAGGCTTAAGCAATCCTCCTCACTCAGCCTCCCAAAATGCTGGGATTACAGGCGTGAGCCACCATGCCTGGCCTTTACTTGCCTTTCTTAATGTCTTTGACAATTCAGGTAAATGTGTGTATGATGTAACTCTATAGGACTGAGGGTGTGTGAGGAGGCCAGGAGGCTGTTTGTTGACAGGAGTCATGATTTGACTATATGAGGTCACAGATAATGCTTTTTAAATTTTCCTGTCAACCCAGAGGAAAACTATTCTCCTTCCTCAAGGAAAAAAAAAATGCCCTGATAAAGCAGCTACATTGATGACAGGCACATCAAGGTTTTGATGTGTTCTCTAGATTTATGATGTCTACAGTGGTCTCCATTCTGGAAAGCAAAGTAGGGCAAGCACGACTTTGGGGCCAGGGCCCTTCTTGGCTCAGAATGTCCCTGTCCGGTGTGTGCCTTGCAGTGTAGAAGCGCACTCCAGTGTGCATCTAAGTTTATGTGCTATCTGTAGAGACAGTGATTTTTATTCATTAGAGTTTTTGAGTCTAATTGTTTTTAAACTGCCACTTTTGTTTGTTAAAGATACAGATGTCTAGCAATAGAGGAAAGCAAGGTGGATTTATCGTTGCAATTAGATGCTTCACAATTTGAAAACTTATCACTTAAATTGGTGAAATGTCACTTTTATGCAACTTGATGTTTAGAAGTCCTTGGAGTCCGGGACTAAACTCATATGCAATTTAACAAGATCTTGGTAAGATAAAGGAAGTTGCACTTGAGGAAACATTGAAACACACCAGATGGAATTTTCCAATTCCCCCCTACATGATACAGAATAGGTGAAGGGAGATAGACCACAAATTGATTTTGGGTAACTCTTAAATTAAGTGGAGCGGAAAAAAAACAAAAAAAATCACTGGATTTGAAGTTGGCCTATGTTAGATTACTCTAAGGAAGTTAGTTAATATGTTAATATGAATCTAGATGAACACTGAGAGTTTTGCTCTTCTTGTTAATTTGCACCATCTACTGATCTCTGGGCAATGGAGACAAAGTCATAGGTTATACGTTTTTTATTTATGGGCATTAAACAATATCTTTAAAATGTAAAATGTAGCCGACAAAATGCACAGCCCGATAACAACAACAAATCTAATCTAAAGTGACACGAAGAGACTCTTGCAGACGTTTTTCTCTTTAATGTAACATGACTTTAAATTGATGCAGCCCCACAGTGATTGAAAAACTCTCAGAGCTTGTCTCCTATGATTACATTTCTGATCTGTACAACTTAATTTTTTAACTCGGTGAGTCTCAGTTTTGCAAATGAACAGTTCTCTTTTGCTTTCTCTCTCCTATTCTTTGGGAAGAGAGATTATTTGGCAACCAGGCAAATAAAGCTCTGTTACCACGACAGATACTGAGAAATCCTAAAACATAAAGACCCCAGGAACTCGCCCTGGAATATGTACCTCCAAGTCTGTTCTCTTTTCTTTCTCTCCTTCTCTTCGTGTTTTTTTTTTTTCCCTCTTCCTGTTCTCTTGTTTTATCTTCACTTCTCTTGACTGTGGTGATGGTTTGCATATATCTGTGATTGTACTGGAACTCATCATATATTGTACATTTTAAATGGGCAAAATGTATTTGAACTATATATATCACAATAAAGCTGTAATACTCTTTTAAAGGGTCTCCTGAATCATCACCAGTGTAATTACTCTGTGAACTGTATTTTGATGAATTCAGGAGTAATTTAAAATGGATTATCCCCCTGTAGAATGGGAGGTAATGCTGAATGATTGTGAATGTTTGTTTACTCAGGGTACTCCTTCAAATTCGTTACCCAATGGTGTCTAGAAAGTGTTGGAATTTTGTTTATAGTTTCTTGAGTTGGAAGTTGGCGTTTCCTTGGCCTCCTGTGTGGGTATCAATGAGTTTTACGTGGTTTAAAGGCCAGTTATGTGATGGATACTTATATTACCTTATATCTTTCTGATTTCATACACTTAAATGTACAGTTTTCATCTTCCTTCAAAGCCTTATTTTCCAAACAAATTTCGTTTATTCAGTTTCAGTCATTATTAAAGTGAATAACAAACATATAACAGATGCTATTTTGGGTCATAGCTGTTTTGCTAAGTAATACTTAAGGGCTTTCTGACGATATTTTTAATTTCTCAACAGTCTGCCATGGTTATTTTCTGATCAGAACTTGAAAATCGAAGCTTTCTGTTCATTTTAACTGTCTTTTAAAATCTCTGGTTGTAGCTTGGATATTAACCTTTTGACATAGCTAGTGAAAATTGAAAATTTTTATTTGAAATATGCTTGATGTTGTGTTGTGTAAGACACAAAGTTTAGGGACAAATGAACCATTTACTTTTCTTTTTATGTGGAAAGCAGCGTACACATGCTGGTGTGACTAACAAGAATAAAAGGACCAGAATGGCAATTCTGAGCTAGAATGTGATGAGTAAGTACCAACATAGTTCGCGGTTAGGGAAGGGAGGTTGTTCTATTGAGAAACATGCTCATCATTTCTTCCATTACCTGGTTTTCACTCTGGCAATTTCTTTTCGGACTCATTCTAAAATCAGGATTAAGGATATCCACCAAGAAGTTTGCGTTTATTACTCTAAGCAAGAAACTTCTATTTATTTTTTTTTAACCACTTGATTCATATATATTTAGATTTTAAAATTTCATTTTCTCTTATCCAAATGTATCGTGTATTTTTAAGTAGGTGAATCTTGGAGTAGATTTTATTATATATCACACCACAGCGTTCAGCTTGGTTCATTTGGATTTTAAAAATCTCTAGAGCTTTGAGAATGACTTTGAAGCACTCTTTACTGTTGGAGCTTAAAGAAAATAAATCTCGAATGTCCTCTGTATTAATTCACCTGCTTGGAAAGTTAGAGATTAAAAGGTTTAGTAGGATTTTTATATTTTCTATAATTTCTATTTGTATTGGAGTAAACTGTTCTTTGTCTGGACTGGCTTAGCTTTCATAAAACAGAAAGATTCTTGTATTGAGAAAAGAAGAAGAAGGAAAAAAGTATAATATAAATGCATAAAACTTCCTCTAGCTTTCTTGTATTGTATGTAAAGGAGTTAGTAAATTACTTTAATTAAGTGTACTTTGAAGAAAGCAATCTCCTCTTTCCATTAGTGGTGGACTCTGTGGGTAGAGACGTGGATATTTTTCCTTTTGTAAGAAAGGTCTTGTCTTTCCTCGGAAGGCATTTTGAGCAAAATAAGGGAAGAAAAAGAGAAGTAGATAAGAAAAACAAATCACAGTATTGAAGCAGGACCCAAGTACCATAGCCTTCCTCATCTTTTGGTATCTGGAACCGAGGTTGCTAATTAATGACCCAAGAGCTAAGCCTTGTTTGATGAAATGCAAGATGTGATACACAGATTGCCTTTGAGTGATGTGTGATTATTACCATCCATTCATGTGTAATCCCGTATTTGAAAGGTTTGTAATTTGTTTTTGACACATTTCTCTCTGATTTTATACATTCATGCATACAGGTCTCATCTCCCTCCAGAACCTTATTTCCGAAGCAGACTTTGTTTATTTGGTTTGGGTAATTCATTGGGCCCTATTTATTTTCCTTATACATAATCTATTTTCTTACTGCTGCCTCTGTCTTCCAAACCAACAATATAAAGAATGAAGCCTGGGGACTGGAACTTAAAACTTTTGCCAAGAAAAGAAAGCCAAGGCCTTTGGGCTCCTAAAACATCCTGCAGAATTCGCCTCAGATGTCCCTTCATTTGCACTGGTGTATGGAGAATGTTCGAAAACCACCAGAACCTATTGTGTACTTTGGAACGGTGGCATTTTCCTGCTTGATGGTGAAGATGGCCCCTGGAAAAGAAGCCGGCCGACTCCCAGAGGGCACGAGGGTCTAAGCTGTCTCCTGGGAAGTTCAAGGGAGGCCAAGTGCTTTCCAGTTCATTTCCAACACATATTTCTTCGGGGCCAGGGGCCCAGCTGTGCCTCATTAGGGGTGAGAGTTTGGCTGTGACACCACTTAATAGAAAAATAAAAATAAAGGAAAAGTCCAACTAGCTAAATAGCAACATAACTTGAGATAACCGATGCCCACAGTCTTTCGTGTCCTGTAATGAGTGTGCCATTTGCTCAATGGGAGGAGAAAAAGGTGACAGTATGCAGCAGTCAACTTTTTCCTGAAGAAAGGGAGAAAAAAAGTACATATTTTGCAGCCGAGACATTGGGGTACCTGTTAACTTTAGGCACAGCGCTAGTGTCAGCCCTGGAAACAGACTCCTGGTGAACAGCACTTTTTACCATTTAATCAGCCTGTACTTCTTCGTATTTATAGCCCTGGCGAGGTTGGCCCATTGTTACAAGATGAAATTGTGATGTTCAGCAGTTTATACCTTGGGAGCTGGAAGCGTTTCTCCATGGTGAATTTGTAATATTAATTGGCCATGTCAGTTCCTGACAAATGCAGTGACATCTATTTCAAGTATTTCAGTTTTATGGTGCTGAAGAAGTGACACACGCTCGAGATAAGTAATCTCACAAAAGATCTTCACGCTCGCTGTGGAGTGCTTCCAGAACATGCTCTCAGAGGAGACGCAAATAGGCTCAGGGTTCAGGGGGCTGTCCCCTTCCTTTTGCTCAAGGCTCAGAGGGGAGCCAGAGGAAGGCGGGGAGGAACGCACTCCCTGTCATTCCCGTTTCAGTCTCAGGAGGTTCTGACTGAAGCTCTGGCATGGACTTTCCTGCCCACGAAATGTACTTGTGGTGATCATTTATGTGATTTGGGTACCTGCTGCTTGTAGGCTGTGACAGCCAGTAGCAGAATTAAATACATTGCCTTTCTCACTGTGTGCAGTGGTGCTTTTCCGAGGGTGACTCTGCCCCTCAAGGGACACTTGTCTGGAGACATTTTGGTTGTCATATCTTGGAGAATAGGCTGCTATTAGCATCTAGTGGGTAAGAGCAAGGGATGCCATAGAACATCCTAAAATGCACAGGCAAACCCGACAACACAGAATTGTCTGGCCTCAAAAGTCAATAGTGCTGGGTCTGAGAAACCCTGCGCTTGTGTGGACCATGCCTTTTTGTGCTTTTCAACCTTGAAGCCCTCATAGATCAGAGAAGAATACCGGTGATGTGTTGATGGGTCCACAAGAGGTTGATGGGAGGTGCTTGAGCTCCTACCACGTGGAAGGTGGCTTGGGCAAAGAGAAGGATGCAAAGGCACGTTGGACGGTGGAAGGCAGGGGCCGCTGAATGACGTGGCAGGCAACATGCAAAGTGCTCAGAGCCCCTGGGCGGTGCAGTCTTAAGAAGCAAGAGGATGGAGCCATCCTTTCAGTTTCCAGCCTGGGTTTCCTAAGGGAGAGTGTGTGTGAGTTCAGTGGCAGAGATATGGGGGAAGGGTGTTGGAGCCCAGCTGAGTGGCCTCCTTTGTCAAATGGAGCTGAGAAATTATTTTCACATGGCTGGCGTAATGGTGGAGTTTCCAAAACTGCAACACAACAAAATGGCCATTTACATGTCGAGAATATATTCATAGAATCCATATGTCTAAGGTGGGGAAGTTGTCATTATTCCTGTTTTATAGATGAGGAAACAGACGCCCAGATGGATTAAGTGGTTGCTGAAGTACCCATGATTTGTCACTAGAAAGGAGGAGACCAAAGGTAGCATCAACTTTATTTTTCCTTCTTTTTTTTGAGACGGAGTCTCAGTCTGTCGCCCAGGCTGGAGTGCACCGGCGCAATCTTGGCTCACTGCAAGCTGCACCTCCCGGGTTCACGCCATTCTCCCACCTCAGCCTCCCGAGTAGCTGGGACTACAGGCGCCCGTCACCACGTCCGGCTAATTTTTTGCATTTTTAGTAGAGACGGGGTTTCACCGTTTTAACCAGGATGGTCTCGATCTCCTGACCTCGTGATCCGCCCGCCTCGGCCTCCCAAAGTGCTGGGATTACTGGCGAGAGCCACCGCGCCCAGCCTGTTGTTCCTTCTTTGTTCAGTGGAACAAGTCATTTTTTTGGTAGTCATTTACAATATGTAATTCCTGATAACACACATATGTCTTATCTCTTTAAAAGTTAAAAAAAAAAAAAAAAAAGGCCTGGCGTGGTGGCTCACGCCTGTAATCCCAGCACTTTGGGAGGCCGAGGTGGGCGGATCATGAGGTCAGGAAATCAAGACCATCCTGGCTAACACGGTGAAACCCCGTCTCTACTAAAAATACAAAAAAAATTAGCCGGGCGTGGTGGCGGGCGCCTGTAGTCCCAGCTACATGGGAGGCTGAGGCAGGAGAATGGCGGGAACCCGGGAGGCGGAGCTTGCAGGGAGCCGAGATCACGTCACTGCACTCCAGCCTGGGCGACAGAGCGAGACTCCGTCTTAAAATAATAATAATAATGATGATGATGATAATAATAATAATAAACCAGCCAAAAAAGGAAAATGGAAGTGTTCAATAAACTGCCTTTTTTCACTTAATAGTATTTCTGTGTCACTAAATCCTTCAACAGCATTATTTTAAATAGCCGCTCAATGTCCTAATGGATGGGTGAGTCATGATTCCTTAACCAATCCGCTATTGTTGGACATACAGGTTAATTACAGCTTTTCTCTATTGTAAGTGGAATTGCAATGAATTTTTTTTGTAATACACACCAGTGAGTGTTTCCTTGGCGAGCTTGGCAGTGCTGGTTGCAAGAATAAGCTTATCTGTAGGCTTTGAGATTAATTGCCAAATCGCCTCCTTGAAATATTGAGAGGCTACTACTTTCCAGCATCTTCATGTGAATAAGTAACGTTTTTCTAAAGCTGAGTAGTAAGAGAAAGGTAGAATCTAATTTTACTGTGCCCTTTCTTGATTATTAGTGAAGCTAAACATTTTTTTTAATGGACGTGTTAACAATTTCTTTTGCAAATGATCTATTCATGTTCTGTGACTGATTTCTATCTTGGTGTCTTTATGTTTGTGAATGGTAAGAATTTTTAGTGTTCAGAAACTATTTAAATGTTCAGGATATTAACCTGTGGTTATGTATATCACAGGTACAGTCACATCGCTTAACAAGGGAGATACATTCCGAAAAATGTGTTGTCGGTATTTTGTCATTGCATGAAGATCATAGAGCGTATTTACACAAGCCTAGATGGACTCCATACTATACACCCAGGCTATATGGTATAGCCTATTCCTCCAGGGCTACGAACCTGTACAGTGTATTACTGTAATGAATACCGTAAGCGGTTGTAATACAATGGGACATATTTGTGCATCTAAACACACCTACATGTAGAAAAGGTACAGTGAAAATATGGTCTTATAATCTGATGGGGTCATCATTGTGCACATAGTCCTTTATTGACTGAAATATTGGTATGCAGTGTATGACTGTGTTTGCTCATGACCTCTGCTTTTTTTGTCTTTAAATTTTAAATTTTTTGTTTTACTTTTGTCTTTTAATTTTAATTCTATTGCAGCCAAATCTATCAGCCTGTCTTCTGTGATCTCTGCTTTTAATTGTTACGTTTTAAAAATCCTTCTCCATGGTAACGTTATATTGACTCATATGTCTTATTGGTTGAACGTGCCTATGTTTGACTTTGAAATTGTTAAATTCATTGAGGATTTGTTTTGCCATGAGGAATTGGGTAAGGATCCAGCTTATTTTCTCCAGATGAGTAGTTCATTGTCCCAACACCAGTTATTGCAATAAGTTATTCCTTCCCCAGGAAATATACCTGGGCTAATTAAGAAAACTGTGCTTCAATGTAATTATTCCATCTTAATTCATGAAATATTAGGTTAACATGGAAAAACCATGGCATCCCATGTTTTAGTATTTTTTCCTTATTTCCAAGCAGCACATCTCTTTGAATTATATTCTGTTGTCTGTTTTTATAATTTGACTCCCTTCTATTCCGCATCTAAATTGTGCATTGTCTGTTTTCACCCAGGACTTTAAAAATAGTTCTAGTACTAGTTGTATTTTTATTCTAATACTGCTGTTCTTTTTACTGGTACGTCTACATCTTAAAAAACAAAACAAAACAACAAAAACTTGGCATGTTGGCTCACTTTGTGAATGAAAGCATATACTGTTCATTTGTTTATTCTTCAGCAACATCTGAGTATCCTCAAGAAATGAGTGGAATGAACGGTTGGAGATGAATAGCCTTAAGCCCTCAAAGCTGAGCCCTTCGGGGTAACATGCTGTAATTCTGCCCTCTGTAGTTTGAGTTTAGGTTAAAATCAGCTTGCAGATTGCACCAAGCCTGTTGCCTCCCAGCCTTCAAGGAAAAGGGTACCTAACGTTTTGAATCTCCATTAATCTTACAGCTCAGATCCTGTGTATTAAATCTCAGCATTCTCCGGGATGTATAGTCTGGCAGAAAAACCTAAATAATGATTTTTTTTTTTCTGATGCTGCCTAGAAAATATTAGAAAGAAGACCCTTCTTTCCTTTCCTTTCTTGTCCTGTCCTGTCCAGTCCTCCTTTCCTTTCCTTTCCTTTCCTTTCTGTTTTTTCCTTTCTCTTCTCTTCTCTTTTTTCTTTTCTTTCGTCTTCCTTTCCCTCCCTCCTTCCTTCCTTCCTTCCTTCCTTCCTTCCTTCCTTCCTTCCTTCCTTCCTTCCTTTCCCTCCCCCTCCCCTCCCCTCCCTCCCTCCCTCCCTCCCTCCCTCCCTCCCTCCCTCCCTCCCTCCCTCCCTCCCTCCCTTCCTTCCTTCCTTCCTTCCTTCCTTCCTTCCTTCCTTCCTTCCTTCCTTCCTTCCTTCCTTCCTTCCTTCCTTCCTTCCTTCCTGTGATATTTTCTTGTATGACTCAGGTCTCACTGCTTTGCTGCTACTCTTGTGGAGAATAATAGGTAACAGAGGTATGTGCCTGGCCTCATTTATTGTCACACTGGATAGGTAATAGAGGCCAGCTTGGCTGTGCTGTGGTTCCTGCTGATGGGCACTCTGTCACAGGTACATGATCAGTGGGTCATATGCAGGACGTACGTTCCCACCAGCCCTCCAGACCTACTGAGGGCTGCTGCCAGCCTAAGGATTTCTTCCAGACAGATTCATAGTACTTCCAGTAAATGTACCTCTTGCCTTTCAAAGTTGAAAAAGAAATTACTCTGGACACAAAGAGGTATTTCTTTTGACACAGCAGGCATGTGAAAAAATAAACAAAAAAACAAAGAGGGATTTCTGTTAGCATTGACATGTGCTTCTCTTGTACTTATTTAGTTTATAATGCCAGTGGTTCAGCTTCCCGTTCTGATCCTCACTGCTCTGATCTCTTCATCTGTGCTGGTAATCACAGCCAGACGGGCTCGCAGTATTACTATGCAATCATTTTATTTGTTGGAATCTCTTTCCTGTTCATTGCTCATTTTTGTCCCCAGGTAGACAAACACCCTAAGTTTACCTCTTATGAATTGTACACTTTAAGATTAAAGAATTCGGCTGGGATCACACCTGTAATCCCAGCACTTTGGGAGGCTGAGGTGGGCGGATCAAGAGGTCAGGAATTCAAGACCAGCCTGGTCAACATGGTGAAAGCCCGCCTCTGCTAAAAATACAAAAAATTAGCCGGGCGTGGTGGCGCATGCTTGTAATCCCAGCTACTCAGGAGGCTGAGGCAAAAGAATCACCTGAACCCAGGAGGCGGAGATTACAGTGAGCCAAGGTCGAGCCACTGCACTCCAGCCTGGGCGACAGAGCTAGACTTTATCTCAAAAAAAAGAAACAAAAAAAAGATTAAAGAATTTGTAGTTGAATACGAATGACTTTTCACAGAAATTTGATGGAGTTTGATCTTCTGAGTCAAGGCTTTGTTTAAGGAGTCTTGGGAGGTAAACATGTGTTACCTGAGACTCTCTGCCCATAGGATATAGTTCCTTTCCATCAGAACACATGGGAACCTAGGGAATAGAGAACGTTTTCATCTCTGAAAATATCTCATTCTTCTAGTCAATGCTACTCTTGTATAGCGTATACTGGGAAGTGTTTGTTTCGATTTGTGGTTAAATGTGTGTGTTCACTGGACTTCAGTATCCACCCTTTGAAGGACAGCAGGAGAAGTTGTTCAGGTAGAAACATATAAGGACTGGATGTGATGGCTCACGCCTATAATCCCAGTACTTTGGGAAGCCAAGCTGGGTGGCTCACTTGAGGCCAGGAGTTCCAGACCAGCCTGGCCAACATGGTGAAACCCCGTCTCTACTAAAAATACGAAATTAGCCAGGTGCAGTGGCACACACCTGTAATCCCAGCTACTTGGGAGGCTGAGGCAGGAGAATCACTTGAACCTGGGAGGCTGAGGTTGCAGTGAGCCGAGATCATGCCAGTGCACTCCCGCTTGGGCAAAAGAGCGAAACTCCGTCTCAAAAAACAAACAAAAAGAAACATACAGGGAGATCGGGCTCTATTGAACCCCAGTGCAGCCATGGGTAGAATTTTAGGCTTATTTATATTCTATTCCACCACAAGATGTCACCAGGGCACCACACCAACATGGTCTATGGGACATCTCTCTGGCAAATAGAGTTATATGGTCATCAAACAGCACCTGCCCAGGGCTATGGGAAGAGGAAGCTGGCTGGCTTTGTCACAAATGCCTTGATGTCTTTCTCCTCCCCTGGGGCCCATCTCTTCCAGCCTTTGCATAGAGAGAGAAGGCAGGCAACAGGACAGCAGAAGATTTTCCCAGAGTCTGGGGTGTTCTCTTACCCCTGAAATAATTTCTTCACTGGATGGGAAGGCAGGCACCCAGGGGGAGATGGCTTCAGATGCATTAACAGTTTTTTTCCTCAGTAGACATTTACATGAGTTAATAGGAATCATAGTCTCTCTCTTTCTTTCTTTTTTTTTTTTTGTTTTTGAGATGGTCTCACTCTGTCACCCAGGCTGGAGTGTAGTGGTGTGATCTCAGCTCACTGCAGCCTTGACCTCCTGGGCTCAAGTGATCCTCCCACCTCAGCCTCCTGAGTAGCTGGACCACAGGTGCGTGCCACCATGCCCAACTAACTTTTGTATTTTTTGTAGAGACAGGGTTTCACCACATTGCCCAGGCAGGTCTCAAACTCCCGGGCTCAAGCCATTCTCCCACCTTTGCCTCCCAAAGTGCTGGGATTACAGGTGTGAGCCACTGTGTCTGGCCTAGGAATCATATTCTTTTCATTGAAACATTTCAGATGTCTTAAAAATTCACATTGTAGAACTTTTAAAATTGGAACTTTCTGATGAATGTCATTAGTTGACAGATATGTCACTGAAGTTTCATCCTTCTTCATTTTGGAGTCTTCTGGAAGGCCCTTCATTTACCACTCTCTCTGCTTCCTGGAGGTGTGGAAAATGCTCTGCTTGGGTGTGGCTCTGGTGGCTTTTTGTGCCAAGCGTCCCTAAACTTGAACTTAACTGTTTTAAATCCTTTGTGGTGATTATGCGGAAGGTCAGATCCAACAGGAATCTCCACGTCCACTTGATGTGTACTTACTTTTATTCTTGCACCTTGTGTCATTTGTTATCCTGAATTATGCCAGGGCTGGTTTGTGCTAAGACACTTGTTATTTGACCTCATAATACCAGCATGTCGCATTTGTATAACACTCTCTGTAGCTCCTTCCAGCATGTGGTCATACGTCTGCCTAACCTCTCCCATTGGTTGAATTTAATATATTAGTAAATTTTCCACTGCAAAAATGAGGTTATGGATCCTGGTGTTCATACTCAGAAGGACTTTATAAATATTTTGCCTTTTTGAACTATACACAAGAAATGAAAAGAAACAGGAAAAATAAAAAGAATAAAAAGAACCAGGACTAGAACCTATAATTCGTGACTCTTGATCAAATTGCTTTTCTTTTTAACTCTAGTTAAATATTTACTGTTCTTTTTAACTAAAGAAGCTTTGTTTTTGTTGCTGTAGTTTTATGATTTAAGTTACATCTGGTCCTTTAGACATTTAGTTTTTTTCTGAATATATATGTATATCAGATATTATATATATAACAGATTATATGTGTGTGTGTGTATATGTGTGTGTGTGTGTATATATATATATTTACATATATATACATGTATAAAATAAAGAGACGGACTGTTTGCAACCTTAGACGTATTTCTGGGACTTAGAGTGATTAGCTTGAGGCAATGGTAGTTTCTGTTTTTGGAGTCTTTGTAGGTCTCAGACTCACAGTCTGTACTTTTTGTTTTGGGGCTAATTAAGCGGACAGTTTCAGTGTTTGTAGCTCATTTAAGCCATAAGCATGCAGACCATGTGGAATCCCACTAGTCAGACCTTAGCAGAGTGCCTTGATCAGTACCTCCTTTTCTTACTGAATTCTATTAGTTGATGCTTTATTCCTTCTCCCCAAGAGCCATATCTCAGGTATTTCTTTTCACTTCTTGTGTATAGTTCAACATCTTTCTTTCTTTTTTTTTTTAAAAAAAAGGATCTCACTCTGTCACCCAGCATTTGACTAGTGCATTCTTTGACTGTGCCATGTTCATGGCAGCCAGCCTGGGAAAGCAATTAGGAGTTTTAAGCATGGGAAATTATAAAAGTAAACCAAAATTCCATTTGAATTAATTGATGAATATGTTTGCTTGGTCATATCCTGCTGTTAGGTATCTTCCAGTTAACTTAAGTGGTTGAGAAAACTTTCCAAAAAGAATACTATCAACTGCTGAGCACCTGTTGTCGAAGTTGTGGGTAATTCGCAAAGGTTTTCAAATGGAAAAGTTGTTTTCTCCTGCTAGGAAGCATGGTCTCAGATCCACTCATAAGGTCAGTGTGAAAAGGATTGCAAATTCACTTCGAGCAGGGGAGGCATGATCTGCAAAATAAAGCAGCTAGGAGTATAGACTAGGGGGCTGATGGAGGGGAACACCTATCAGAATATGTGTTCTCATACCAATGATATATATTTTCCACCCATTTAGATTATCCATGCCACTCCTTATCTCTTTAGTGCAGAAAACGGAGAGGAGGTTCAGTATTCTTAAGAACCTCCCATGATTGCATTGAGGCAATGGATTTAACAGGTATCTTTATCCCTTATTTAAGCACTGACTGTGGTACTGAGTCATCCCTGGTGTTTCTGGATTTTTTTGGCAATGCCAAGGGAGCAGGAAGACTGGGACGTGAACTGACAACATTTATGATTCTGGCAGCTTGACATCACCCAACTGTTCTCTTTGTTTGGTTTTGCTTCAGACTTAGTTTAGTTTTGTTTTTTAAGAGCTGGGGTGGAGGAGAGGGGTTTGCTCTTGCAGTTTTCCTTTCAAAACAAACTCTTTCAATGCCTTTTGCAAACTCTTTTATGGATTTTGCTCACTGGTTGAGCAAGAGTTACTTATGAGATGTGGCTTCGGCATTTTCACAGTGTCCATAAAAAAATGTATATTACTATGCATTGCACATTTGCCACTTAGAATTTCTGAATGCAAATTAATCAACTTGCAGCTGAATGAGGGCACTGGAAATCTGCTCTCAGGTGGCCATCGAAAATAGCCAGCCAGAGTGTTGCTACCTGTTTTCCATAATTGTGTAGCTTTGCCTTTCCTTTTAATCTGTTTAATAAACTCCTCTGCAGAATCTGAGCACTTAAACTCAGTTTCTTTTTGTCTTTATGGTGTTTATCATTGTGAACGTGGCATCAGAGTAGCTCGACTTTTGCGTCATGATAAATTCGTAACCCAAGAGAAGGCAGAAAACATAATTATTATCAATCGCCTCTCTCCCGGAATTGCCATTGGCTGAGTGGAGCAACATAGGAACTTAAGGAGTGGCTGATTCAGAGAAATCCAGGGTGGGCACGGGGCCCATCTTGATTGCAATGTCGTTGATGAGGAGGTCTTCCCATTGCGCTTCTCTTCACATTTGCTTACGTAGTAAGTTCTACTAGACAAGTCAATTTTTTTCAGAGGTCTGACGTTGATTTTTTTTTTCTTTTCTGCACAATATGGAATTCAGTGTTTTTATTTAATCACTCAGTAAGTCTTGACCGCCTGCTATGGAGGTTAAGCCCTTTACCAAGTTCCAAGGATGTACCTGTGAATAAGGCAAGGTCCTTTTTATCATTGTCTTTGCAGTCTATTAGGGGCTACACAGTTTAAACGGAGAATAGATATCAAATGGTAGAAAGTGCGAGTAAGTATACCTTATTTTTTAGAAAGTGAATGTGGTATTTCACCCACAGCCTCAAGAATCACTTTCCTTAAAATTACCAGAGTAGGAAAACTTACAGTTGAAGAATTTCACTTATTTATGGGATAAATGGCATTAGGGCACTTGCGGTCAAACACGTTCCCCTGTTCGATCAATTGCAGCAGTAAGGATGGAAGTCTAAAGAGAGTTTCTACATGATCTTATTTATCCTACATTTATAAATACACACATTCTTGTACAATTAACTCAGTTTTTCACTCCTTGCTTGCTTGCAACTTGTCAGGTCATTCCCTCTGCAGTAGTTCTGAACTCGTTTATGCTAGCTTCTTCCATCAGGGGCTCACAACCAGGGACTATAGAGGTTTGCAGAAGTAAATCTTGGTAGATAAGGATTTTATAAAAAGGGAGCTCACTGTTGGTGAAAAATCCTTGTTTCTACAGATTTTGGGTCAAGATAAGAAAAATTAACTTATAAAATCTGAGGAATTTGGAGATTATCTCCAGGGGCTGAATATATTTTTATGGGAGAAACAAAGTGGATAGTTTTCAACATGAATTTAGTTTTTCCTAATGGAGGCTCTTTTGAAGATCAAAAGGGATCTGTAAAAACCCTTTGAAAAATGTAAACTGCTTCTTATGTGATTCTTACTGGTCTATTATTTATCAAGAAATTAAAAAGGAATGAATATCTGTAATGGTTTTTCTTTCTTCTTTTAAGACGTAGTCTCACTCTGTCACTGGACTGGAGTGCAGTGATGCTGTTTCGGCTAACTGCAATCTCTGCCTCCCAGGTTCAAGCAATTCTCCTGCCTCAGCTTCCTAAGTTGCTGGGACTATGGGTGCGCACCACCATGCCCAGCTAATTTGTAGTTGTTTGTTTCTAAAAGCATATTTAGTGCTGCCACTGTCTTTTATAAATCTGTAGAAGGAAGGCCAAGAAAGAAATACCCATTATTTTGGCTGAAGGTGATCACTTTAACTGAAACCAGTTCAGGTTCAAAGTCAGACATTGGTGTTATTTTCATATATCTGAAATGTTCTGAAAAAATTACTAATGGTCAGCATGCTGAACTGAAATTTCACAGATATGCAGACTTATTCATCCCTGTTCAAGGTATGCCTTTTCCAACCATAATAGCCATGTAGAGGACATTAAACAAATATTTTACTGCGGTAAAAACACTTAACATGAGACCTACCCTTTTAACAAAATTTTAAGTATATGATTTATTATTATTGTTGGCTATAGGTAAAACAGGACATTTTTAATGTGCTGTGGTGGCCTATTGGACTTTCAGCCTCCTTGGGTGGATTTCACTGTATATATGTACCATGTCACTTACGTAGAATCTGAAACATTTTCCTTTGATGATTCAGTTTTCACCCTAAGATATGTATGCCTCAGTCTCACCAAAACATGCCACTATGTTCTTCTCCTTGGGGAGCAGGGCTGATTTCTTCTACTGGGAAAAGGCATCCCCCTGTGTTTGGCCCCACAGGCATCAGGGTAACCTGTTGTCTTCCAGTCTCAAAGCAGATACAGTGTTCCTAACATTCGAAGCCTGGGAATAGAATGGCAGGTCATGGGACCAGCATTTTAATTACCTAAAGGGAACTTATTGATTTTAGTCTGGAACATGGTGAGGAAGAGTTCATATTCATTTTTTCTTTGAGTTTGAATTTTAGAATAAATTCACCCTGTACATAGCTATTCCATCTTTAAAAACCTTTGTGAATGCTAATATACAGCCTTTATGAATTTGAGGTATCATGTTCAAAATGCTCTAATCCCTAAATTTTCCAGTCTAGGTTATTATATTTTTATGACTATTAATTTTGATGTGGGCCTTTTAAAATCAATTCCTCCCTGTAATTACAATGATGCTTTATGATATTTGTGATATATCATATGAATATACTTGAAGGTCATGAGAAGTTCATGTGTGTGGGTGTGTAGTGTGGGCCCCAGACTTCCACCACGCTGCTGGCTCAAGTGGCCATGTTTTTGTACGTCTCTACAGGGCTTACAAGTTATTCAACAGCCAGATTTCTATTCTGATATGCCCTTTTAGTTTTAAAAGCATCGAAAAAGGGTAATCTTTAGAACTGAAGTATTTGGAAAACTCCTGGACTTGAATAAGGTATTTTTGAATTTGAAGAGCTAAGAACCCATCAAATCAAAATGCTAATAATTCTTCCAGGTCAAAAGGTAACTCTCATTTTGTTATGCATTGACCACCATTCACTTTCTGTTGGACTGCTTTTGGAAAAAGAACGACAAGTCTCTATTTTAAAAATAGAAGTAAAATGATCAAAAACAAACAAACAAAACAGAAGTCTCATCAGCTAAGGGATTTAAAAATCAAATTTAACTTAAAAAAACTGAAGTTGATATAGCAGGATCTTGGAGATGGAGTTTTGTTTTGTTTTTTTTTTTTTTTGAGACAGAGTCGCGCCCTGTTGCCCAGGCTGAAGTGCAGTGGCATGATCTCGGCTCACTGCAACCTCCGCCTCTCGGGTTCAAGCGATTCTTACTGTCTCCCAAGTAGCTGGGATTACAGGTGCCCACCACTACACCCGGCTAATTTTTTTTTTTTTTTTTTTTTGGTAGAGACAGGGTTTCACCATGTTAGTCAGGCTGGTCTCGAACTCCTGACCTCAGGTGATCTGCCCGCCTTGGCCTCCCAAAGTGCGGAGATTACAGGCATGAGCCACTGCTCCCAGCCAGAAATGGAGTTTCTTTACTTTCGCTTTTTTCTAACTAAGGGATTAAGGATACAAACCCAACTTCTAATTTCTTTCTGGGTGGTCTTGAAAACTTAACAGTAGGTCCTCCTGTAAAGAGGAGGGGAAAGGAAAAGAAATCCTTTACTGTCATCTGCTGGTTTTAAAATGAGAAAAATACACACACACACACACACGTAATGATGTTCGTGATGTTAATGGAGGGAAATACCATAAATAATTAAGAATTTAAAATTATTATAAAATATTTAGTGTTGTTGTTGTTGCTGTTATTAGTTAGAAGGGGCCTTGCCATGATTCCTTTCTTCAAACAGCTCAGTACTTTAAAATCGAGCGTAGCTGTGTTTGTCAGTCGTGGCTTGTGTTCTTTGATTTGTTCTGCATGTTTTCTTTTTCTTTCTTTTTTTTTTTTTTTTAATTACACTTTAAGTTCTAGGGTACATGTGCACAACGTGCAGGTTTGTTACATATGTATACATGTACCATGTTGGTGTGCGGCACCCAGTAACTCGTCATTTACATTAGGTATATCTCCTAATGCTCTGCATGTTTTTCTTTTGGAGAGGATGTGTCGCTTTGCCAGTCTTGGTCCTTGCTGTTGTCTGGTGGAGGGAAGCAAGCCTGCCAGGCCGGCTCCTCTGACCCCTGGTGGCAGGGAGTGGAGGTGAACTCCAGATGCTTTTGGGGAAAGATAAAGGAGGATAAAGAAAGGGACCATAGGACCCTGATAGTCCCTGCGCGTAAGCATGGAAAAGCCTCCGGACCGGGTCTGGAGTGCAACAGAGGCCCCTGAGCTTGTCTCTAGCTCTCTGTCTGCATCTTCAGCGTGGCTTCACTGGTTTCCAAGTCTCTGTGTCCCCCGTTGCATCTTTTTTCTTTTGCTTCTGGCTTGCAGTTGCCTCCTTCTAACTCTCAAAAGGATGCATGGGATGGGTTCATTGTAGTCACTGTTGTGCCTTTCGGAAAAGTCTTTCCAGCCAGGCCACCCTGTCTACAAGGCTGGCCTCACATCACGGGTGCTCATATTGTCCAGACAACATGGTCAAGGTGATTGGGGGAAGGAGGTCGCAGTGCCACCAATTGCTAAGGAACTGCCCCGAGATGCTGCCTCATTGGGAACCTGTGAGTGGGCCGGTTTCCCCCAGCAGAGGGGCTGTAGCATAGCAGGTACCCACAGGAGCCTGGGCATGGCCTTTTTCTCTAAAGGGCTGGATAGTCAATATTTTCAGCTTTGTGGGCTTTGTGGTCTCTGTTGCAACTTCTCAACTCTCCTGTTACAGCAGGAAAGCAGGCACAGACAATATATAAATGGATGGCTATGTTCCAATAAAACTTTATTTATAGAAAAAGGCAGTGGGCCAGATTCAGCCCGTGGGCCATCGGTTGCCAGCCTCTGACTCTAGGCTTTGGATGTCTCATATCTGAATCTTTCTAACCTCGTGATAGTGCAAGGTAATTAAAATGTTAATACCTTAGTTTTCTCACCTGTCAATGTGTTCAATGACACCATTTATGCAAAGCATACAAAGCTGAGAGTAAAATCTCAGCAAATGCTAGTTTCCTGGCCTCCTTATACATACTTACAAAGAATGGTGGGTGATAGTTTGAGATTTGAGGCCTCTGGAGAATGCGCGTTTTTGTGATGATTTTGGCTTTTCAGTTTGACAGTTGGCTTTGCTTTTTTGGCAGACACATTAAGAGCTTCAAGGGTCATTTCATGGTTTGTCCTTTCCATGTCAGGGACACCTTTCACATGGCCATTTTAAGCACAGGATTTGCCTTTAAGTAGTTTACTCATATGAACTTGTCTGTGATCATCTTTCCGTATTTGGATGGTAGATTGCACATTTTAATTCAGGGTTTGTCTAATCTGTTAGTGCATATTCTTGGCTCAAGCAGGATAAGACAGTAGTAACCATGAACCTGTATATCAAAAAGCATGACTAGACTTTCCTAGATAAACATGTGCTGAAATCCATAGTGGACACCAGAGAGGGTTCTGGAATCTGGGAAGGGATGATTTGATGATTTGTCCCATGATGATAATATCTGTGTTCCTGCGGCTGGGCCTAGTGGCTCACACCTGTAATCCCAGCACTTTTAGGAGGCCGAGATGGGAGGATCACGAGGTCAGGAGTTGAAGACCATCCTGAACAATATGGTGAAACCCCATCTCTACTAAAAATACAAAAATTAACCAGCATGGTGGTGCGTGCCTGTAATCCCAGCTACTCAGGAGGCTGAGGCAGGAGAATCGCTTGAACCCAGGAGGTGGAGGTTGCAGTGAACTGAGATCGCACCGTTAAACTCCAGCCTGGACAACAGAGTGAGACTCATCTCAAAAAAAAAAAAAAAAAAAAACAATCTGTGTTCCTGCCTGGCTGATTGAGCTCCATGGTAAATGTTCAGAGGCTGCAGGAACGATTCAAAGTCTGATTGATTTATGTGCATTGGACATTTTGTTGATATCATTCAGATTAATGATGGCACTGAAAATATGTAATGCAAATGAGAAGTTTGTATCCTACCTGCTATACCATGATTCCAATTTAAGAGGGAGTAAAAACATTGCACTTTTTAATCTATTATTTTTTGAAAGGGACTGTTCAAAACATGTAATTTTGCTAAGTTATGTCTCATACCATATTTGCTGTTTTGGTTTTGAAAAATTGAGTAGAAAGCAATTGCCTTCTTAAATGACTTGAACATCAAAGGCAAGGAGTGTCTTGTTTTAGGAGCAGCCGGGTTCGTATCCCTCTGATCCAGCCAAGTGCTTTCACTTGGTTCCACTCTGGGGCGTCACCAGTGGGTCTCACTCTGGGACAGGCCTCTGGTTGACCTGAAATGACCTAGACCAGTAGTCCCAAGCTACTGCTCATGGGCAAAATATAGCCGGTACCTCTTTGGCTATGGCCTGCAAGCTCAGAATAGCTTTTACATTTTAAGCCGTCCGCAAAAAAGAATAAAGAGGAGAATATCATTTCTTGAAACATGAAAATGATATGGAATTCTGATTTCAGTGTCATAAATTTTGAATTTCATCAATAAAAAATTTGCAGAAATTTGTTTTCTCTCCTGTTATGTAAATACCTCTGTAATAGCCTCGGTTTTGCCTCTTGGCTCACAAAGTCTAAGTTGTTTATTATTTAGCCCTTTACAAAAAAAGTTTGCCAACATCTGACATCCAACAACAATTTTCAGTCTTTTTTGTAGCTCCCAAATTCTTTCATTAAACCAGATCCCTTGAGGGAAGCCTGGTTTACAAAATAGATTAAGTGATGTGGCTGTTTGGAGCAGGAGGCTGTGGTCTGAGTCTTGCTGGCCTCAACCCTGAACTCACTTCCACACCTTATCTCCTGGGGAAAAGTCTGCCTTCGTCTAGAAAGTGCCTCGGTTCCAGCTTGGAAATATCCATGTGCAGTCCCTTTTTTGCTATTCCAAAAGCTAAAGAGCTCTGAAAAGCAAAAACATATTTTTTTATTGTAAATTTATAGCAAATATATTTGGTGGTGAAATTTGACTTCAGCTTTAGCATCCCTGTTTCTCCTTTCTAGTGTGAATACTCATTTTGTTTTGTTTTGTTTTTTTTGAGGCAAGGTCTGACTTCATCACCCAGGCTGGAGCGCAGTAGTGTGATCCCAGCTCGGGGCAGCCGCGACCTCCCAGGCTCAGGCGATCTTCCTGCTTTAGCATCCCAAGTAGCTGGGACTTCAGGCACATGCTACCATACCCAGCTGATTTTTGTATTTTTGTAGAGATGAGGCTTCTCTACCATGTTGGCCAGGCTGAATAATCATATTTTCACTGAAGGAATAAGAAATGTTGTTATAGGATGTTACTCCAAACCCCACAAGGGTATTTTGTAATATGCAGTATATGTGCTAAGTTACTTTTTTGTTTTTTTTTTGAGATGGAGTTTCGCTCTTGTTGCCCAGGCTGGGGTGCAATGGTGTGATCTCGGCTCACCACAACCTCCACCTCCCAGGTTCAAGCGATTCTCCTGCTGCAGCCTCCCGAGTAGCTGGGATTATAGGAATGCGCCACCACGCCCTGCTAATTTTGGGTTTTTAGTAGAGATGGGGTTTCTCTATGTTGGTCAGGCTGGTCTCAAACTCCAGACCTCAGGTGATCCACCTGCCTTGGCCTCCCAAAGTGCTGGGATTACAGTGCCTGGCCCAAAATACCTTTCTAACATGGAGGAATTAGGACGACTGAAGGCATCTTCCCCCAAGGGTTTGATGTGCTCTTGCCACCAAGGCCTGCAGATGTGCCTCACTTCTCCACATCGTGGACTCCTTGTGCCTGCCTGATGCTACGATGCTCTAACCTGGCCACACATCCCCCATGGATTCTCAGCTGTTGTATGTTTCCTCCTTAGGTTCTCACTGTTTCTGGTGCTCACTCTTTCTGGTGTTTCTGGCTTCTCCCAGCCCTGGCCCAGTGACACTGTAATGTGGACTGTGGCATCCCCTAGGTCTAAGCTGTTGACCAGCTCTTGATGGACAGATGCTGGCAGAGATGGGGAAGGTGCTGTTCCCTTCCTCCTGGGAAGGGCAAGGAAAGCAGGGTGTTCCTCCCATCCCCATGAGGAAGGAAGAGCCTCATTCAGGCTGAGATGCTGATGGAGAACTGGGTCCAGGGATAACATTTTGTGTTCCTTCTCATGGGACTGATGTGTTATTGTCAAGGGATCTTACAGGCCTTGCTTCCCAGGCCCCTCTGTCCCCTCTGTTCTTGCGTAGGCATTGGGGATTTGGCTCTTCTAGCTTTTTTTCTTTTTTTCAGACGGGGTCTTGCTTTGTCATCCAGGCTGGAGTGCAGCAGCACGATCTTGGCTCACTGCAACCTCCGCCTCCCGGGTTCAAGCGATTCTCCTGCCTCACTCTCCGGAGTAGCTGGGTCTACAGGCGCACGCCACCCCGCCCGGCTAATTTTTATATTTTTTAGTGGAGACAGGGTTTCGCATGTTGGCCAGGCTGGTCTCGAACTCCTGACCTCAGGTGATCCGCCTGTCTCGACCTCCCAAAGTGCTGGGATTATAGAATGAGCCACCACACCAGACTGGCTCTTCTAGTTTTTGAAGCTCACTTTTCTTTTTTCTCAAGACTGATAGGGAATGGGACCAGGCACCTGTCTTTACACATTCTCCAAGTCCATGGTGACGATGCCATGCTGTAGTTCTAAGCCAGTTGGACAGACACAGGCAAGGGAAACTATCAGTGTGGGTGAGCTGCAGTGTGAGGGTAGTGGGTGGAATAGCGTCTCCCCAAAATCCATACCCACACAGAACCGCAGACGAAACGTTACATGGAAACAGGGTCTTTGCAGAAGTAATTAGTTAAGAATCTCAAGGTTAAATCATCCAGGCTTTAGAGTGGACCCTAAACCCAATGACAGTTGTCCTCATGAGAAGAGGAAAGCAAGGGGGCACAGTGGTGGGTGCGCCTGTAGTCCCAGCTACTCGGGAGGCTATGAAGAGGGCATCGCTTGAGCCCAAGAGTTCATTGCCAGTCTGGGCAACATACTAAGACCCCATCTCTCAAAAAAAAAAAAAAAAAAAAAAACCCACCAAAAGACTAAACAGAAAAAAGAGAAGAAGAGAAGACACAGAGGACAAGGCTCTGCAAAGTTAGAGGCAGACATTAGAGTGATGCATCTACAAGCCAAGAGATGCCAAGGTCACGGGCAGCCCCCAGAAACTAGGAGAGAAACCTGGCCCAGTTTCCACAAAGAGCCACCCCTGCCAGCACCTTGGTTTCAGACTTCTGGTCTCCTGAACGATGAGAGTCAGTTTCTGTGGAGCTTGTGCTGATTCACTAGGGCAGCCCTAGCACACTGCCATATCTGGTTTCCCGGAGGAACTTCATAGGGTCTTTGTTCTTGGTCTACAGTCTCTGCAAGTCTCAGCAGCCTCCTGTGCTCACAACTGTCATTCCAGAGCAGCCGTGTCGTGTTATGCATTTGCTTACTCATAAGTAAATATTTCCTGAGAACTTACGAGGGCCAGGCAGGTATTGCAAGTACAAGGATCTATATAAGACAATGCCCTTTAGAAGATCCCTGTTTCATTGAGATGCGTTGAGTAAATGGGTTTCTGTGGTCATCCTCTCCAGAACGTGCAGCCAAAGAGCTGAGAAGGAGACTCCAAGAATGAATTAGTGTCTAGCAACGTATCCCTTGTCTCAAGATGACAACTTGCAATTTGGGGATCCCTCAACCTCCTGACCCCCATCTCAGTGGGCATGTTCCTTACCTGGCTGGCTGCCCCTGCTTACTGATGCAGCCTCCTGTCACGTGGTACTCACCTCTATTCACTGCATTCCACCAACACTGGCCTTGGGGGCCAGCGGTGCCCCCATTGTACAGATGAAAGTCTTGTGACTTACCCACATTAAAATGAGAATGATATTGACCCATGATACTTACCAAACTGTTCAGTGGGTTAGGTGAGCCTGTGTGCCCTCAGCATGGTTCCCAGTGTGTAGTAAGTGCTCCGTAAATGTCAGTGTCTGTTATTATCATTTGTGGTTTTCCTCCCCCTTCTTTTGCCTTCCTTTCCCTCCCTCCCTGCTCTGCTTCCTCCTGTTACTATCAGAGCCTGCCTGCTTCATCCTTGTTCCAGCCCTGATGGTGATGGTGATGGTGATTGTGATTGTGGTTGCTGTTGCTATTTGATTTGTTTGCTATTTTTTTGATTGTTTTGAGAGGGAGTTTTGCTTTTGTTACCCAGGCTAGAGTGCAGTGGCGCCATCTCGGCTCACTGCAGACTCTGCCTCTTGAATCTGGGGAAGTTCAAGCAATCCTCCTGCCTTAGGCTCCCGAGTGGCTGGGACTACAGGCACGTGCCGCCATACCCAGCGAATTCTTTGTAGTTTTAGTAGAGATGGGGTTTCACTATGTTGTCCAGGCTGGTCTCGAACTCCTCAGCTCAAGTGATCTGCCCACCTTGGCCTCCCAATGTGTTGGGATTACAGGCGTGAGTCACTATGCCCATCACGCCCAGCCACTGTTGCTATTGATGATGATTATGACGTCATTGCTCGGGTTCACTTGGCTCAGAAGGGCGGAGTCAGAGCCACCCAGGTGGTCTCTGCTTCCCTTCTTGTCCATTAAGTCAGCTGCCTCTGACAGTATTGCCTGACAGCGTCACTTAGTAGCCCTCTCCCTCACAGGGCTTTTGAGGCAGACAAATGCCACTGATAAAGCAAAGGCAAATGTTTTGGGTGAATTCCCCATAGCTACACTAGATTTGAGGCTGAGAAATGGAATGCCTGTCATTGTTGACTGAAAAATACAGCTCTCCTAATAGAGTCTCGGTGCAGGAGCCGTTAGCCTTGCCGCCCTGCAGACTTGAAGAATTGCGACGTCGGCCTAACATAATTTTGGTAACTTTGTCTGCTCCTGCCTCGGGTAGAAATAATTCAGATTTCACTCTCCATTTTCTTTAATGGGCTAAACAGCCACTTTGTAATGCCTGTATTTTATGAGACATAATTCTGGATATTGTTTCTGCAGCGTTTTTGAAAAGACAAACCTGAGAGAGCCTGGCTATTTAACTTAAGTAATTTTAAAGTTATTTGTAAAATGATATGCTGTCTTTTTTGACCCAGTTACTTTATAAAGCTACATTCTTTGGCAAACATTAACACAACTTCTCCGTGTGTGGGCTAAATAAATATTCGGGCAACACTGATTGAGCGCTGCCTTGGGTAAATAATTCTCTCTCCACACATTTCCTAGTTTATAATGAGGAGTTTTCTTCGTGGTCTGACCAAATGTAACATTCCATTGAAAATGAGACATAAATTCTTGAGTGAGGGAGACGTGGAACCAGGGTTTGAGGAGGGTTATTAAAAAGGTGGGGGCAGCAGGGTGACCTCCGGAGTCCCCTGCTTTCCCCAGCCTTCTCTCCTCTCTGGAACCCATGGCTAACAGGGGACAGGACAGAGTGGAAGCAGAAGGAATAAGAGACATGACAGCCAGCCAGGCGCAGTGGCTCATGCCTGTAATCCTAACACTTCGGGAGGCCGAGGCAGGCAGATCACTTGAGGTCAGGAGATTGAGACCAGCCTGGCCAACATGGTGAAACCCCGTCTCTACTAAAAATAGCAAAATTATCCGGGTATGGTGGTGTGCGCCTGTAATTCCAGCTACTCGGGAGGCTGAGGCATGAGAATTGCTTGAACCTGGGAGGTGGAGGTTGCAGTGAGCTGAGATCGCGCCACTACACTCCAGCCTGGGCGACAGACGGAGACTCTGTCTCAAAACAAAACCAAAAACAGAAAAGATACATGCAAACCTTCCCTTCCCTCTCGCCATCCTAGCCTCCTCTCACCCAGGTCCATTCTTCCACTGTCATCCCATGATGCTCTCTTGCATTTTAAAGTTTGGAAGCCCTTATTTCTTTGTTTTGTTTATGTTTTTGAAATACAAATATCACACTTTTTATTGTTCTGTAGTAATACACATGCTTCTTCTATAGTACATGAAATCATACGAGGTACTAGTGTATCTAACACCTATACTTTTAAAGTAGTGTTGAGTGTAAATGATATTTTGAAATATCTGCAGTAACTGATGTGATATGAAAACATCTGTGATTTTGCCGGGCGCGGTGGCTCAAGCCTGTAATCCCAGCACTTTGGGAGGCCGAGACGGGCGGATCACGAGGTCAGGAGATCGAGACCATCCTGGCTAACACGGTGAAACCCCGTCTCTACTAAAAATACAAAAAACTAGCCGGGCGAGGTGGCGGGCGCCTGTAGTCCCAGCTACTCGGGAGGCTGAGGCAGGAGAATGGCGTAAACCCGGGAGGCGGAGCTTGCAGTGAGCTGAGATCCGGCCACTGCAGTCCAGCCGGGGCTACAGAGCAAGACTCCGTCTCAAAAAAAAAAAAAAAAAAAAAAAAAGAAAACATCTGTGATTTCTTTTAATTTTTATTAATTTTCGTTTTTTAAAAAACTTTAGTTTCCGGGGTACTCATGCAGGGTTGTTAGGCAGGTAAATGACATGTCATGGGGGTTAGGTATACAGATTCTTTTGTCACGCAAGTCAGAAGCATGGTACCCAGTAGGTGGTTTTTCAATCCTCTCCCTCCTCCCACCCTCCACCCTCAAGTAGGCTGAAGTGTCTATTGTTTCTTCTTTTTTTGACACCCAGGCTGGAGTGCAGTGGCACCATCTTGGCTCACAGCAACCTCCACCTCCCGGGTTCAAGCGATTCTCATGCCTCAGCCTCCTGAGTAGCTGGGACTACAGGCGTGCACCACCACACCTGGCTAAGTTTTGTAGTTTGAGTAGAGGTAGGATTTCCCCATGTTGGCCAGGCTGGTTTTGAACTCCTGACCTCAAGTGATCTGCCTGCCTTGGCCTCCCAAAGTGCTGGGGTTCCAGGTGTGAGCCACTGCACCCGGCCTATTGTTCCCTTCTTTATGTGCATGTGTACTCAGTGCTCAGTTTCCACTGACAAGTGAGAACATTCGGTAGTTGGTTTTCTCTTCCTGCGTTAATTCACTTAGGATAATGAAGCTCCTGTGTTTGACCCAATCTCCACTCTGCCGTTTGATGTCCAGTGTGGATTGCCCCTCTGAAAGCAATTCACTGCGGCTCCACCTGTGGTGGAAGGTGTCCAAGGTGGCTGGAACACCTCCTGCTGGGGCTGTCAGTCTTGGCTCTCCTGTTTTCTGCCTGTGCAATGGTGGGTAGGTCCCTTGATACCTCATAACCTCAGCATCCCTGTGGGTGATAAGGAGATGATAATAATGTCTTCCCAACGGGGGTTAAATAAAATAATTCTCGGAGTATATGAAACGGTACGTGTGAAGTGCTCAGCTCTGTGTATGGCACATAAGGAAGTGGTCAGTGTTTAATCTTAGGGATCATAGATGCTGATAAATTGCCGTTTATGACACATTTCATGTATTACCTCATTTAAACCTCCTTGCAATCTGTTGTGACTCTTGCTGATGATGGGGAATTTGAGACTCTGGGAGACTTGGCAAAAGGTCTAAGCTGTGAAATATCTGGAATAGGATTCCAGCTCCGGCCCTGCCTTAATGAAGACCATGGTCTTGCCACATTGCATCTCCTCAAAATTTTTATGGTTCTCTTTTTAGTCACGTCGGCCTGCATTGGTAAATTTACCATTCCTGGTCCTTTAAAGTAACTATCTCTGGAAAGGATTAAGTGCAATGATCCATCAGCAACGAAGTCCTGGAAGAAACCCATTTGTTAGTCTCCGGGCCTCCCCAGGCCTTATCAGGGCTTAGCCTTCTAGCAGCAGCAACACCTGCACCTGCAGTTACTAATTCCTGTGGAATGAAGTAGGCGGGTCCGAAATGTACAGGACTTATCCAATAAATCCTCATAGGAGCAAAAAAAAGAAGTGTTTTCTTTCCTCCTTGGAGTTCTGTTTCTTCTTAAAATTAGCTATTTCTCATACATGATAAGGACATATTCATAAAAAAAGGAAAATACTCAAAAGTTGAAAAAAAGATTGGGAAAGAAAATCCTCTGGGATATATCTACTCTTAGCATTTTGGGACATATTCTTACAGTAGTTTCAAATGCCCAGGCCATTTTGTTTTATTTTGTTTTGTTACAATTGTGGCATATGTACTCGTGATGGATTTGCTTGTTATCTCTAAATTAATTCTGCTACTGCAATTCAAATATTCCAGAGAGATGTATATTTTTTAACACATTGTTAATTATCCCATGTAGATAATAGTTTCTTTTCTCTCTTAACATTTTAAAAGCATGCCTCCGGATTGTTCTAGATGGTCCTGAACAGTGCTTTGAATGGGCACATGATACTAAACCAATGAGAGGAACCCCGGTTTAGTTCATCATTCTCCTTCTAACTGGATTTTTAGGTTGTTACTGACTCTTTTCAGTTGTCATTTCCATGGCCACGAACATCTTTGGTTCTAAAGCATTTTTTTCCCATTTAAGGTTATTTCTATGGGATTGATTTGCCAGAAGTAGAATTTCTAGGTCAAAGGTACAAATGCTTGAGAAGTCCTGATACATATTAACTTGGGCCAGAAATCTACCATGTAATTGAGAGCACCTTGAGCTTGGCTTCAGAGCCAGGATGAGAACAGGAATAAGTGGGCCTTTTGATTGGAAATGTTGAGATACGAATGTATTCTAGATGGGCCAAATAACCAGCTTATTTTATTTTAAAGTCGAGTGAATTTTATGCCTCACTAATGTGCGTGTCTTCAAAGACAAGTAGTGGGAATGGAGTGGGGATTTGTCATCCCACAGAATGCCGTGACATGGAATCGCGCCCGAGGCTTCTGAAAGGAGTTCCAAATTTGAACCATTCTTGCAGTGCGGCGCAGACAGTATTCTCCCTCCACAATAGCTGAGGCCCACGTGCCAGGGCGCTTTCGGCACTTCCAGGTCATAATTAACCTTCTTCAAAATAAAAGCAAAGAAAGGCAGGAAAAGGTCCTCTCCATTCTAGAAAGGAGAACAAAAAGGGGGAATTCTAACACTCTTGCCACCTCTGTTCTCATCCGTTCCATATTAAGAAGCATTCAAATACTACGATGCCATTTTGCAAACGTCTCACTCTCCCTGAATGGAAAGACTCCACACTTTAGCACACGTCTTACAAATCTGCCTTCCCTCATTCTTTTTTGCAGATCGTCTCCCTCCCCAGCCCTTTCTTTATCATGGCTCATTTGGAGCATCTGTGCATTTTTTAAAGGCTGGAGTTTCTTTCTGTTGCCATTGAAACATTGCATTTGTACAGGAGAACTACTTAATGGCACAGTTTGTTATTAAATGGAATTAAATAAAACCTAGTTAAATCATGTACCCTGAAACCAAACAGCTGCGTATGGAAAATAGCCTCATATAACCCAGTTTTCCAGGTCCTAACTCCCTTCATACATATACTAACATGCCAAAAGGTCTCTTACCTTTTGTTTTTTTTTTCTTCTCTGTCTCTCTTGGTATCACACTACCCTATTTTTGAAAGTACTTGTACTGCTCATTTATTCTTTAAAGAAGAAAGGGGAAACCTATTGGTCCCCTCATAAAACAGTTAACAGGAAGCCCGAGGCATCTTTTAGTGCCATTTTTGGCTGATGTTTAGAATGGTTCCATCAATCACCACTATTCATGTATAGCTGGTTTTTATGTCAGTTAAACCATCTTCCATCAAGTTGGTGAAGCAGAGTCAGGGAACAAGATGAATAGCAAACCGTCTTCTGTGGCATGGAAAGGGCTTTGCTTTTAAATGCCCGTGTTGATTTCTTAATATTTTCAACTTCCTCTTCTGAAGCCAGTTCCCCCTGACCATCAGTCATGAGTCTGTTCTTTTAACCTTGTTCAGGTGGCGTGGGGCGGTGTGTGTGGTGGGGAGTGATGGGTGCTTGCTTGGAAGTGCCAGCAATTGATCAGCTGATGAGGGGTATTTATTATCTGTCCCTGGCTCCCGAGAGAGGGAAATAAATCCTTGGACCCCAGAGTGATTTTTGGAGCCACAAGAATGCAAGATGTCCTGTTTCCAGTCAGCCCATAGCAGTATCAGTCTGTGCAGTTGGTATCTTGTGTGGGGAAGTGTTTTTATTTCACACAAGAAAGAATGGCACGCCTTTCCTTGAAAGATGTATTTTGTGTATCTTAATGTCAGTTATGTTTATGTGTTTGCTGCTCAGAAATCAACAGGATTTCTGCCCTTCCCTAGCCCCCTTTTTTTTCATTCCTTCAGAGAATATTTGTTGAGTGCAGTGTGGAAAATCATGGCAGTGCCAAGACGGGTTGCGATGGGCGTGGGCGCCCCCCAGCGGGAGGAATATGTTTTCCCTGGCGTTGTTTGGAATCACCAAGCATGGTGATGATAAAAAGCAGTTGAGCTTTGGTCAGTTTTATTAATATTTTTAAGTCCTTGGTGAACAGTGCACCCGCTATTACTTGTACCTAGTGGACATGGCTCCCATTGCTGATGCCCACCTTTTTTTTTTTTTTGCCATGAGTGCAAAAGGTGCCACTGGGGAATCCCAGAGGACTCAGCATTGGTAAGGATGCAGTCCTAATCCTGAATGAGGGTACAGCTGACCAGGGAGGTAACGCACGAATGCCACTAATAGGGCCAGTTGGACCCAAATTTCAACTGCAGTCTCTATTTCCTTTGGATCTGTTGCATCTGCTCAAACGCTCCTTCTGCAATTTCCCAACCCCTGCCCCCTGCCCCTTATAAAAGCTCATGGTTCCATCTGACTCTCCACTCCTGCATCTCTGGCCTTGGGGCAGGTCAGTCCCTGGATCACCTCACTGTCCTAAGGATGCTCTTCTGGTCCACACTGTGCCCACCTTGGATATGGAGTTCCACTTGTTCCCTTACCTTTCACCCACCCATACTCCTCACCCAAGCAGGCATTGATGGAGGACTCATACCTTACTGAAGATGTGGGGAAAGAGGACACTTATGTAGAACTCAACTGCAAGTGGAGCCCTGGCGATCCATAACTCTGTAAAGTGGGGATTGAAGCACATATCTCGCAAGGCTTGGGCATTTATTGCAGGGAGTATCGTGTTTATCAGTCACCAGCTTATGCAATATAATGCTGATGCTAAGTACTAACATTGATGGAGTGTTGGCATGGGCTGGGCACAGTGCTCCTCCCTCTATGTGTGTATTGGTCCATTCTTGCACTGCTTTAAAGAAATACCTGAGACTGGGTAATTTATTTAAATGACACCTTTAATTGGCTCACGGTTCCACAGGCTGTACAGGAAGCATGATGCTGGCATCTGCTTGGGTTCTGGGGAGGCCTCAGGAAACTTACAATCATGGTGGGAGGCAAAGGGGAAGCAAAGCATCTCACATGGTGCGAACAGGAGCAAGAGAGGGAGCAAGGGGGCAGGTACTAAACACTTTTCAACAACCAGATCTCATGAGGGCTGACTCACCACACAGCAAGGGGATGGTGCTACACCGTGCATGGGAAATCCGCCCTCATGATCCAGTCACCTCCCACCAGGCCCCACTTCCAACATTAGGAATTTTAATTTGACATGAAGACTGGATGTGGTGGCTCACACCTGTAATCCCAGCGCTTCGGGAGGCCGAGGCAGGTGGATTGCCTGAGCTCAGTAGTTTGAGACTACCCTGGGCAACACGGTGAAACCCCATCTCTACTAAAATACAAGAATGTAGTCAGGTGTGGTGGCACACACCTGTAGTCACAGCTACTCAGGAGGCTGAGGCAGGAGAATTGCTTGAATCCGGGATATGGAGGTTGCAGTGACCTGAGATCGTGCCACTGCACTCCAGCCTGGGTGACAGAACGAGACTCCGTTTCAATACATATATACATACATACAAACATACATACATAAATTCGACATGAGATTTGGTGGGGACACAGATCCAAACCATATCAACGTGAATTGAATGACATCATTCAGTCCTCAGGACAACTCTCTGAGGAAGCACTCATGCCCCCGCCCCTCGCCTTTTTTTTTCTTTTTTCTTTTTTTTGTTTTGAGGCAGAGTCTCACTCTGTCACCAGGCTGGAGTGCAGTGGCACGATCTTGGCTCACTGCAACCTCCGCCTCCCGGGCTCAAATGATTCTCCTGCCTCAGCCTCCCGAGCAGCTGGGACTACAGGTGTGTGCCACCGTGCACAGCTAATTTTTCTTTGTATTTTTAGTAGAGATGGAGTTTCACCATGTTGGCCAGGAAGACCATCTCCTGACCTCGTGATCCTCCTGCCTCGACCTCCCAAAGTGCTGAGATTACAGGTGTGAGCCACCGTGCCTGGCCTCATGCCCCATTTTCTAGGTGACAAGGCATGGAATGGTTCCATGTCTTTCCCAAGCTCATGGAGTGGTGGCGGTGGAGGTGTTGTGGATGTGAACCCAGGAAGTCCGCCTCCAGAGCTGCAGGTCTTAATTCATAGCTGTGCTGCCTCATGAGGTCGCTGACACGCTCTCATTTCTAACTCCAGGGGCTCCTGCACCGTGCCCGGTGCGGTCCAGAATGCCACTCGTGTTGTTTACCTTAATGCTTAGTGATGGTAGCTACCTCCAGTGCACGCCGCATTAACCTCTCCAGTGAGTTTCTCCTTTATTTTAAATGTAAATCTAGAATTCCCTTAATCCCCTTAATTTTTAGTACATGACTCTGAGGCCAGGAACATTTTCAGGAGCAGCCTGGGCTGAGTGTTTTTTTTTTTTTTGAGACAGAGTTTTGCTCTTTTTGCTCAGGCTGCAATGCAGTGTTGCAATCTTGGCTCACTGCAACCTCTGCCTCCCGGGTTCAAGTGATTCTCCTGCCTCAGCCTCCCAAATAGCTGGGATTACAGGTGCTCGCCACCAGGCCTGGCTAATATTTTTTTTTTTTTTTTTTTTGTATTTTTAGTAGAGACGGGGTTTCACCATGTTGGCCAGGATGGTCTTAATCTCTTGACCTCGTGGTCCGCCTGCCTTGGCCTCCCGAAGTGCTGGCATTACAGGCGTGAGCCACTGTGCCCGGCCCCTGGGCTGAGTTTTTAATGTGGCAGCAGCCTGGGCTGGTTTCAGCGTGCAGGTGAGAAGGCCATTCATCTGGAGCTTGAGCTACCCAACAGTGTGAGTTGGGGAGATCAGAGCGTGGAAAATGTTTTTGTATAAACTTAGGTGGACCACAATGATCGTTTCAACATTTGGGACTTGATTTTTTGTATTTGTATGGCCCATTTCTTCCAAGAATTGAAAGCCGCAAACTAGAACATGGCTTTTGAACGGTGAACATTCCACAGACATTTAATGCAGAGATGGCTGTGGGGTGGGGGCTGGAGACTGGGGGCCTGGAAGGGGAGAAGGGGCACCAGAAGGGGAAATGGGAGGAAAGGGCGAGTGCGATAGCAAAGAGAATTCAGAAAGTAATAAAGCCCTACAGTAATCAGAGGGCTAAGGCCAGATCCCCAGTGAGCAGCTGAACACAGAGTGATTCAAACCCACTCCAGACCTGTGTTCTTAATCATTACCTTCACCTGGAGGGACAGACCTGGCCTTGGGCAACCCTCCCCCACTCCCTAGCTCTGTGACCTTGGCAGCTGACTACCCCTCTCCAAGAACAGCTTCCTCATTTGTATAACCGTAGTCATTGCTAATTTGTGGGGCTGTGTGGATGTTAAATGAGAAAACACACAGAGATCATTTCTTTAGCACAACGCCTATCTGGCACATTAGTGAGAGCTCCAGAAATACCAATGTCAGGGTCACAAGCTCGGTTCTGGAGCTGGGTGGCCGGGGTTTGAGTCTTACCTCTGCTCCTTCCTAGCTGTGTAACTTGAGGCAAATAATTTAACCTTCCATCTGCCTTTTTTTTTTTTTTTCCTCTGTAGTAGAAGGAACAACAACAAACATTTTTTTTTTTTTTGGCAAGATTTAATGAGATCTCCCATTTGACATGCCTGGCTGATTGGCAGTGCCCAACAGATAGAAACTATTGGTATGGTAAGAACTGCTTACTGGGTACATATTTTGTGCCAGGGGAGGTGGAGGTGCTGTCATGCTGAACCCCTGTTAACCTCAGTAGACAAGGCACTAGGTTTAAGAGCTGAAGAAGACACTCAGAGCCAACAAATAGACTTGGGGTGTTATTAGGAGCTTACATATAGGGGAGAGAGTTCAGTGGTGGTGGGCTGGATAGTACAACTGCCCACGTTACATACAGAAATGGTCCAGCGGCGGTAGGCTGGACAGTATATCCACCTCCCTACAGTCCAGTGGTGGCGGTGGGCTGGGCAGGAAAACCATAACCACCTACAAATGTCATGTGGTTTATATCACACTGTCACTTAACACCCTCCTAACAACCTCTACCTGGCAACCTTCATTTAACTCCAAACTCAGGACCCTAAGCCCATTTGGCCTGTGTTCCGCCGGACAGGCATTGGGCTCAGATGTCTGTTATAGATAAGGAACCAATCTCCGGGTCGATCACTCCTGGATTCCGCAGCTCGGACCACACATTCAGGTGCATCTCCCACACAGGATCATTCTAAGGGTATGCTTACGTTACCACTATGGGATGTGTTTACCCTACAGGTGCAGAGATGGCAACCAAGGCAGCTGAGGTTCAGGGAGTGGAATAACTTGCCTAGTTCTGACTCTTCCCATCTGATGTGGCTGCATGAGATGTTTTCAGGAGGAGGAGGAAGAAGCCTACCTTTGTTTTTTACCCAGTTTCCATTCAAAGGTCATATTTCATGGTACCTCATCACAGTATGTTCTTATAGGCCCTGGCAAACAGAAGATCCTCCATAAATGCTAGTTCATCTCGTCCCTTAATGAATACTCTGGCTTCCTCATCTTCCCTTGGTTTTGGTTAATTTGGTGCCCTCTTTTGCCATTTCTGCAACCCTTATTCATTGCCGTCAGCTGCTCGTTACAAAGCATTACCTGTTTCACTTTGTACAGGTGCCAGGCCTCTCTCAGTTCCTCCTCTCCTTTCCATCCAACTGAGCAGCACCAATAAATAGATAAGAAACCTGAAGGTCTACATCAAATCAGCTTCTATTGCTGCAAAACTATTCCAGCTAACTTCATTGTAAAAGCTGCCTGAAATATATTTACTTGTACCCAACAAGATTCAAAGACATTACCACTGAACCCAGATGCTTTGGGAACACATGGTGTCCTTGGTCACTTCTTTGCTTGTTCCCTTGTCCCAACAGGTGATTGGCATAGTACAGACGTAGACATCAAGTAATTCTATTGTTGAAGGATTAGTCAGCCTCTCTCTACTCCCCACCCACTTATCTCAGTGAGGTTTAGTCAAGAAGTTGGAAATTAATGGGGAAGGAAGGTTTTGGGTTATGTGTGGATTTCATTTATCCATGCTATCTCTTCCCTCCATTAGCATGGTTAATTAAGAGTTGTCAATACATCTTTGTTGGAGTATTTGATTATTTTTTTCAGCCGGGAAGATTAGAATGAAGTCTTAAGATGTGGCAAGTGTCATGGGACTTGTAAAGTAAATTGCAGGTTAAGCCCTCATTTTGATCTCCGGGATGAGAGCAAGCACCGTTTCATTGACATGTCATCAGCTATGATCTGAGGGAGCACACAGAGGTGCCCTTTGAGGAAAGAGGGGCATCTTGCACTTGTCTCCCATATTGAAAGGGTTTATTGCACAGTGAGTGTGTGCAAGTGAACAAAGAGCAGACGAGTTAGATTGGACAGAAGCTAGGTCTGAGCACCTCCTGATTTATGCTTTATTTTTTAAAAAATCATATATACATATGTGTGCATACACATATATTGTTTGGTATATATTTGTCAGGTGGAGGTGTGTGTAAACAAATAACAGAAATGAGTTAAAATTGACAAGTTAACTCTGTAAACTTCTGCATTTATAATTTATTAAAAACTATGTAGGTATGTGTCTACATACACACACACTTCTCCACCGCCTGAACAAAAATCCCTTTTGAATCATCCTTCTTGCCTTCCAAACAAGTACACTAGCAAACACTTTTCCCAGATGGCAAATGACTATTTCCTTTAGGCATTTCTTTTAGCATTTGTATTGACAATGGCCTTTATTTTTCCTTCTACTTAGGGGCTCTCACGTTCTAGAATACATCTTACCAGCGATTCATGATGCCTTGGGATTGCCAGGAGAGGCAGACGAGCTTTTATTATTTTAACCACTGAATATACCTCTAGATAACACAATACATATTTACAATGACAAGCTTTGGATTATTTATAGGATTATAGCGAATCATCAAAAAACAACCCAAAAAGGGCTACTTAGACCAACATCCTTACTTCTCCCTCGGCTTCATCACTGAATTATGCATGCATTACAAATGGCAATAAGGAGTAAAGGTCGGTTTAGAACAACACAGATTGGAAAATTACACCATTTGTTTAAACAACATTCATTATTGATTAGTCAGCATAGGGGCTGATAGAAACGCAAACAGTGGCAGTAATATCATCTATTTATGTAGGCCCTTTATAAATGTCGGACCATACCCTCTGTTTAGATTGGAATAATTGTTCAAATTTTCCAGCTCTGATTTGAAAGAGAGGAAAGATGAATTTGGCGTCTACTTTCTTGTGTCTTTTAATTTTTGCAAGATTTTTGGTATTCTCTCTATATCACTGAAGGAGGGGATTGGGGTTCAGATGAATTAAATAATTTACTTAAGGTCATGCTTCTAAGGTTATAAATACTCTTCACATCATATAATACTTAGCATGTCTGAAGCCAGTAATTTATTAATAATAGTAATGATAATAATTATAATCATATCTAATACATATTAACTCTTTTTTTACCAGTCCATGCACAAAGTGTTTTGCATGTGCTTTGAATTTCAACCTTTACAGAAGCCCCGTGAATAGACATCATGATGATGTTTGTTTTATAGCTGAAACTGAGGTGCAAAGGAGTTGTGTACCCTGCTCAAGATCACTGGGTTAGTAAGTGGCAGAACTGATGATGGAAGTCATCACTGTGTCCCAGTATCTGCAGAAGTGTCACACTTTTGTGCTTTGACCATCTCCTCATGACCCATGAATGCCATGATTTCATGAACCTGTTTGAACCGTGTTGGTTTAATGGTTGATTCAAATGAGTCTTCCAAAGATATCCTACATATATTTAGGATATTAGATATAAGATATTTAACTTTACTAACATAAAACTTCAGTTTACTTTCAAAGAGTCGCAGAGCAGAGTAAACAACATGACTTTCAACTAAAATGGAATTCACTAAATAAAACCCAAGAGATTGATTGTAGGAGCTATGTCATTGTGACTTGGGAAAGAAAAATGTAAGGTGGCAAGCTTACGCACATGCCTTCAGCGTACACTTCCCACCTCCGGCCTTGCATGCCTCTGGTACAACTCAATAGGCAGTTCATTTTGCCGTGCAAATTGAGTGCAACCAGGAAGCTTATCGCACAGCTGCTTACTCAGAAAATCTGGTCTAGCTAGCATGGCTTAGCTAGTACAACTTTTGAGAGGTCTCTGTGTGATGGTCTTTTTTAATGTCTTTCATGGAGAATTCTTTTTTTTTTTTTTTTTTTTTTAAGACAATGAGTTGCTCTGTAACTCAAGCTAGAGTGCAGTGGCATGATCATGGCTCACAGCATTCGTAACTTCCCAGGCTCAAGTGATCCTCCTGCCTGGTAGGTGGATCTACAGGTGTGCACCACCAAGCTCAGCTAATTTTTTTTTAAAAACTATTTGTAGAGATTGGTGGTGGGGTGGAGTGGTGGGGGCGGGGCTCATTATGTTGCCAGGGCTAGTCTCGAACTCCTGGGCTCAAGCAATCCTCCCACCTCGGCCTCCCAAAGTGTTGGGATTACAGGAATGAGCCACCACACCCAGCTGAATTCTTCTCTTGATCATTAATCCCCACCCCACCCCAAAATATCCATGTTATCTTTTTGCTTAGAGGTTCACCACTTCTGTTCCATCACTTAGATGTTTGTTTGGGTAGCTGTCCAACTTCCCTCTCCTTTATTTTCTTTTTCTTTTCTTTTCTTTTTTTTTTTTTTGAGACAGGGTCTCACTCTGTGGCCCAGGCTGGAATGCAATGGAGCAATCTCAGCTCACTGCAACCTCTACCTCCCAGGCTCAAGTGATCCTCCCACCTCAGCTTCCGGAGTAGCTGGGACTGCAGCCTCCCAAGCACCCAGGTGCGTGCCACTGCCACCATGCCTAGCTAATGTTTTATATTTTTTTGGTAGAGATGGGGTTTCTCTGTGTTGCCCAGGCTGGTCTTGAACTCGGAAGTTCAAGTGATCTGCCTGCCTCATCCTCCCAAAGTGCTCGGATTACAGGTGTGAACCACCGCGTCTGGCCAACTTCCCTTTCTAAGAGCCCTCTTGGAAAGCATTAGGTGTAGTCTCTGATATGCACCTTTCATTCCTCAGCCCCAGTCAAGGTTGTTGAAAACCCACTGTTTGCCCACAGGCTGGGGGCACATCTTGGCCTGCCTGGTATGGAGGGCTGGAAGGAGGACTGCAGGAACTGCTTAAGAGGCCTCACTTTGCAAGAGCAGTTCAGGATGTTTCCAGCACAGTTTCCAACATGTGCCACCCACGGCTTCCCCTTTCATGTTGCTGGCCTTTATGCTCAGTTCTCACATTGTTATTTTTACAAGTCTTTTCCAAGCCCTCTGATTTTCTAGACCGTTTAACATTTGCCATAACCAATAAGGGTATAACTGTCTTGGCACACTCAGATCCCCCGTCCCCCTGCTGTCCTTCTAGTCAGTTTCTGGTACATTATGTTTATGAGCTTACAGAACAGCTCCTAGGTTTTCTTACTTCCAAAACAGTGGGCAAGAACAGCAACCTTTTAGAAGCAGGAAAAATAAATAGAAGTGAATAAACCTAAAGGATTTAAAAACTTGGAAGACACTAAGAAACTATATTGCCGAGAAAGAGAAATGTAAATTCCGCTGGATAAATTAGCGTTTGTGGTTACTTCTCTCTTTGTTGCTTAAGCAGAGGAGAAACAGAAGTCATAGCAAAGAGAGGGGTAGCTGCAAAAGCTAACTTATCCAAGAGAATTTACGTTTTTCTCTCTCGGCCCTATAGAGGGCATGTTTACTCTCCTGATGGCCTTTGGGGAAGGCGAGGCACAAAAGAAGGGTATCTCCTTCCTTCACACACACAGCCCGCTTAGGAAAATATGTACACTTGAGATGCCAGAGACACACCCGAGTAGAACACATCCCGAGAACAGTCAGTGATAGTAATACCCACCATTTATTGAACATCCACAATAGCCAGACATTTTTCCAGTTCTTATAAATCCACGTACTCCTCCCAGTAGCTTTATGAGGTCTTATTATTTCCATTTTATTGAAGAACTTAAAGTTCAAAGAAAGGAGTAACTCACGGCCAGGCACAGTGGCTCACACCTGTAATCTCAGCACTTTGAGAGGCTGAGGTAGGTGGATCACGAGGTCAGATGTTTGAGACCAGCCTGGCCAACATGGTGAAATCTCATCTCTATTTAAATCCAAAAATTAGCCGGGCATGGTGGCACGTGTCTGTAGTCCCAGCTGCTCAGGAGGCTGAGGCAGGAGAATCACTTGAACCTGGGAGGCGGAGGTTGCAGTGAGCCTAGACTGCACCATTGTAGTCCGTCCTGGGCGACAGAGCAAGACTCCGTCTCAAAAAAAAAAAAAAAAAAAAAAAGAGTAACTCATTCAAGGCTACACAATTACTCCATGAAGCAAGCACAATGCAGACTTCCAGTCTTGTGTGGCCTGTCTACCACACCATGTGACTTCATGCCCCTCCTAAATGAGGGGAACAAAAGCTGGAAATTGTCACCCCCTGTCAGCCCACAGCACTGGTTTGTAAACCTACTGGCCTCTACCGCTTCACTTCTGGCTGTCATCTCTCTGACCCTACCTTTCAGCTTCTCTTGAGAACTTGACTCTTAAATTCATTGTTGAGAAAGGAAATTTTTGCTCCAATAAACCAGGCAGCTCAGTCCAGGAGAGAAATGTACTGGACTCAGACTTGGAGAACACAGCGTGTGACCCTCCTAGACAATGTAATGACCCTCTCTTGGCGTCAGTTTTGTCCTTTGCTAAATGGAGCTAATGGGAAGACTAGTGTCTGCCAAATATGGTGGTCGAAGGATTGGATGAGATTGACATTTCATTTGCATTTAGTGAATGCTTGTAGAATGACTGAATGAATGCTTGATGAACAGAAACATGAACAGAGAACAGAGCAGAATGTTGGTGAATGGTAGTAGGTTGGCTCAGACGCCCCCCTTTAGAATCACGCCAGCTGTCATCTGTGATTGCATACCTGTGGAAGTCTCTATCATTTCGTAGTCTATGTAAATGTTGACCAATTGAGTTGTTCCGTATACAGACTGAACAACTATACAGGGAATCCCTAATCTCTTGCATTGTGATTCAAAGGGTCAGACAGGTCTAGATGCATTTGCTTCAGGTGAGGCCAAGGCAGTCCACTCTTAATGGCACATTATCTTTGGACTTGAGGCCGTGTCTTTAACATTTCTCCGCAATCAGAAGGAATGCTCGCCCCGTGAACTTCTTAACCACATACAGGCTCCTGGCCTGGGGTCTTCATCTGGCTACTAGATTGTTTAAAGAAGGATTTTTGTGATTCTCCTAGGCTGACACATTGCCTGTCATCTGTTGTTTTTCTAATCTTCTAGTAAACATTTGGAAAGTGAAGGTTTACGCATGTATGTTTCTCTTACGTAGGAAGGGTAAATAAGGCCATGAGATTGCATGCGTTTTCTTTCCAAGTTTGTGCAGATGCTGCTGCAGATCTGCACAATGACTGAAATATTTGCAACCTGTAGAGCAGCAGGGTGTTTATTTGGCAGCAGACAGTATTGATGGATTCGGGGAATGCCATTTGACAGTTACAGGCTCCCATGAGGCGGCGCAGGCTCCTCCGAGCCAGGGCTGGAGCTGGGGATTGAGTGACACAAGACTCTTTGGGTATGTCTCAAACAGTATAAATCACCAGCCAAATCTCACTCCTACAAGGAGAACCTGCAGGGAGCTCTGTGGGAGGCACTGCTGTTTACTCTCCTCATTCCCCACTGCAACCACACAATTAAAACCAAGGAAAGGAATCTGATGTCTACCACAGCGGTTTTTTCCATCTCCATTCCTTCTGCATTGGGAGGCTTTAAAAAAAAATTAGATCACAGATTCTTTATTCTTTTGGAAGATTTGAAACAATTATCACTCATGCTCTGCTGCTTTGAGTGGAAAAGTGATTTGATAACTTTCAAAACTCTTGGCCTTCTGAGAATTAGATTCTAATACTCTCTCATTTGTGTGACCTGGGACAAATAGCCACTCTCTGGCATAGGATTTTCTTTGCTTTCTAGAAACAGGAACTGAATATGTTTCCAATATTTTTTAATTCTCCTAAAAAACATCAGAGACTGTATATATATATATATATATATATATATATATATATATATATAATCTCATAAACTTTGTTTCCTAGAAAAACAACTGTATTTAAATCCAGCTCATACTGTATATAAGTATGATGTAGGGAAAACTGTTAATTGTTTGACAATTACGACTTCTGAGCTGCTCATTTATTAAAATGTTGTCCCCATAATTAAAAATATTTTATTTCAGAGGCATGGCTCCATTGATTTCACATTTCCTAATGATGTTTGAAGGAAGTTTAAAAAGTTATATTAGCCACTTATACAAAAACAAAACAGTCATATTGTAGCATTAATAACGAAAAAATTCCACTGTTTATTTAACATACTAGCAAATTCTACCATGTATTGTTTGCTCTCCGTTTGGTGGGACTAAAAAGGGATTTAAAAATAGGCTATAAAAACTGAATGTAGTTTCACTGGAAGATTGAACGCCAACATGTTCTTTTTCAGTATTAACATATTGCTGTGGTGTGAAAACTAAAATGTCTTCAGAGATGATCTTGTCCTTTGGAAAACTAGATTACCACTCGGATGCTATGAGGGGTAGTCTGTTCTAAGTTTGTGGTGTGTTTGCCAGGGCTCTGCTTTCAAAAGCAAAACAAACCCTTTTGGAGGCCCTGACAGTTCCATGGAATTCCTAGGAACTGTCTAGAAGGTGAAAGATCTAGCCCACTTGTTTTCATTCTGAGTTTGGCAAAAATGATAGGGAAGAAAATGTACTTTTATGTGTTCATTCGACAGTTAAAGAGTATTCCAGATTCCCCCCTCCGAAAAAAAAAAAAAAAGGCATATTCCCTAGCCAAGGCCCACATGGCTTTTCTTTACTTTAAGTGCTCCTCATATTATCTTGACCTTAAAGTTTACAGGGTAAAAGAAACATTTATGGAACAGTTAAGACCAGTTAGAACATAACGACTTGCCTCATTATCACACTCCACAAATCTCCACTTTACAGAGTTCACTTCCCTGCCTGCTTTAAACATGTGTTTGGCCTGCAAACAGTGTTACTAGCGCTCACATATGGAAACAGAGAACTTCTCATTCCTTACCTCAGACGTGCCAAAAATAAGAATCTTTAAGAACTCATAAAGTAATTTAGCACCACATTAATAAAAGAAGCACAATTTTGAATTAGTTCTGTAAGTATGTGTTTGAGTTAGAAATAGAGTTTTGAAAACCTGTCTGTTCAGATAGTTCATCTGCTGAAGAAGTAAACAGCTCTTTCAAATCAAGAAGCTCCAATAAAACAAACAAATAATGGAACAATTGACAAAATTCTAAAAAGTGATACAAAAGACCAATGAATATTTGGAAAATGTTTAAAGTTATTAGTGGAGAAGGAACAATTTAGAAGACAGACTATATTCCATTTTATTTTTATTTATTTATTTCTGAGACAGAGTCTTGCTCTGTCACCCAGGCTGGAGTGCAGTAGCACAATCTCAGCTGACTGCAACCTCTGCCTCCCAGGTTCAAGTGATTCTTCTGCCTCAGTCTCCATGTTGGTCAGGCTGGTCTCAAACTCCGGACCTCAAGTGATCCACGCACCTCAGCTTCCCAAAGTGCTGGAATTATAGACGTGAGCCATCTCACCCGGCCAAGGTTCTTAATACCTTAAATTCCATGGAGACAGTTGACTTTTTTTTTTTTTAGCTTCCAGAAAGGGCTAGGCCATGGTAGGTAACATGCATATGAACAAGTGAGTATTAAGCTGCATGACTCCTTGCAAAGCATTGAAGATTGCAAGTTTAGCATTCTGGTGAGTTGACAAATATCATAAATGTGGAGAATTTAATTTTACTAGCAACCTAATTAAAATGGGAATGTTTCTTAGGACTCTTTAGTACTCTGTTTTGTTACCACTGTGGTGCATTTACCACTGATTTTTAATATTTTTTTAACAGTAAAACTATTTTATCAGCCTATGCAACATAACAGCACCTCATCTCTACAAAAAATACATAACAAATAAAAATTAACCAGGTGTGGTGGCATGCGCCTGTAGTCCCAGCTACTTGGGAGGCTGGAGGAGGATTGTTTGGGTCCAGTAGTTCCAGGTTACAGAGTTATGACTGCTTCACTGGACTCCAATGTCCTGTCTCTAACAATACAAATTAAAAAAAAAAAAATTAAAAGGGAAGTGATAAAGGTGTAATGTTCATAGTGATTGCTGTCTGTTGCCGTGTCTATATTCATTTTAGGTACTGTAGGACATATATCATGTGCAATTCATATAAATTATCATCACAAGTGATTACTTATGTTTTTATACCTGTGTCTCCTTGATGCTACAGCCCCGGAAGAGATTTGCTGTCATCTATGTTTTGAACCTCAAATTCCTCATTCTACTCTGGGACTTATTGGTGAAGTGTGACTTCTTTCTATCCAAATTGTGCTTTATTTCCATGATGACTGAAATGACCACAATATGTATTTTTAAAAAGTATTTATTAGAAGTCCACTTGGCAGGTAATGCCTTCAAAAATAAGCTGGCAATGTTGTTAATACATAATCGATGGTCATTAGGAAACAGGAACTGTCTGTCAATCATTTGGGGACATGTGGAAAGTATATCCCATGTCCTATTGACAAAACTGTGGCTTCCCCCCGTTTTGTCTTGTCAATAGCTCACCCTTGGCCTTGGATTCAAGATGAGATTCACCTTGGATTCAGGATGAGAACATCTTTGATGAGCTGGATCTTTGTAGAATGTATAGCTCAGAGAAAAATGAGTATCCATCAAGGCAAAATCCCATGTTTTCTAAGGGTGGGGACAATTTACATTGCTGCCCACCCTGGATACTAATATCTTGCCTACAGTAGTTAATGGAGTTCTTCACCTTTATGAAGACAACAAGAAGGACCAATAGGGAACATTCCTTTTATAATGGAAACCAAATGCAGTTAATCATAAATGTTTATAGCCACTGTTGATCTACAGTAGGTTCTGATAAATCCTTCTGGCTTCTCTAAGCAGAGAAGTACCATATTGTGACTAAGGTCATAGCTCTCCATTCTGATCTAGTTTGGGGTTCCTTGTTTGGCTGATTCTATTGAAATTTTTCCTAGGGCCTCATGAATTTCCACACTATCTATTCTGGGATTCGCGGTGTCTTTGTTTCTGATCTCATCGTTATTTATAGGTGATTCTCAGCATCCTCTTACCTAATTTTATATGTATGTATGTATGTATGTATGTATGTATGTATGTATCTATCTATCTATCTATCTATCTATCTATCTATCTATCTATCTATCTATCTACCTATCTATCCATCCATCTATCTATGTATCTATCTATCTATCTATCTCTCTATCTATCTATCTATCTATCTATCTATCTATCTATCTATCTATCTATCAGACTTTAAAGGCTGGTCACAGTGGCTCACATCTATAATCCCAGCACTTTGGGAGGCTGAGGCAGGTGGATCACTTGAGGCAGGAGTTCGAGAATAGCCTGAGCAACATGGCGAAACCCCGTCTCTACTAAAAGTATAAAAATTAGCTGGGCGTGGTGGTGCGCGCCTGTAATCCCAAGTACTTGGGGGACTGAGGCCGGAGAATCGCTTGAACCCAGGAGGCAGACGTTGCAGTGAGCCAAGATCCCAACACATCACTCCAGCCTGGGCGACAGAGCAAGACTCTGTCTCTAAACAAAACAAAACCAAAAAAAGCAACAACAAAAAAATAAACTTTAACCAGCATTTGTTGAGCAGTTTCTTCTGAGACTTGCCATCTCCCCCTGGTCCCCCATCCCAACTCCATTGTACATTACCCAGCCTCCTGCTTTATATAAATGCAGGGCCAGTCCTGAATAATTCACTGAGATCTTGGCACAGGAAGCTGGGCAATGGGAGGGACATATCATCTGCTTTTGTATGGAGAGTTGTGTTCTGTTTGGGCCACACCTGAAGACTGATGGACCACTGGACAGAGCCATTATTCTTCTTGTGCCACGCTATTAAACAATTGTCCACCCAGAGGAATAGCACAAGGACAGCTCTCTTTTGACTTTTTCATGTTTACAGCATGTGGGCTACATTAGACTTGGGCCTGGTCTTTCTTAACCTACCTCACACACCACAGAGCCTTGGGGATGAGTCAATGTGGGGTCTTACTTTGATGATATTGTACTGTTTGTTTATAAGGAGATGTAATTAAAAAATGAAACTCAGTTGAAACTTTATGATGGACCATATAACTCTGTTGCTTTTCTTTTTCTTTTCCCTTTTTAATGTATACACCTCTCAAGGACATTACAGAAATGGTACCTGGTCATGAAAATTACAGCGGTCTACAGATAATTGCCAAGAGATAAGAAATCTTTAATGCAAATTCCTGGAGACCTGAGTAAGGTGTGGATTGTGGAGAAATAGTTCTTTACTTCTGGGCATATATGGCTCTGTTTAAATAGGAATTCATGGTATGTTAATGGTATGATAGTTAACCTTCAGCTGGTGGGTCATAAGTCCACCTTGACCCTAAGCCATCTTGCTGATTAAGATGATGTTGATAGTGAGAGTAGCTACCATCATATTATAGCATCATATTACCATATAATAGCTACCATTTATTTTATGTCTACTGGATACTGATGCTGTCTTAGGTGCTCTACACAGATCCCCACGTATTTGTTCTATCCTTATTCCTATGCTGTGAGTGGGATGTCTTGGTTTTTCAGGAAGAGAAAATAAGGATAAGACAAGTTAGGACAACTGCTTAGAATTTGAAGTGAGGCTTGTAGGTCTGAATCGTTCCTTAGAAGTCAGAATGCACAACAAAGTGGTGGCCATCCTTTATGGCACCACCATCCCTTCTCAGTGCATCCATGTCATATTGAAAAAAGTGACATCGTCTTCTCCTTTTGAAATGTGTTGGACCTGCTTTTGATGTGTGGCTCTGCCTGAGCAACTTTTCTCTTGTCCCCGTGCACCTGGTCCATTAACCTCCTCCTATACCCAAGGCAGCAGAAGCGGCTTGTGGAGAGCCCAGCTCCTAATGTTTATGTGTGAGGATGGCTTCATTAGGAAGTTCCTGCTTCTTTGCTGTAGGAGTGTTTGATTTAGCTCCTTTCTGGTTCTCCTGTCTATGCTTCTAGAGTATCCACACTTTCAGACTTGCTCAAGAGCGACTGTGTTTGTTACGATCTTCGTCTCTGGATTTGCAGCTTCCCTTCTTCAGGTGTAGCTGGTGTGAAATGGCTACCTGTACTTACTGTCTTGTTAATATTCTCCCAGGAGACTCTGTCCAGCAACTGGTGGCTGAGGTGGGAGAGGGAGTGCTTACTGTTGTAAAGATGTTGGTTGAGCGCTGTGGCTCATGCCTGTCATCACAGCACTTTGGGAAGCTGAGGTGGCAGGAGTTATGAGCCCAGGAACTATGATTGCACCACTGCACTCTAACCTAGGCAACAGAGCAAGACCCTGTCTCTAAAAATAATAAATAAAATAAATAAATAAATAAATAAATATGTTTTAAAAGGTGTCATAACTGTATAAAAAGAAAAGACTAAAAAGAAAGCCACTCAAATTTCATTTCTCTTCCGCAGATTTTTTTTAAGTTTTGCATTTCATCTGTGATTGATTGTGTATTTATTTTTGCATATATACTTGCGAGCATTTGTCCTTTTAACTCTAGGAAAAAAAATCTTTGATTGCAACTACATGTTTGGGAATAAGGGAGACTATAGAAGGACAATCTCAGTTCTCAGCTTGAGGCCCCACTTGCGATACCACAATTTCTAAAACATGTTGTATGTGGGCCCATTTTCCGTATATATAATTGGTGGAGAAAAATGTGAATTACAACCGTGATTTGAGATCCCCACATTATTTACTTATTATTTACTTATTTACTTATAATGTGGGGATCTCAAATCACAGCTGTAATTCACATTTTTCTCCACCAATTCTGATAACTTGCATTAAGAAATTGCCTGTGTAAGTTATATTTTAGATCAATAATGCAAATTGGAAGACATAGTACAGGCCAAGGCCTCATTATATCTCAGTAGGGCTTTAAGAAAGTGAGAAAGAATCGCTTGAATCCTGTAGGTGGAGGTTGCAGTGAGCCGAGATTGCGCCATTGTGCTCCAGCCTAGGCAACAAGAGCAAAACTCCGTCTCAGAAAAAAAAAAAGTAAAAGAAAAAGAAAAAATAAAACAAGAAATAGGAAATATATAAATCCTCCTTCCCAGGGTGAATTACAAATAGTACCAGTTGATTGTAAGTGGATTTAAAATTACTTTTTACTGCTAATGGGGCATCTGTCTTCATTCAACAAATATATTTTGGTCTCTGTTAGATACAGTGTATCTCTGTTAGGTACAGAGCATTCTGTTAGATACAGAGTATCTCTGGTAGATACAAAGTATTCTGCTATTCTGATCTTCCTGTTAGAAGATCAGAGTTACACAAGTCTACATTTGCTCTCAAGGGACCTTCAGTCTGTTTGGAGAGATCTCTTTATTAATTTATTTATTCAGTAAATTTTATTCAGAACCAGCTATATGGCAAACCCTAGTCCTTATGCTGAGGATTCAGAGAGGATAATGGGGGCAGATGCAGCCATTCAGTTGACTTCCTTTGGACTCAAGAGATGACAGGCCTCTGTCCCCAGCTTACCATCCAGCATATAAGGCACATGTGCCCCTTTCCATGAAGTATAATGTATTGAGAACAGTCAGAGAAGGCCAGGCAAAGGGGACAGGACAGGAACTCAGGAGGAGGGGATATTTAGGCTTGCAGACCTCCCCTACCCAAGGGTCTGTGATGACAGATAGCCCCTGGACTGCTAAGACTTGGGTCTTTAAATATAGTCCCATCTGGGCTGTGGGGAGGTAACAGCATGAGAAGAAGTCATTCTTAGATGCCCTCATTCTGCTGATCATAAAAGTAGGAGCTGAAATTATTGTAGCCTGAGAAGCTATTTGCAGCATTCCCTGAGGGCTTTGAAACACTATCAAACAACAAGGAGAGACAAAACAGTTTTTAGCCGTGCTCAACTCTCATGGGCTTGCCTTATTTCTTCGGGCCATGCTCTGTCTCCATCCCTTGGCTCTGCTTTCCTTACATTGGTCTTCTTGGGCATCCATCTTCCATTCCACACTGTAGCAAGCCAGCAGTTGGGGGAAACATGGTGCGTGCCTGTAATCTCAGCTGCTCCAGAGGCTGAGGCAGGAGAATCACTTGAACTCAGGAGGTGGAGGTTGCAGTGAGCCAAGATCGCACCTCTGCACTCCAGCCTGGGCGACAGAACGAGACTTCCTCTCAAAAAAATAAAAACACCCGGTCCTCTCAGCAAGCCCGGGACAACAGTGATTCTCTTTCCCCAAAGTTCCCATCAGTGCGTGAGGCTTCATGCAGATTGGACAGACCTGAGTCATGTAGCCATCTCCAATTGGTCCATCCAGGGCCATGTGCTCACCCCTTAATTCAGGAGTGGGGTCAGGCTCCCCCGAAGTGCACAGAGAAGAAGGATTAACCAAAGGTGAATGGGGAGAAGGGCATATAAGTACAGGACAGGTAAGAACAACAAATGCTCATTAAGACCATGCAGTGATGAAACGCCTCTTAATTAACCCTTGTTGGCTGCAGTTGATTTTGTTACTTACCATGAGGTCGTCATAGCTTTGCAGAGATGTTGTGATGGGGCTATCAACAGAGAGAGAGAGAGAAAGAAAAGAAGGAAGTGACACCAGTCCATTTTGTTCCACTCAAATGTAGATCGTAATTTTTAGCTTTGTCGTTACTGATGAGAAGAATGCCAGAGTCAGAAGTTCCCAGAGATTTATTTGCCACTTACCTGGAGTAAAAGGATATCAGCTTTCTCCAGCGCACCTACCTCCAATGAAGCCAACTCTCAGGCTCTAGAAGTCTCTGCCTTGGGATGGATTCACCAGGGTGCTTCTCAGGCTGGCCAGTGTGGAAGCAGCCTCGCTGTATTTCATCCTTTAAAAATACAGCCTGCTTGCCATCTCACGACTTTCCCTTAATGCAACAGAGAAATATGTGTTTGGCTGTGAAACCTTTTTTTTCTCTTTGCTGTGGAGTGCAAACTGTTCATTTATCTCTGGATGGTTTGTTTCTGGCCACCTGCCCTAAGTGTATCTGTGAATAGTGCAGCAGCGATCATTTCTTGGGTCTTGGTCATTACGAAGTGACATTTGGCATTAATTTGCTCATCACCACAGAGGGCCCCAGGGACCTACTTGGGAGAAGGTGAGTTATAGCCCATGAGGCAACATTTCTCCTGGTGACTGGCCTGAAAGCCTATTTTGGGCCACCGCATCAGCGTGTTGGGAGATGAGTTAAGAAGTTTTATTCTTATATGTGTGGAAGAATTATGCTTTCTTGAGCCATGCTCAGGAGATGTCAGCCTTTTCTGTTGTCTTCCCCTGCGCCCCACTTAAATTATTCCCTCTTTTAAAAAAGAAAAATCCTAATCTTGGAAGTAGCGTATCATGTTCCTTCTCTTTTAAGAGAGAAGTAGGAATTCCTGCAGATCATCAGGGACCGAGGCTAACTGGAGCTTTGAAATGGATACAGTGCTACTCTCAGCTGAAAGCACAAATCACTTGCATCACGTATGTGAGATTCCTCTTGAAGCACTGCAGAGGGGTGATAGGCAAGAGTTGATCAACAACAGAACACCCACCCAATTTCTTGACTCATTCTTCAACAGGCAGGGTCTATACATGTGGTACGGTTGCAGTGTTTGTTGATAATCCCCATGTTCACAAATTCATACATTGAAACCTATTTCCCAAGGTGATAGTATTAAGCAGTGAGGCTTTTGGGAGGTGATTAGGTCATGAGGATCCAGCCTTCATGAATAGGATCAGTGCCTTATAAAACGGGTGCATGGGAACTTGCTTGCTGCCTTCTGCCATGTGAGGACACAGCAAGAAGGCACATATAGGAAGTAGAGATGGAGCCCTCATTAGAAACCAAATCTACTGGTGCCGGGATCTTGGACGTCCCAGCCTCTAGAACTGTCAGAAATCAGTTTCTTTCCTTTCTATGTTTTTCTCTTTTTTCTTTCCTTTCCTTCCCCTTCCTCCCTCCCTCCCTCCCTCCCTAGCTCCCTCCCTCCCTCCCTCCCTTCCTTCCCTCCCTCCTTCCTTCCCTCCCTCCCTCCTTCCCTTCCTTCCTTCCTTCCTTCCTTCCTTCCTTCCTTCCTTCCTTCCTTCCTTCCTTCCTTCCTTCCTTCCTTCCTTCCTTCTCTCTCTCTCTCTCTCTCTCTCTCTCTCTCTCTCTCTCTCTCTATTTCTTCAGAATCTCACTCTGTTGTCCAGGTTGGAGTGCAGTGGCATTATCTCAGCTCACTCCAGCCTCTCCCTGCCAGGTTCAAGTGATTCTCCTTGTTCAGCCTCCCAAGTTGCTGGGATTACAGGTGCTTGGCGCCATGCCTGGCTAATTTTTGTACTTTTGGTACAAATGGAGTTTCATCATGTAGGCCAGGCTGGTCTCAAACTCCGGACCCCAAGTTATCTGCCCACCTTAGCCTCCCAAAGTTCTGGAATTACAGGCATGAGGCACCGCACCCAGCCAAGAAATTAATTTCTGTTGAACGTATGTTGTTATAGCAGCCTGGATGGACTAAGAATCATGATAAAAAGTTGGGTTGCTTTCATATTTAGAAATATCTTGGAACGGCCAGGCATGGTGGCACACGCCTGTAATCCCAGCACTTTGGGAGGCTGAGGCAGGTGGATAAGGAGGTCAGGAGTTTGAGACCAGCCTGACCAACGTGGAGAAGCCCTGTCTCTACTAAAAATACAAAATTAGCCGGGCGTGGTGGCGCATGCCTGTAATCCCAGCTACTCAGGAGGCTGAGGCAGGAGAATTGCTTGAACCTGGAAGGCGGAGGTTGCGATGAGCTGAGACTGTGCCATTGCACTCTAGCCTGGGCAAAAGAGCAAAACTCTATGTCAAAAAAAAAGAAAAAAAAAGAAAGAAGGAAAAAAAAAGTATCTTGAAACTAGAACGTCAGCTCCATAAGAGCACAAAGTTGTATCAGCTTTTTTTTTTCACAGCCGTGTCTTTATCCTAAAATAGTTCATAGCACAGAATAGGACTCAGTGAGTGATTTATCAAGTAAATGGACTCCTAAATAAATTGTCTATCCTGTATCCAGTATAATGCTTGGCCTAATATACAGCTAGTTTCATTTAATCATCAAAACACATTGATGAAGTGGGTGTTATCCCTATTTTTTTTTTTTTTTTTTTTTTTTTTTTTGAGACGGAGTCTCGCTCTGTCGCCCAGGCTGGAGTGCAGTGGCCTAATCTCAGCTCACTGCAAGCTCCGCCTCCCGGGTTTATGCCATTCTCCTGCCTCAGCCTCCCGAGCAGCTGGGACTACGGGCGCCCGCCACCTCGCCCGGCTAGTTTTTTGTATTTTTTAGTGGAGACGGGGTTTCACCATGTTAGCCCATGTTGGGATGGTCTCGATCTCCTGACCTCGTGATCCGCCTGTCTCGGCCTCCCAAAGTGCTGGGATTACAGGCTTGAGCCACCGCGCCCGGCCCATCCCTATTTTACAGATGTGGAAACTGAGGTGTAGAGCTGTGGAAGAACTTGCCCAGGGCTTCAGAGCTTTCACAGGGGCAGAGCACGGGCTGAAATCCAGGCCTGTCTCACACTAAAGGTGAGACAATTTCCCCTGCATCAAACTGTCTCTAATATGAAGGGTCTACAAACTGTGGTTTGAGGGTCAGATCTGGCCTGTCATGTTTTTTGTACAGCCTGAGAGCTAAGAATGGTTTTTGTGTTTGTAATTGTTTGGGGGAAAAAAACAAAAGAATAATGTTTTATTACATGTAAAACTTGTATGAAAGTCAAATTTCAGTGTTCATAACTAAATTTTTAAAACTTTTATTGAAGTTCCAGAGAGATCTGAAGTAAAGTTTTGTTGAAACACAGCCCTACACACCTTCGTTTATAAGCGATCTGTGGCTACTTTTGCACTATGCCAGGAAAATGGAGTAGTTGGGATGGAGGCTATATGGCCCATAAAGCCTAAAATTCTACTCTCTGTTTCTTTACAGAAAGCTTGGCCGCCCTGCTGTCATCTCCACATCTTCCTTTGTTCTTACTTGTCCCTTCCCTCTGAAGGCAGGATAGCATAGGGTGACCAGAAGACTCTGGAACTAGCCTGCTTGAGTCTAGTCTTGGCTCTGTGGTGACTACCTGTAGGGATGTAGGTGAGCTTTTTTATTTTTCATAACCTCAGATTCCTCATCAAATGGAAGAAATAATGAGTATCCACTACCTTGGGTTGAATGGAATGAATCAAGTTAACTTTGCTAAACTCATCACTTCCAACATCGCCTCCTATGTGATAAGTGCTTGATAAATGCAAGTTCTATATTCTCTCTCTCTCTCTCTCTCTCTCTCTCTCTCTCTGTCTCTTCATCTCTCTCATAACGATATGGTTTGGCTGTGTCCCCACTCAAATCTCAAATCTCAACTTGAATTGCATTTCCTAGAATTCCCATGTGTTGTGGGAAGGACCCAGGATGAGGTAATTGAATCATGGGGACTGGTCTTTCCTCTGCTGTTCTCATGATAATGAATAAGTCTCACAAGATCTGTTGGGTTTATCAGGGGTTTCTGCTTTTTCTTCTTCCTCATTTTCTCTTGCTGCCACCACGTAAGAAGTGCCTTTTGCCTCCTGCCATGATTCTGAGGCCTCCTCAGCTATGTGGAACTGTAAGTCCAATTAGATCTCTTTTTCTTCCAAGTCTTAGGTATGTCTTTATCAGCAGGGTGAAAATGAACTAATACACAGAGACACATATACACATGTACACACACACACGTGTAATTTTGTGTCTAAGAAAGAGGAGAAAATACTTTTTAGTTCTTTCTACTTCATTTGTGTGTGGAGTGCTTAATGTGGTCACACAGATATTAATTGCATGTTTTCTTGTTTTAGGAAATAAAAATGAATCACTCTGACTTTTTGCTTCATTTTCTGCATTTGCACAATTTGGATATTTTATTTTGTAGTCTGTTAAAATGTGAAAGTCAGTGTTAAGTGTCAGCAGCTTTCATGAATATTCTTAAAGGAAGGCTGTGTGATTGGAATGCATTGTATCTGTCCTTCCCTCTTGCTGGGGTCAGCCCAAAACTTGAGGAGAATGAGCCCCTGAGGAAGGCACAGTCCTTGGCAGTGAAATCCAGGCATGGAAACCAAGCCCGAGACATGAGCTGCAGGCCATCTGACACTGTATTTTAAGAGACCTGCCCGTGAGGTCCTCATCCTGCTCCCTACACTGCTTCAGATCCAGTTTCCCACTTGTAGTGAGGGATAGTATCTGCTCCACCTGATTGATTGATTGATTGATTGATTGTGAGGCAGGCTCTCACTCTCATTGCCTAGGCTGGAGTGCCATGATGCAATTCCAAGTCACTGCAGCCTTGACTTTCCAGGCTCAAGTGATCCTCCCACCTCAGCCTCCTGAGTAGCTGGGACTATAGGTGCGTGCCCCTACCCCTGGCTAAGTTTCTGTATTTCTAGTAGAGACAGGGTTTTGCCATGTTGCCCAGGATGGTCTCGAACGCCTGGGCTCAAGTGATCTGCCTGCCTTGTCCTCCCAAAGTGTTGGGGTTGCAGACGTGAGCCACCGTGTCTGGCTTGCTCCACGATTTTAATCTATGAATTCCACCTTTCCCATGGTGCGACCCAGGCTGGAAATACTTCACAAAGGCTCCATTTGAAAAGTGGCTATAAATAAAAGGGAAAATATGGTATTCCTTAAAGAAAAAAGTAGCATTCTATTTTTCTCCATTGGTAAGTAGTACAAATTTCAGAAAGTGTAAATTTGAATTCCTTAATAATCAGATCTCTGTAATGTGTTTTGCTGTTATCATCCTGGGTTACCATTATGGCCAAGTGTAGTTTATTCTGCTCACATCAGCCATACTGAGATCCTGGTGTCCACCGGAAAAGAGCTAACCTTTGTAGATGAAATCATAGAGTCACTACCTGCACTTACTGTAGCTCTTACAATTATTTTATGCTTGGAAGACATCAAGAGCATGGTCCAAAGCTGCATAGGTTGCAAGCAGGTGGAGCCAGAATTTCTCTCCTGGTCTGGTAAATTCTAAAGCTGTTTACTCCTGACCCACCATTTCCTAGAACTGGTTTCTTGGTTAAATGTGTGGAAGAGTTGATGAACAGAAAGACAGATTGATCAGTTCTCCACAGGCTTCCCCAGACTGGCCAGGTAGAAATAAGCTAAGCAAATAATCAGCTTGTCCATTTTATAATTTTCTGCATGTCACATAAGACTTCATGTTGTTTATTTGTTGGTTTTAGATTTTTTTAATTACAAAAGAAATACATTATTTGAATAATTTTTTAAAATTATAGAACCGTCTAAAGTAGGCATTAAAAAAACCCTTTCTATAATACCATTTGACCCAGCCATCCCATTACTGGGCATATACCCAAAGGATTATAAATCATGCTGCTGTAAAGACACATGCACACGTATGTTTATTGCAGCACTATTCACAATAGCAGAGACTTGGAATCAACCCAAATGTCCATTAGTGACAGACTGGATTAAGAAAATGTGGCACCTATACACCATGGAATACTATGCAGCCATAAAAAAGGATGAGTTTGTATCCTTTGTAGGGACATGGATGCAGCTGGAAACCATCATTCTCAGCAAACTGTTGCAAGAGCAGAAAACCAAACACTGCATGTTCTCACTCATAGCTGGGAATTGAACAATGAGATCACTTGGACACAGGAAGGGGAACATCACACACCAGGGCCTATTGTGGGGAGGGGACAGGGGGAGGGATAGCATTAGGAGATATACCTAATGCAAACGACGAGTTAATGGGTGCAGCACACCAACATGGCACATATATACATACGTAACAAACCTGCACGTTGTGCACATGTACCCTAGAACTTAAAGTATAATGATAATAAATAAATAAATAAATAAATAAATAAAGAGAACCGTTTAAAACTAGAAAAACAAACCAAAAAAACCCTTTCTATTCCTCCCTCTATGATTAGTAATTTGTACTTCTTGTGCATCCTTCTTCATGTTAATATAGATGTACACATATGTAAGATTTTGTTCTCATTTTCTGAAATGAGTGGACACATACTCCACCGTCCCTAAGTAGTGTACAGTGTGTGCCCTTCCAGGCTAGTATGTGCAGCTTTAAATCATTCCTTTGCATAGCTGTGTAATATTCTACAACCCAGAAGAGCAGCTTGCAGCTGGCTAAAATATATATATTCAAGTGGAATTAAGAGCTTCATGCATAATTTCTTGATTTTGATTAAGAATCTTTCTTAATAGATATGTCAGACATGACTTTATGCTGCAAGGCATAGCATAGGTAGAAATTTTTATGTCACAGGTGGGCCTAATTAACCTTGATTGATGTTCTGCAGACCCGGACTAGACTAGAGACTCAGAAAGGGATGCAAAAGCTAGCCTGGATCCCATGTTAGTCCCTGCTCTGTGAGCAGCTGCCACACAGTCATGCTGATGGCTCCTGCAGCAGCCATTCTGGTTTGACCGTGCTCGTGCTGCCCTGTGACATATTGTTTAACACAGTGAGTTATAAGACAGGGAGAAATCAAGACTTTAGCTACTGATTTAACAAACTGGTGACTCGGAGATCAGCACTCCAGCGTTGCCATCCTCATCAAAAGCTATATCTTTATCTAAAATTTATTAGCCAACTTCAAACCTGTTTGCCAGCTCACTAATGGAAGCCTTTTGAATCAATTTGCTCCTCTAATTTAAACAGCATTTTAACGTATATTGTCAAAGCAGAAAGGAGTTGCAGTTTCTAGCCAGTAGAATTAATTATTTATTATCCTTTTCATAAATACTTTCCGAGGCTGACATAACTGAAAATTGCTTAGGCTGTTTTAAAACACGCACACATAGAGTTTTCCAGTGGCTAATTTGAAAAATGTCACCGTATTAGTTTTCATTTACATCTGTCAGGAAACATATCTATACATAAGGATATTTTTATTTATTTATTTTTTTTACTTTCACCAGGTATTTTTTGTGGAGTATGCATTTAATTCACATTTACAAATTGGTTTCTGTTTTTAACTGAAGGTACTTTTTCAGTAGAAATGATGTGTATGATGTCATATCTAACTTTTGATCTCACTGGTATTTGATGTTAAGCCTCAAAATCATCAAAATTTTTTATGGCACTTAAAAAAATATAGAAATCTGCTTGATTAATTCATAGAAAAAGACCCCTCTGATTAAGGTAATGCTAGTTTTTGCATTTTCTCCTAGCTGTCGTTGTTTGGACACAGTGATCCTCGGGTCTCTTGTGTTTTCACATGTCTTGAAACAGAAGTGCTGGCAGCTTTGGTTTCAGGCCATCTTTCCAAGGAACGTTGTCTAGCAAAGAAACTTGGAAGGTAGAGATAGTGTCTCCCTCAGGAGAAGAGGACAGGATGGCTTTCTTTCCAGTGTAATAAAGACAGTGCCTCCTTCTAGGACAACGTTTTGGCAGATTTGCTTGATAAAAGTTGGGATTTCTAAGCTTGGGGCTCCTCAGCCATGATGAAATGTACTGTGAGCATGGTGTCTACTGGGCTATTCCACATCATCCCTGTGGGACTAGGGCCCAGGGCAGTGGGAATCAATGCAGAAATAAAGCTCATGCCGTTTGCTCTGCCATGAGTAACCAAGTCCTCTGTATCTGATCCTGGGTCTCCTGTTTTCTGCTAGCTTCCTCAAAACTTCGTAGCTAACTCATTAACTTACAAGGAAGAGGGTGAACGTGTAGACCCTTCACAGTTTGAAAATCACCTGATCAATAACTGAGATTATAAAAATGTAGGAATGAATCAGTTATGGCCCACAGGCTAACTCCAGCCAGTAGCCTTTTATTTATAACCCATTTAAAAAAATGAACAATGAACCAAAAATCCAAAGACGGCTGTGCGACACAGATGATACATGGCCCGAAGGTGAAGGTACTTAACCATCTGGCCCTTCACAGAAAATATGTGCCAACCCTTCCTTGTTTTTGTTCAGGTCAAAGAGTTGCATTGAAAGGCCTCATCTTACACGTGAATCAATATTTAGTGGTTTGAAAATACATTGCTTAATTTGGGGTGATTCAATATCAAATTAAGATTTTTAGGTTTATTTTATAGATCTCTAGAATTCCATCAACATTATGCTAATTATCTTAAATTATGTTTTTAAGTAACCGAGAATACATCCGTGGACGCTGTTCTGTGCCATCTTGAGTCGTATTTTTAAAACAATTACCTTTGATGATTTCGTACGTTATCTCATTCACAGATGGTTTTTCATCCACCTGACTTTCAAATCTGTTGTAGTTCTGGGAATTTTGCTTAGGTTGAAGGAATGAGCACATGTATCTTGTCAAAGGAAATCACAAGCCCATGTAAACTCACTCTTGCTTCCGTCACCTCGTACTTTGAAACATAACCACAATGTGCTGAAGTTTCACATTGTTACATCCTACAAGCATGCTTACATGTGTCATCTTCTTGGGTTGTTTCAGCATTTGAATATCACTGGGAATCTCAAGATCCCAGGAACCAACCATGAGAGCATCACAGCTCAGAATTCTTCAAGATCTGGATGTAGGCAGGGAGCCTATGCAGTAATTCAAGTAAACATATCTTCTTCTTGTTTTCCTTATAGGATGATAGAGGTCAGTGCTTGTTCACCCCAGTGAGGTGGAGTCTCTGAGGGGGGAGGTTTTCTCTCATCCCTGAGTTTATCTTTACTTCCTGGTCATTATGCAAGTTAATTTTTTTTAGCAGTGAAAACAGTCACATGAGATTGCCCAGAGAGGGCACTGGGGGGCCTACCGGAGAAGCAGTTTTAGCATCATCCAGCCTTCTCTACCTAACAAGGAAATATGCGAGGTAGGGTAGGACATTTTGGCAGTACTCACACAATCCAAAGAGCATGGTGAATTTAATTAGTCTCTCACACCTGCGTGGCCTTATGTTTTCTAGGATAACTTAACAAGCATTTTGTGCAGCCAGGTCAGGCAGATGGAGGTTCTAATCCAGGCTGCACACCTCATCAGCCAGGAGAAGACTACAGGTAAGTCAGCCAAACTTTTGGAGTAACAAGTAGCTCATCTGTAAAACATGGATGTTCCAGTTTATGTATAGCTGCATAATACATTACCCCAAAACTTAGAGGCTTAAAACAACAACCATTTTGTTTTATCCTGTGATTTCTCTGAGTTAGAAATCCAGGCAGGGCTCAGTGGGATGACTCTTCTGCTCCTTGTGGTGTTGATTGGGGTCAGTCAATGGTGCTGTGCTGGAGGATGAGTTGGACTACACTTCAGCTGGTCCAGGATGGTCACCCATGGGTCTAGCACCTTCACAAGGATGACTGGGATGCTTGGCTCAGCTGAGGGACTGTTTCCCAGAGCCCCCTACATGTGGCCTTTCCTGCATGGCAGATGTAGGGCCATCAGATTTTTTACATGGTGGCTTAGGGCTTCCAGAGGATTCCAAAAGAAAGGAACAAGAAGCTGCCATTTTCTTATGGCCTGGCTTAGAGGTTGGCACAGAGGTTGGCACAGCATGACTGCTGTGGACTAAGCAGTTACAAAACCCACTCAGATTCAAGGGGAGCAGACATACAGCTCACTTTCTGCTTGTAGAAATGACAAAGAATTTGCAGCCATCTTTATTCCATCACCACAGGTAATAATAGCATCTCCCTCATTACCTACAGAATAACTCCAAACTTTCTGATGATTAACTGAGATATCATGTATAGTACCAAGCACCTTGGATAGGCAATGAGAAATGTTGAGAACATTCCCATTGTTATCCATAACAACGGTAGCAGTAATGCTAATAATAATGATACTAATAATAAAATCAGGATAATGCTGTTTTTAATTCACCACACTGTATGCCATTTGTTTAAAATCAGAAAGGACTCATTGGTAAGGAGTAGGGTAGTAGTATCATTCAAGTCTGCCTTTCAGCCCCACAAGGCAACATCCTTAACAGCAGCTGTGTTGAAAGTTTAGGAGTGCTTGTCATTAGGGTCTCATCTCCAAATTCTGGGACATCACAATAAGTGGTTATTGATTATAGGGATTTTTTGTTTGTTTGTTTTTTGGCAATCTCTTTTGTTTGTCACTTCTTCATTTCCACTCTTGTAATTCTGGGCATTATATCTTACCTTTGTCAGAGACAGAGTCTTCTAACTGTGTCTTCACCTCCCAAATCCTTCTCCAGTCCATTCTCCTGCTGCTGTCTAGTGCCTTCCTGTAGTGTCATTCCAGTTGCCTTCATCCTTAAACGACCTTTAATGATATCCTATTCCAGACTTCCTAGCCTCCAGCTCTTCCTTAAATTGGCCCTAGCGTACTTTCCCAATCTTCATCCCCATGTGGTTGAACTTTCTAAGTTTCCCCAAGCTGATCAGTGTTTTGGGGTGGTATGGAATTCAGAATAAATCACTTTTTTATTGACTAACTCTGATCATAAGTACGCTTCTGTGCAAGCCTGACCTCCACTGTGCCAGGCAGAGAACAACATGTATGCAGAGCGCTCATTCACTCAATAAACATTTATTTATTTTTTTATTTATTTTTTTATTTTTTATTTTTTATTTTTTTTATTTTTTTTTGAGACGGAGTCTCACTCTGTCACCCGGGCTGGAGTGCAGTGGCCGGATTTCAGTTCACTGCAAACTCCGCCTCCCGGGTTCATGCCATTCTCCTGCCTCAGCCTCTCGAGTAGCTGGGACTACAGGCGCCCGCCACCTCGCCTGGCTAGTTTTCTGTATTTTTTAGTAGAGACGGAGTTTCACTGTGTTAGCCAGGATGGTCTCGATCTCCTGACCTCATGATCCGCCCGTCTCGGCCTCCCAAAGTGCTGGGATTACAGGCTTGAGCCACCGCGCCCGGCCCAATAAACATTTATTAAATCCAAGCCATGGGGATCCGTAGGAGGAATTTAGAGCAGAGTTGTGGAATGATCAGATTTGCCTGTCAAGAGACCATTCTGGCAGCCATGTGAGAAAGGAGGGTGGGGAGACCTGCTGGGCAGCAACTCTAGTCACCCAGGCATGAAATGATGAGCTCTTGAGCAAAAGTGGGTGCAGCAACTACAGGGAGGAAGAGGAAGCATTTTGAGAGATGCTGAGTAAAAGCAACAAGATTTGGTCAACAGCTCTAAATGGGATGACAGGCGTGGTGAATGGAGAAGGAAGGATAGAGGGCTAGTTTGGGGCTTCTGACTTGGACAGTGTATTGTGTAGTGGAACCATCCCTGAAGATAGGAGGGGTCCTTTTCAGTCATACTGAATTCAGGATGCCTGTGCGGCACCCACATGGAAGTGGTCCATTGGCATCTGGATTTAGAGCTGGCACTCAGGAGGGATGGACAGGATAGAGGTTGACCAGACACAATTATATTGGCATATTTGGACTGGAGAACCCAGCATCTGACTTAAAGAGTCTGCTTGTGTTCAAAATTGCTTAGGTGTTTTCAAACTACAAACAAATCCACTCCCAAAACCTCAACAGATTCTCCTAGTATACCCTATATTTTGTCCAAACTGGAATCACATCTTGGTCTCCCCAGACACTGCTTGCTTTTCGTTCCTTTCCTGCTCTTCCTTCTGATTGCAATGCACTCCCCATTTCCAGTCCCCGTCCTCCAATCCCTTCATGTCCAGCTCTTGCTTATACTTTGAAACCCACTGGATTTTAAGATTCCATCTGACAAGAATGATCACTGTTCCTTCCACTTCTTC